>NC_049198.1:49892502-50201185 GCF_009769625.2 Cygnus olor
AAAAAGAAAGAAAAGAAAAGAAAGGAAAAAAATTTGTACCCTGAAATTATTTATACCCTTTGATACAGAACAAGATCAGGTCAGGTTTTTGTACTAGCATATCTTTTATGAGCAGCCAGCAAATGGATGTGGATATGGAAGAATATCCTTTCTCTCCTGCCACACAGCCCGGTGGGTACAGATATTCATTCAGAGAAACAGCAGCAAGCTGGGTGCTCAGGAAGAGTCATGGGCTGTGCTATCCAAGGAACTGTGCTGTGGGAAAGCATGACATTAAAGCTGCTCCCCTTTCCCCTTAAATTGTATGTTGGCAGGGCTGACCAAAGAGGACACAGCTTTTGCAGATGTTTCAGTTCACCCTGTCTTTCCCTGTTTATGGCTACATGCATCCAAAGCTCAATTCTCTCATGTCCACAGTCTAAGAGGGAGTTAATTATGCACAGTTTACACAAATGCAACATCTCCTTTCTTCCTGCTTGCAAGGGCTAGGGGTTTTTCACTTCCCCAAAAAATTCATCAGTCAATGGACCTGTAATCTGGCTTACACTGAATGAAACCAGATCACACCAACTAATTTCCAAGTTGTTAAGATGGAAACTACTCCAGACTCTGAATGATAGCCAAAGCTGCAACTTCTTGTCTGCAAGAGTTTCCAGACATCACTCAGAAACCAGACATCACACTGAACTCGCTCTTCTGTTGAAGAGGGATTGATTCCTCATAAGCAGCAAAGCAGACCCATGCATTGAGGAAGGGACACCAAATGGGAACCTTGCAGAGGAACAATATTAATTGACCATCAACCCAATCAGGTTTCCGATAGAGCTGGACTTTCTCAAATGTCCGGCTTTTAATGTAAATTTCTTCATCGGTGACATTCCAAATCCTCGATGAGAAAAGTCATACCACTCTTTTTGCTGAAGTCACCAGCCACTGACTTTGACTTTGGTGGCAAGAGAAGAACCACAGAAGCCAAAAAATATATATATTATTAATCACTTTGCTCACCCCTTGGTAACTCCACCTGAAAACTAATCTGAGGATGAATAAAATAAAATAAAATAAAATAAAAATAAAATAAAATAAAATAAAATAAAATAAAATAAAATAAAATAAAATAAAATAAAATAAAAAGTATCTTCTCTTAGTAACAGGTTAACCCTTATCTACATACTTCAAAATTTCTTGCAGCATATGAAATTAGAAGCAAGATGTCAGAATAGATAAACCAACTCTCTCTGACCCAGTCTAGAGTGGTTACTACATGCTGTTAAACCCTAGGTTGTATCCAAACACTGTCTACAGTTTCCTATGTTTAGAATTTTTTGACTTGTCTGCCATTTTCAGTTTTAAACAGGGAATGAAGTGGACATAGAGGTGGCATATTCACATTGATAATCTGGGTTCCTTAATTAATACATATTTATATCTCAGCCATATAATCACAAGCATATTTTATCTGAGGGCAACAGGTCCAAGGTCATTCAGAAACTCTGACAGAAAGCAGTGAAGACAATTCAGATACTTTCTGTGACCTAAACCCCAAACCATTCATCTTCCTTCCATAGATCCTCATAAAACATTGTGTTTTCTCCAGTGCATATAATTACTTTATATCATTTGGGGAGCTCTTCCTGATAAAACATTGTGTTTTCTCCAGTGCATATAAGTAGTTTATATCATTTGGGGAGCTCTTCATTGCCCGTAGTTTTTCTGTGTGTTATTAGTCAAGCTTCAGGTTGGATTTATTTATTTATTTTGGGGTGCAGTAGCACTGATTTGAAGGAAATACATAGGTGGGGAACATAATGCTTCCAATAGAACTGCACTAGCAAGTGCACACTACAGTAGTTTAGAGATTAAAAATAGGATCATTTGGATGCGTGGATTTGAATATGATTTATGGATCACTTCCAAAGACATTATTGTTGCTTATCATTCAGATGACTGTGAAAGTGAGGACTATGTGGGAAATCATGCAAGAGATACATTGCCTATAGAATGGGGAAAAACATTAAATCTTAAAGTGGCTGATGCAGCAATTAATATTGCAACCTTCACTGCCTTCAATGCGCAGAAGAAAAGGGTAAGATTGCCTAGATGTCTGCTTTCTATAAATAACTGATCTCAAGACTTAAAGGGAGAGACAGGCTTAAACACACATTACATACTAAAGCCCCTTTTGTATTTGCTTTGGAGGAAATGTTTAAAATAATAGTCACTGGCAAATCAGGAATTTGTATACATGTATGGGACTGCACTCTTGGGCTGCACCAGCTACATCTACAGATCTACGAACTGCAAAGTAACAGGGCAACAGCTGGGATGGATGGGAGGCAAGGAGGAATGTTCCATGTTTTCATGCTGCCGTGTAAGTAAGGACACTTCATGTTTAAAGATCTTGACTAGAGCAGTTATTACACTGGATCAAAATTTTCCACAACTGAAATTCATAGGCAACTATTTAGACATCTACAAGACATTTTTTGTTTGGTGCTTTTTAAAATTTTGTTGGCTTGGTCTAGAGGAGACTGTAAGTGCCAAACAGAAAGAAGCATTCTTGATTCTCCTGTCTGTTTTAAAGAGTGGACTAACTCCACTGATTTCAGCAAAGCTCATCCTGATTTACAATGCCATAAGAGAGACAAGGATCATGTTGTCCATGCTTTATATCCATCAGTGTGAGGACAAACAAAAACATCTATCAGACCAAGCTGCCTGAAATGAGCCCTTTGTTTTGGCATATCCTTTCTGACAGAAAGTAATGGAAGATGAAGTAAAGCACATATATTCCTCAAAGCAAATGATGTGTGGACACACTCAACTCCATACAGAGACAAAGAAATTTAAATATACATGCAAATAATTGTCAGAACAAAATCTCAGAAGAATTCAGCCAGCAACACAATATTCCTCCCTTAGCTGTTTCATGGATACTACTTTGATGAGAAAATTATGGTCAACAGTCATTGCTACTCTTGAAAAAGCATTTCTTTCACACATGAATTCATAATGTTAAAATGAGATATTTTTTTTTGTTATTTCACACTTTTATTAAGTTATTTGAGAGTTAACAAAAGTAATTATCAGTACTATTTGATGGGTAACTGGGATAAAAATTTATGCTCTTTAATGAGAGAAGAAGAATTGTACATGTTCACCGAGAAACTGTTTCTATACATTTTAAGAAATGTCCCAATGATTGCAAAATGAATAAGTCATGGTAGTGTTTCCAGAACTGAAAAAGTGAAGAGACTGGTAACAGTAGGAAAAGAGAAAAAGAGTTTTCTCAAAAACATCAACTAGCTCTGCTTTAAAAGAAAAAAAATATACAAAAAAAAAAAAAAAACAGCTGTGAAGGTGAGAAATTATTTATGGGATGCATGTTCACAAGCTTTTAATTAAAGGGGCTAGAGTCCAGTACACTAAGAAGGTAATCTAAGAGTGAAAAACAGTAATAAGCCTAATTCAACCTCACTTATTTGGGAGACTGGAGTATGAACAATGGGAGTGCCAAGGAGAACTGTACTATAACCAGAATTATGGCCATATTATCAGTAATATGCCTATTGGTATTGGACAGAGGATACACATCAGGATACAAAAACACCACTTTTTTCTCTACCTTATTCATTGCCAACACTGTAGTCCTGATGTGGCCCAAATATTGTCTTCTGAAATGCTTCTTCTAGCAGGATCAGGCTCAACAATGTGTTAGTAATGTGGTGAACCTGGTATTTAGCAGATTCAGCAGCTTCAAATAGAAAAGGACGTTGCATCTTCCTGAGCTGAGTAAAGAGAAGCTCAGAGTTCCTACCTGCTTGCACAGAGCAGGGGAGCGAAGCGGTCCCAGTGGCTAGGTCAGTAGGAGAAGGAAAAACAAATGGTATCCTTCAGGCCTCCAGTATTTGTTAGCTGTATCCAAAGCACATCAGTTCTGCTGGCTGCAATTAAAGAGGATGTTGGCTCGTCCCTGATCTGGGCATGTTTTCTTCAGTTCTTATGCCAAGCAAAACAAAAAAATTACCGATCTCAACTGAGTGCCTAAGAATTTTATTTGAATAAATGCCGAAAAGCTTGACCAACAAGAGGCGAGTTTACAGGCGGAAAACAACTGCAGATCCAGCACAGAGGACACAAGACCATCAGGAAGATAATTCTTTTCCCCTAAAAGAAAAAAATATATATAGGAAATACAGTACGGAAAGTCCTAGTTAGTTCAATTAATTATCCACTGGCCATTTACTTAAGGGACACAGTTACAAATATATCCTCATCACAATGACAGGAAATCTATCTGAAAAGTCTGCAAAAAGGCTATTAATGAAGAGATTTCTAATGCCTATAAGCTGAAATACCTTTTTGCTCCTTTCACCAGTAGTTCCTGTGGGTCATATCTGGGGTCAGCAGTGGTGTGCAGAGTAAAGACTCTGCCAATGCTGGAGAAGAAGAAAAAAAAAAAAAGAAGAAGAAGAAGAAGAAGAAAAAAAAGTACTTCAGTATTGTCAATCTTTTATCCTTGAACGGTACACTAGAGGCTGACATTTAATACCCTAAGGATATAGATGTTTGAAAGCTGGTTATTGTAACAAAGGAAACCATCCAAACTCTGCAAGACCGAATGGATCAGATAAAGCTGACACTGAGATAAATCTGTTTTACATCCATTCTTGCAGAAGTTTTGCTAATCTATGTAGTTATAGCTTTCCGGGAGCAAAAGGAGAGGGAGGGAAAAAGGAACCCTGCATTACAACAAGTCAACATCTTGCCCCTATTTGTTATCTCCAGAGTATAACAGGAGGGACAGAGAACATTCTTCTCCTGGATCTTGGGTGAACTCTATTAAATAGAGAAGCTGAAGAAAAAAATTTAGAAATGGACATGGAGAGTGAGAGAGGGCATGAGGACGAACATGCATGTTATTTCTGGTTGAACTTCCACGTTAACATAGATTCTGTTTGTTTGTTTAATATATAAATTTAGATCCTTCATAGACACAGACTCTTCTTCCAGTCAGAAACTTTAGCACCTACTCTTCATTATCCAGTATTTATACCGCCAGATTGGACTTTCATATGGAAGCCTGGAGCAATGCTGGTACAGATGGCAAGATGACTCTCATGAGATTGATGACTCTAAAGAAATATACAGTATTAAGTCAGAAGGTGCAAATGTTAACATTCCAGTGTAGAAAAGAAATATTCCTTGCATACACTTCCCAGGTTTGTTTTCTCATGCGTTACAAAGAGAAAGAAAAAGCCCTCGACACACCTCGTAGCTGGCAAACGAATGATAAATTTACTTTAGTTTCTTTTGTATGTCAACTGTTCATGCCTCAGGTACTTAACCTTTACTTTAAAAACATGGTTCAAATCCTAGCCTTGAAGGTGGGTGGGAAGGGGGGGGATGGTATTCCTGTAAATGTTTCATTTAACAAAGGCAGTACTATAAGAAGGTTCAGTGGTGAGACTCTGAATGGTATTTATTGTTTCAGATTTCAGGGCTTCCATACATCTGCTGCCTGTCAAAGGCAGATACCACATTCATAAAACAAGTGCCCTGTCTGGAAAAAAAAAAAAAAAAAAAGAGAGAGAGAGAGAGAAAAAAAAGGACTCTCTTCTCTGTGGTTCAGCCTCCAGGATTATGCAAGATGGAAAGCTGCAGGAAGTGAAAGTTCTCCTTTGCTGTAAAGATGATCAACAACAACAACAAAATCTTTTATTATAAGATGGAATGGAAATTTGACTTTCCATTTTTATATTTTGAGGCCCTGACTCAGCAAACCACTTTAAAAACCAGCCTTATTCAGAAAAATAAAAAAAAATAAAAAATAAAAAAAGCTCTTAAACAAGTTCTTATACCTCTCCATACTCAGCAAAGTGCTTAAGAACTTGCTTAGTTGAAGTAGAGCACTAAAGAACCATTTATATTTACACGAACTAAGCGGCTCATTTTACCAGGCCCATTACATGATTTCTGACTTTATTAGGTCTGGAATGTATATTTCACCCATGGTGAGAAACATGCTCATTCATTTCTTATGATATCATAGTCTTCTCCATGGTAATCTGGTGCTATGTGAGGAAAAACAATAGAAGAGAAAACTTTTCATGCCGAGATGAAGACGGATAAGGAATTATGTTCAGCCGGGTGGGAGAATATGTAAGAAGAACAAAAAACACAGAGCCCCTGATTCTGAGGATCTGATTTATTTAGTATCTGGCATTGGCCATAAAGTGTGGGCAATGAAAAGAGGAGCTGACCTCAATGCCTCCTGAGCAGCAATCAGAAATTCATTTCAGTGTGTGAGCATTTAATTAGCTTCACTGAGTTTACAAGACCTTCAGTCATTTTAAGATACTCCAGGCAACTACCCCACGCATAACATTACTCTGAATCTGGAATGCCAGCCACTTAGGAAGAATGTCTGGAGAGTTTTAATTGAAGGGGACTCCTTTGTTTTTATACCCATTTGATGTACCATTACCTTTTCCTTCACCACAAATTTACACCAAGGGACGCAACTAATCCAAACAATTGGTTTAATCAGTAAATTACAGCAAACCTTCAAGAAAGTTTAAGGTTGTTCTGTGTCTAGGAAAAGTCAAATAGCACCATTAGATTTTTAGAGCTAATCTAATCATTATACAGTGCAGTCACTGCACCACGTTAAGCATCTGGGGAGAGTCATCACCATCCCCTTTTTCGAGAGGACCTGAAATATATTTGCTGCATGCATCTATTGCATGTATGCAATAAATATATATGGAGTGGGATTAAATAGCAGGAGGCAATTATTAATTTTATCATGGCTTCACAAGGTCTGTATATCAAGCTCCTCTCCCTGGCAAGGATGAGGAATTGCTAAATACAGTTGATTTCTGGGTTGATCTTATTTATATACTGGACACTAATCCCCTTCATGTATCTCATGTGCTTCTTTCTTCTCAGAGATACTGTCCCTCAGTGACCTCCTCCTAGCGTTTTGTTAAATGCCTTCAGCCTCAGTAAATTACAGCACTTTAAAAACATTGAGTTTAGCATACAAAAAGAGAGAGAGTTTCTGTACACTGCCATGGGATAAGGTGCAGCGAAAATCCCATACAAGCTGAACTGTACTTCCTAATCAAATGGGTGTAACAGATGGCTGCTAGAGCAAGCCATCACAATGGAAATATCTGCAGTTCTCATGGTAACGGAATCTGCCAGGTCTGAGGGATTTGCTGTTTTCCAGGACATCTGAGCTGCAATCTCTTTCGAGCTGTCTAGCAGTCTCAGTCTCGCTCTCTCTCACTCTCTCAGCATGATGGAGATAGAGTTGAAAGGTGGAGCCTGATTTTGCATTCCAGCTGTGATTAAAGACATGCACACACAGACACACACACGCACACACACATACACAGGATCAATAGCACTGCATATTCATTATGCTATCTAGAACCTTATTAACCGGTCAGGCAGAACAGCAAGGAAATTTTAATATGCCTTCTTCTTTACAGAGGAAAAGAAAGAACTATAATGGGAGAGAGGGGGGAGAGAGGAAGATAGCATGTATATGGGGAATTAAGATGCATGAGACGTACCTTTTAATAAAGATATGGAGCAATGTTAAAACTAGCAGTTGTTTCCATTTCATGGCAGTATGTCAAGATGACTTAACATAGCAGGACAAAACATCTGGCCTGAAAAAAAATAATATCATGATGTCAAATTTCCAAAACATAATGTAGAATCTACTGAAGAAGGAAAAGGAGAAGAAAAAATAGCACAACTGTGTACCTTAATACTAAGTGAAAGCATGTGACAGACATCCTGGTACCATGTAATTAGAAAGGTGATCCTTCTCGTAAGGTGTAGGATAGCATAAAGACAATGAGCTTTAATTATACATCTAAAGGACTGGGTTTAAACCCATAGGGCTCTGTTAAAAGGTTCTTATATTTCTGCATGCAGTTCAGAATCATCAGCAGGAAGAAAATAATCATTCATGTGATTGTTTTATTAAAGTCTTTTCCTTCAAATCCCTATCAATTTAAAGAAATGAGAAGTATACTGCCTTCTGTGCTATACTACCTGCTAGAAAGCACACAGAGGGTTGATTCACAGCTGCCTGTTCTCTTGGGTATTTGAGCCTGAAGATCAGACAACATGTAAGAATTCAGCCGTGGCTCAAAATGGAAACAAAGAGGACCATTCTTAAGCAATGTGAAATGAAAAACTACAGGCTGTAGACCGTAGCCCTTAGCATGCTGATCCACCACATTGTCCTTGAGGGCACTACAGTTAAATACATATGACAGTCAAAGAGATGGGAAGAATGCTTTCCAGAATAAAATGACGGGATCTCCTTTTTTTTTTTTTTTCGTGATGTAGAATAAGCCAGGCAATGTAAGCTTCTAAAGTACCCACTCGAGAACTGGGTATTGTAAGATGGTATTGTCTACCTATCATGCAGCATTGAAGAACATTTTATGTGACCTTTTCTAAAGCCTGAACTGCTTTTACCACAACTCTATTCCACTGTAGCAATGATTTCTGGACAAGAAATTTAATTCTTAAGTTGTGTTGGTTAGTTTCAAATATATAGATATATAGAGTTCACTTACAACAGTGCTGCATTGCACCTTAAGGGACCTTCAAACATGTTAACTAGTTAGAAATAACTGCTGTTGCCAAGCGAAGATGTCTGCAACAGCAGCAAAACAGTGATAATAGTTTGCATTTATATTAAGTCTTAAGCACCAAAACACTCAAAATTTGAGGGACACAGTCAGCCACCTCTGCTCACAGTACACAATGCCTCAATTCACCAGCAGTTCCTCAGAGTTCCATAGAGCTTCTCCTGTTGCAAGGTGCAGAGTTACTTAGCATGAGTAAGCAGTGCCCAAATACATCTCTACTTCCTGCCACCCTTCTGCAAACTGAACAGTGCTCTTACTCCTTCATCTGACTAGGACAGGCAGACATCTCTGGAGTGAACTTGGACTGATGTTCAGAAGAATGCCACATTCAACTTAATGAGGAGAAGGCTGGAGGTGTTTTGTTAAAATGCAACAGCCATTCACAATGGGAAAAGTGGTGCACAGTTTTAGCTTTTAACAGAGAAAAAGCAGTTCAGAGTGGGATTGAGGGCATAACAGAAGAACATGAAGAGGTAGCTCTGTTCATCATCCCCTTATCTGGGGCACTCTGTGCTGGTATTTCCCCATAAAGCCAACTGAGATTGCTAATGCCATGGGCACACATTCCATTTCTTTATTTTGCACTCAGCACTATCTAGGCAACCATTCTGCAAATGCAAACATTGACAAGATTCCTCAAAAATTCTCAGCTTGGAACATATCCAGGGTTAACACTGTGATTTCTGTAGCAACCATCCCCATCCCAGCTTCTGCAATGACACAAGCAATCAAGAACCTCTTTTATGCATTCTTACATGATAAAGAAATTCTTCAAGTAACTAGCTGTTCAACATTGCACCACTGCTTGTATTGATTAAGAGATTGGCCTGCCCTTTGCTGAACAGTTTGATGCAAGTTTTGACTCAAGACTAGATCCATCTGAAAGATGAAACAACTGCTGTGCAGCATGATCAATGGTGCCTGTAGCCATGGAGCTTAACAGACTGAATTCACTCATTCCTGGGGTCTATTAGCTGATCATCAAACAGCTAATCTTAGTACACACAGAACACAAGAGTATCTGCAAAGACCTCTTCTCTCTAGACACCATTCACCCATATTCAGAACCACAGGGTTGGTAAGTCACGCCATGCCCCATGTCTGCTCATCCTGCTTTGCAGTCCAAGTCCCTAAGTGCTACCATTCTACCACACCATGCAGTCTACTCATTCCTGCCGTGTTTCTTCCATATGACAGCATTCTTTAGCAGAGATCAGGACAGCAAGAAAATATCCCTGACTGTCTAAAAGGCTTTAATTTCCCCAGTCAGAGCCCAAGTTTTCAATATTATCAACCTGTTACAGATTTCCCAGATATCTGAGAGGCCATAACAGGTTCTTCCGTATCCAGCCTTAACTATGTTTTCCTAAAACATTGTCCAAATTAAGTCCAGACATGTTTTTTTAGTTGAGCCAATTCTAGCATGTATTTCTGATTCAGGAGAAAGAGCAAGTCCAAGCAGACCTCACAGTATGGAGTCAAGCTTGAGCTGTCCTCAGTCACACTCTGTGGTGGTCCTTGTTCATCCCCCAGGTAGACCAGAGGACTGTCTTTCCACTTCAGAGTGTGTTTATGAGGGTATCTCTTAAAAGCTGAAGTTCTGAGAAGCCCTGCAGTGGGTACACAGTTTCTGTCAGTCCAAGACTGCTTGTGATCCCCAGCTGATTCCAGCCCAGAAAGAAAAATCATCAGAACTTTGAATTAGTCGAGTGGTGTGAGCTGGTATCATAAAACTCTGAAATAGACCCTCATGCTATTTCAGTTGTAATTGGGCTCTTTGCTGCCTGGTTAGCAGACACTTTTCAATCAATTGCTGCATTTGTGCTGACAACACTGGATTTCAAGAGTTCTTGTCATTTCTGTGACCTCCATCTTCCATTATTCTTGCTTTCTGGACAGGAGCTAGGGGACCTTATTTCTAACACTCACAGCCATGAAGCTGGGAAGGAATCTTCCCTTACCCAACAGTCTCAGATTCCCAGCTGCTACAGGGAGTATATTATGAACCTGCCACTGCACATCAGCAGAAGATCTGACCTGTAGTACTTACATGCCAATGGATTCCTGGGATTTGGCATTTTAATGATAACAAAAAAATACCTAAACGTCCCCTTTCACCTAAAGTCGGTCCTTCCTAGCAATTTCCTGCAGAGACCCTAGACCCCGAATTCCTCAGCTCAGTGAGCCTTTCCCATCCCCTGCAGGGACTTAACACACTCCACATACCACAGCAAATCTGCTCCAGTCAATCAGCTCCTGCAGCTCCCTGCAGGCTTCCAACACCTGCTAACAGGAGGGGACAACAGAAGAGTCCTGCCCCACCCCTTCATACATAGTATTGCCTTATTCTTCAAAAATACTGCTCAGAGCATGACGGTCTATTACAGGATGCTCCTATAAATACACTGCACTTTCAGAGGGAGGAAACAAGCATGCTGTAGTAAATATTTTAGCAATGAAGTGGCATGGGGTTCTTAATGCTTGTCATTTTTCAATATAAGAAGCGCTCCATCAGAAGGTGCTCTGTACTCGAGGGGGAGAATGTGAATTCTAACAGTAACAGGACAGCCAGCAGCCAACACCTTATCAGTATTAGCTTTCCTTGAAAACATGCTTGGTTCTTCCTCCACTCCACTGGCTAATGTTCAGGAAGCAGTTGGTTTAATAAGAAGGTTCATAATGTCAAGTTACAGACACCATGAGAGGGAAAGCTGGGGAAACATAATTGGCAAATCAACAAATTATATATATATATATACACAAATATATATATATAATATATATATATTATCTATGATACATATATATATTTGTACGTTCTCTATGTGTTAAGCTATGTGATGGTGAAGGAGTGGTTGAGAGGATGAAGGCAGAAAAGACCAGAGCGTGGTCTGGAAGCCAGTGTGCAAGCAAGGGGTCAGGGAATGCAAGCCCTAGAGATGGCTCAGCAGTCACTAACACAGTTGTTTTATGGGGATAAAACTGATTGCTGAGCACCGTAATACAGTCAAGACTAACTAGGACTGCCTAAAACAGGGACAAAGAGAAGGACCATATTTTACAGCATGCCTGCAGCCCAGACTGAAGAGCTCCATGGCAACATGCAGGGATCTGTTATTCTTCCATTTATTCTCAAGTGCAGCTCCTGGCATTGATGTGATCTCTATACCATGAGGCAGGAAGGATCTCTGCTCCTCTTTCTGTCCAAGCTGACAAGTTGCAGCTCTTTCCTCAGCCTTATCCATCCTCATGACTGGGGCTGAGAGGGTTACTAGGCTTTGTAAAACTGTTCTGGGATCCCTCAATGAGATATAGGAACTCCGGAAGATGATTTCTGCAGGGCTTTGAAAACTTCATTTTCTGTTGCAAGTAATATCCCCAATCCTGCATTGTGCAAAGATGTGCCAATAGGTTTAAATTTATGCATGTGAGTCTTTCTAGAAATAAGGCATTTCACAGACATGTGTACACACACACACACACATACACACACACACACACACAAAAAAAAAAGTCCTGGTGCATAAATAAATAGTCCCATTCCACACATATTCTCTTGCACCAGTTTTTAAACAATTGCAAAGACTGCAACAAAGATCGTACCATATATCCCTTAGATAATGCAAGTGCAATATTTCTTCTGTTACTTCACATACTCAGCAGACTTTGTAATCAAGCCTCCTCACTTGAAGACATCCTTCCTGCAAGTATGGAAATGGGCAGTGTCTGTTTCTGGGATTTGTGAAATGTCATCTTATCAAAGCTGCTATAAAAGAGACAGGACAGACTGTCACCTGACTGCAGAACAGGAGATGTGTTCTGTTGCTTTCCTGCAGAGGTGACCTTGGACCTCTCTTTCACTTCCAAAGCTTTATCTGTCTTGATCATTTAGATGCTAAGTTCGTAGGAGGAACAGAGAAGCGTTTTTTACTGTATGTAGAACGTACAGCACAATGACTCCATCTCAGGTGAGGTAATGTGTCTGTATAAATACTTTTTTTTTTTTTTATGTGAAGCTTAAAACATCTGCAAAGACATCAAAAGAGGAATAGGCATGCTGCATAGTAACACAATGCAGCTGACAACTAGCTGATCTAAGATTACTTGAAGTTCCCTTGCAAGCTGTTCCTCCCATCGCTCATCCATAATGTCATTTGGTCAAATTCTAAACAAATGTGGCACAATGCAAAACAAACAGCTGTAGTTCAAAAGGAGCATGCAAGGCACAGGCCCTCCCAGCAATGCCCAGAGGAGAGGCAGAAAAGGGCCACTTCCAGCAGGAAGTGTGAAGAACTCGCACGATAACAAGAACTGCAGTTTTGCCTTTCAGATCTAAGGAACAATAAAGAGTAAGAGAGCACACTGAAAGACATATCCTTTCTTTCTTTTTTTCTTTCTTTTTTTTTTTTCATATCCTTTGCAATAAATAAACCTTCCTATTTCAATATTTGGCAAGGTGACAGAGTCTAAAAAGGAGCAGGAGAGATAATGGATAGGTACAGGAGAAGAAAGTGCAGTTAAAACAGGCAAAGACTACTCCATAAATAGGAGGTTCATACTGAGAAAGACGTTACCAAGGCCTCTAGGTTTACACCTGAAATCAAATCACCCTTAAGGGATAATGTGACATTATGAGAGAAAAAACGCCGTTGTAGGTCTTAGGCCCTGGATCATGGAAGAAACAAGATTTGCTTCTGACCTCACTTTTTGTCAGTTTAAATACACAAAGAGATCATGGTTTACTCTTGGTAAGCTTAACTTTCCATAACAGCAAGGTTTTTTCCATGTACTTGAATGTTCTTCTGCTCTTAACTGGAAGAGGATGCTGGATTGTTTAGAAACCAGCTTCCTCCAGCTCTTGGTTCCTGTTGTGCACAGCCATTTTCCAGAGGTCCTAATATACATTCACCCTGCACAGAGACAACAAAAGGAAAACACTTTTCACCTGAACAAGAGGCTCTGGAGGAACAAAATCATTGGGAATGAAAACTGAGAATCTAAACTTCAGCACAGTTGGCACTTCTGGTCCAATTTATCAGGCATGCTTAAGTATTTACATTTCCCATCTGAATAACGGTCGACATTGTTGTAGCTCACAAGAGGGTTTTTGGCTTCTGCCAGTTTAAATAGAATGATTCAAAACTGAATCATTTCCTCCAATTTAATTTCATAGCAGAATGCAAACTATAGCAAGATAAGGTCAGGAATACATGGAGCTATCTCCAGAAGGCTACCTAACTCTCTTGGCTGCTTCGAGTGGAATCCCTAACCGACTATAGTAGGTTCTGTCATAATTAAGGCATGGAAATAGTCCTGCAGGAGCTGGGCAATGACCACTAGCAGTGGAGCTACAGCCATAATTGTGTAGCAAGTGGGTTTTCCACATACTGCCTGAGAAGAAAGGGACGCTTCCCAAGCTCTAACTACCTCAGATCTTTTAACTGAAGATCAATATCACGAAGACAGAGACAGAAGGAGAGGAAAAGAGACAAACAACCAGCAAACGGAAAAGCAACTGCAGCCTGCCACATTCACAGCAAAAGGAAATAAAAGCCTGCCACGTTCTGAAATCTAATACACCGAATCACCTAGAATGAATGTCTCTTGAAAAGGGCAAGCCTGCTCAACATCCTCAACCCACCCCTTCCAGAACTGAAGCACCTGTGTCTTGAAAGCTTTATCCTTATTAGACTCATTAAAAGCTAACTGGCATTTACAGCTCATGACAAGATGACGTGTCAGCAGGAGTGAGAACCCTGTAAAATATGTGTATACAGAACACTCTCCATTCTCCAGCAGACATCTGCTATCTATATTAGACTTATGCAAGGATAAGAGATGTGTTGTCTTATCCACCATGTGCAGAACAAGAACCACAAAGCAGTTGTGGGGTGCTGAAGAACCTTCTGAGAAAGCAACCACTGAACCACACCTCAGCAGGAATAAGCTCTATCAGAAGGCTGAAGTTTCAGTCCAATGTAATGTGCCTTTAAAAAGTACCATGTCTACACTACTGTATTGCTTACTTTCTGAAGCTAAGCCAGAGGGATGTACATAGTAAGATCTTTGTCTCATTTCAGGGAGGATACAGGATAAAGATTCTGTGCCAGTAATCTTCCCTGGATTAATGGTTTCTCTTTTATCTGCTGTATTTCTGCTCAGATGTCTTTGCTCTGAATGAGTCAGTGGAATGCAAATGATGGGTACAGTCAGTCTGAAAATATTTAAATCTAGCTTTGCACTGCACTGCAGGTTTGTGGAAAAAAAATACACGTATATAAATATACATGCAGAAGAAAGGGCAGATGAAAATTACAGATATATCAATAACAAAAAATAATGTGGTGGGTCAAATTGACAAGATATTCATTTTTTCTGTTTCTTTTGATTTTTTTTCAGAAAGATCGGCATTTAGATGCTTGCTATGAATGGGAGAAGAAAATCTGCAACGCTCCTTTTCTAAGCCTCAGACGCTAGACAAAAATGCATCTGTGGGAATAGGAACCTGATTTTATTTAGGCTGCTAAATGCCCAATCTTCATTATCCCAACAAGTGTGTTCCTAAAGATAGCGCTCTTTTAATCCTGACAAAGGAGAAACCAGACAGTCTAGGCATGATTTCTTTAGATTTTCTTCCTTTCCTTTTTCTATCATGTATTTCAATTTATTCATTTTGTTGGGATATGGTTCCTCTCCTCTTCTGCTTAGGACATAGGTTTCTGCTAACCTATATTTATTGCAGTCCATAAGCAATACAGTAAGAAGGGGATTCAGAACTGCAGTTCTGTTTGATAAGCCAGGAGAGAGCCCATGAGTCTTTGTCATGGGTTTCCACAGGAATCATCCTCAAATGGCAGCAGATGACAGAGTTTTTACAGACTATACATACCTAAATGACAGCACAGAATGTCTCCAAAATCTTTTGTGTAGTGCAGGGGGATGATGGAAGGAGGAATGGGAAGGAGCATTACGTCAAGTTTGGGAAGAACTGGACAACTTCCTGGGCTTTTGCAATTTCTGTGGGAGTTGGCTGTGATACACTATCCACATTCAGTAAGGGATCTGTCCTGGCGCGAGAAGCAGCTTTCTGATTAAGGGTATTATACAGAATAAAATCTGCAGGAAGAAAGAAAACACCAAACTTAACCTGGTAACTACTACTTAACAATAAATCAAATAGTATCACAAACTGTGCAATCAAGATAATTTGCAACAGACTATTAAACCCTCTAGTCTGTCATTAAAAAAAATAAATAAAAGAAAAGAAAAGAAAAGAAAAAAAGAAAGTCTACCTCTGAAAGAGCTGATTAAAAATCCAGCTGCAAAAACAAAACAAAGACTCATATCATCTACCTAATCTTAAAAATTCGTTAACAGGAACACTTTTCCTTTAACAAAAAAAGAAATTACTTTTATTTTGCTGGCTTTGAAACTGACTACATTTTCTTCTACATTTTCCATACAATTTGATTAGTTTTTTAATATTTGCATTTAATTTTTAATTTGTTAAAAAAAAATAATCTTACTTTACCATAACTTTGATTTTCAGGATAGAACATCAACCTAGTTCTCAATTACTTTCCAATTAGAAAGTACAGAGAATTCCTGAAGAACAAAAGCCTCCCACAGCAGCAGTTTTTGAAAACACATTTTTTTAAATGATAATTTCTTAACAAAAAAAAAAATAAACTTTTTCTGAGGAAATATCCAGCAGCTCCATAAAATAATCCATTTTCTAGTTACTGTTTTCTTTAAAAGTCAAAAGGAAAAAGTCCTCCTGCTACTACATGAACCGATTCTGTCAGTGCAGAATATTCTTTCAGGTTGTTCATGAACCTGTTGGTGTATCAAACACAGTGAGCACTGCACCACCACAGGACCAGAAGCAGGGTGTGAAGAGCTGCTCTGCCATTGTACAGCCCCAACATGACGACTTACCAAATTCATGCAAAGAAATGTGAAACTATGCTCTGGTTTTGTTATGTTGTGATTGATGATTGCCTACTGATGCCCAGAACTTCTTCCACATCTACATGGATGATTTATGGCTAAGGTACTTCTGGCAGTTTCTAAAAATTACAAAAATATTCATGTGAACCTCAGGCTGGGACAGCTCAGGCAAAAAGACGATTATAGATCAAAACCTACCTTTGCTAGCTATGCCTGCCTTGAGGTTGAACAATACAGCTGCTCTACAGAGGAACTGCTGAAAGAGAGGAATCTCTATGGACATTTGTACATTAAGGACAAGGTAATGATGACCTTCCTCCACAGGCTAGCAGGGTCCCACTGCACAGCCAATTCCATCAGCTTTGTTAGCAAGGTTGTTCATAAACAGGGAGCTCAGGATCTAACCATAATTATGTACTGAATCAAACTGATGAGTTGGTCCCTGCTACCACGAGGTTTCTGGATGATCTCCCCCAAAATCTCCACAATTTCAGTGCTCTCACAATGGTCACATCAGCCTCAGGTGGGTAAGGGTCTGCTATGAGAACAGGCAGCTCGCTGCCTAGTTTCAGATTTATCCTTTAGATGGGTTTTATCTTCCTTTTATGGTTTAGAGTCCAGAGAAGGGCAACGAAGCTGGTGAGGGGTCTGGAGAACAAGTCTTACGAGGAGCAGCTGAGGGAGCTGGGATTGTTCAGCCTGGAGAAGAGGAGGCTCAGGGGTGACCTTATCACTCTCTACAGGTACCTTAAAGGAGGCTGTAGCAAGGTAGGGGTTGGTCTATTCTCCCACGTGCCTGGTGACAGGATGAGGGGGAATGGGCTAAAGTTGCGGCAGCGAAGGTTTAGGTTGGATATTAGGAAGAACTTCTTTACGGAAAGGGTTGTTAGGCATTAGAATGGGCTGCCCAGGGAAGTGGTTGAGTCACCATCCCTGGAGGTCTTTAAGAGACGTTTAGATGTTGAACTCAGTGATATGGTTTAGTGGAGGACTTGTTAGTGTTAGGTCAGAGGTTGGACTAGGTGATCTTGGAGGTCTCTTCCAACCTAGACGATTCTGTGATTCTGTGATTTATGTTTTCCTGAAAACCACTTACAAGGCAAGATTCGCTTAAGCTTACAAGACTCCTGATGCCCATGAGCATGTGCTTCACTTACAGCTAAGAAAATGACATGGTTTTTGGTTAACTTGCAGCCAAATTCATGTGTCAGACTGCTGCTTCACCATACTGGTGGCCAGACTTTCACAGTCAGCAACTGAATACGATCTCTGTCTTATGATTTATATAATATTTACAGCATTACAGAAATGCACAGTAGAAATACAATGATTATTCTTATCTCTTTGGAAAGACTGCATGTATTTTCCTGCCTGAGATCATCTTCTCTGGGGACCCATTTAAAATAAAACCACTGCGTTCTGAAAACGTGTCTTCAGCATGAGATCTGAGTATTTTCAGTCTTGGCCATAATAAAATGCAAGAAATTGAATCAAAGTGTATTCCTAAAACTATATACTTCTCCTGCATGCTTCTCTCTCTTTCCCACACAAATACAAGCCCTGGAAGATGACAGATTTCAAACTCATTATATGGCATGAAACGATATTTAGAAGCACAGTGCATAACACAGCTACTCTACAATTGTGTCCAAACAAACAGAAAATTAACCTTTCATGGCTAAGAGAGCACATTTTTTAGTCCAGTTTTCAACATGATCATATCTTTACAGCAGAAATCAGCCTATATGCCATTAAATAGTTCCTAGTCCTGGGTCAAACAAAGTGAGAAATGAATAGCTACATTCATGCTTCAGACAGGATAATTCTGGTAAAGCTGGTGCTGACAGTGTTAAAGAGAAGTGATGGAGGAGTCTGGCCTTGTTGTCATTCTAATTGTGACCATGAGTGACAAAAAATATATTCCCTTTGCCAGAGGACTGATCTTTCAGATTTGTAAAATCTAAACTGCGTTCATGTCACTTGAAATTCAGGGGAGAGAAAATTCATGCACTTCAGTAAATGCTTTGTTTGAGCCTGCAGTGACTCTGGCGTGGCAAAACACGAGAAAGGGTTAGTAATTTTAAGGTGCTAAAATGAGAAGAAAGGTGGTATTGCAGTGTGAAACTGACCTGGGGTCTTACGCATTTATTGTCTCTGCTTCCAAACTCCTCCATGACCCTGACACAATAACCTAATCTCTAAGTATTGTGGGTACTCACATGCAAACAAGAGCACAGCCCTCACCATGCAAGTGGGTTTGGTTTACCAAAAGTCATTTGGTCCATGTCCATGTCCTCCTTGTTCCACGAGGAATAGGATATCTGTGAGGATGGGTCTATGTCCATATTCTCCTGGTTCTACAAGGAGTAGGATACCTGTGACGATAGGTCTGTGTCCGTATCCTCCTTGTTCTATGAAGGGAACCTCTGGAGTCAGAGGATTCTCCAAGTAACACTGCAGAACAAACAGCACAAAGCAAAAAGACTAAAACAGCTATCATACAGAATCAAAAAACTGTCATAGACTAAACCCCATCCTCAGTTACAGCGATATCCCCTCTCCATCATCTCTTGCTTCAAATCATGTGAAGTATCAAAGAAACATTTTTCTCACCCAAATGGAATATCATTTTCCTTAGAAAGGAACTAAATCCAATGAATTAAACATTATCATTCATAACAACAAAGGGAAATTAGTATCCCCTCTTACTTTCTTCTTCAGCAGGGCAAGGTGGGGACTTCACCCCAGACAGACAATTGAAATAGCTCCCATAGGTATTTCCTACACCACTCCTTCAGAGGGACCATATTAAAAATGAACTAATGCTGTAGGCAGCTTTGGAAAATGACTTCAATGGTATTTATTGCTTTGATAGGGTCAGTGCACAGTATGTGCATGTTGCCTTTTAAACATATGTTTCAGGCAAAGAATCAAAGCTAATTTCAGTGTGTGAAAAGCAAGCAGATTTCATTACTGATTGTGACTTTAACTTCAAAATGATAAGGATGCTGGATGTAGGTTCTCAAAACTGAATGTCCAAATGGGAATTTATGATGTAGAACTTCAGCTTTATCATCCATGGGCTTCAATACTGAAAGAAGAAAGAAATTCTTTGCTAGCAGGAATCTCACAGTTAACCCATAAGCCAGCTGCCTATTTTCCCTTCTCCTTAATTCTCCCTGCAGCTATTTCCTCTCTGCAACATGTTAAAGCAAGAATGGCCATTGGCACTAACCATTTTTGGCATCCAAGTAGTGGATATGAAAGAGATCTGGAATTTTTTCTACGACCACAATACAGCCCCGCTTTGACTCCTTGCAGAAGTGTCAGCAGAATTCATAACAAACTCAATACAATCTGAGTCACAAAGTGTAGTAAAAGGCCTTCTACTAAGTCTTTTTTTTTTTTTTCTTAATGAGGATTCTTCTCATATTAATACATCAGATATAGCTCCCAACTTCAGGTGGCCACCCGTAGTAGCTTTTCCTACAAAGTGTATGGAAGGAGGTGGACCTGAAGAATTGTTAAAAGGCTGCAGGCATAAGCAGCAAGAAGTGAATGATGCAAGGTTTTTCCCATATTCTGCAGAAAATCAGTCTTGGGGTAGATTATCACCAGCAGCAAAAGCCAGAAGGTGTAAACCTATAGCCTGAAGACAGACCTCTATACCAGGTTTAGATACCTAAAGTAACCACTCTTTCCATGAGATACCTTGAGTAATATTTAACTTTAAAAGCAAATGTAATTCATTCACTACTGAAGATAAAGAGTGTAGATATCTGTAAAAGTGCTTAAATGTATAATTAACATGTATAAAGATGCACATACATATTAAATTAACAAGTATATATACATATGTATATATGTATACATGCTTATGTATACTGCTGAATCAAGAATAAAAAGAACCTAATTTGCACAGTGGGTAAGCACCACATCTTCATTTTGAGTCAAAGAAAAGTGCAAGATTTTGAAAATAATCAACCTTTTTTTTTTTTTTTTTATTGCTCCTGCCTACAGATTCAGATGTTCACTGACTTTTGTTAGGCTTTATCCAGGTCTGTGTAACAGCACCACACTTCCCTAGGTTCAAATGACACCTTTGAAACAACTGAAGCAGTAAATCATGCCTCTTTATTATCATCTCAACAAGAATGATAACAACCTCCTCTGCTTGGTGAAATACCCATGGGAATTTCACCCGATTACATGAGGATAACATATCTTTCATGACTTTAGCTGGCTGTCTACCATTTCCATTGTATACTTGGTAGTCAGTCACAAAGGACACAATCCACTGAAGGAAAATGTATAGATGAGGGGTTAGCCATTTCAAGAGTGGAGAAAGGGAGGTAGAAATCGAAGGAAGAAAGGAAAGGATGACACAGTGCAATTGCTCAGCTTAGGAGCACAGCTGCTTAAACAACTGAATAGCAATCAATGGGTTAGTATTCAATCCAAGTTTAGATCACCCTGAAATCTATTAGAATACTGCATATAATGAATGACTCTTACTTATTTGGTATTCTATCTTGGAATTAATCAGCTCAGTTGTTATGCAGCAAAAATAAATAAATAAATAAATAAATTCAGTCGGGTAGACAGGCCCAAAAACATAAAAAACAACCACCTTGATTTCCCTGGTGGTTAACAGCCTGACAGTACTCAACAGCAGACGCTGAAATTGAACACTTTGATAAAACAATGCAAGTTAGAAATTTTTCAGCTGTTGGGGCAACAGCCCAGTTTATGTGTGTGTGTGCAGCTTGCCCCATCCCCTCCCTTGCAGTACTCGTAGGGTTGTACCATCTGCTGGAGCACAATTCAGAGGTAGCTTTAAAATGATGATGGCTCTGGGAAATGATAATCACTGGGTCATAGAAAGCCGTACTGCAGCGTATAAATAAGATAACTGAAAGTGCTGAGCAGGGCATGTTTGCATTATGAAATGTATTTTCCTTTTTCCTGTAAAAAACCTGTCTTGAAAGCATGGGGAATGCAGCAGGATTGAAAACCAGAAGGAAAGCAACACTGCCCCAGAAGCTGCATAAAGGAGGAGGGGGATGGAGGAATGGTAAGCTGTAGTATTATTGACTGAGAAATGATAAAAGAGGAAGGAATTCAACAGTTACATCTATTTCACTTGGTGCAATGGAATGAGATCAAAGGCTTACTTTCACATTAGCCCAGAATAATGCATACTCTATAAATGATGCAAAGCTAGGCCACATTCCCAAGATGTGACAATGCCTCAAGATGCCCCTCTGCTAAGTTCAGGTCAAGGCAACAGGCTCCTGCATATGGAATTCTTTTTCAAAGCACACAAACATAGCTAAACCATTGGGAATGGAGACCAACAACACTCAGGACGGGCATGATGCTCTCCATTGGCTTCTACATTTCCACAGGCAGTATTGCAAATTTAGGCAATTTTCATTTACTTGCAGATTTTTTTTTCTGTTGCTTCTGATATTTCAAAGCACCCAGACTGTCCACCCAAGAACAAAGAGAAGCTCAGTCTGAGAAACCATGTTTTGTTTTGTTAGAAAAACAAGTACTGTAGAGGAGAGCATCAGAAGATGCTCAACTCACATTCCAGAGATGTGGCTCAACCCCTGCTCTGCACTGACAACCTCTGTGACCTTGATCAGTTCATTCGGGACAGTCCCTTTAAGGACTTCAGAGCAAGAGCAACGCCAAGTGCTTCTTAAAAGCCCAGGTTTAATTCTTTTTGTGAGATGTGTTTGTCAAAGCCACCTAAAGATTCAGATCTGGTTGCACCTTGGTTTCTGTGCCATCTAGGTGTTTTGGATTACTTAACGAAAATACTATCAGGACACATTCATCTCTAAATTCCTTGAGGAAAACTTAATCTCTGGGACTCTGTTTTCCATTAGATAAATGGAGATGAACAATTATTTTCCCTCACCTGTCACGGCTTGGTTAGTGCAGGGATGCGTTGCCATACCAACAGCAGCCCAGCCCGGCAGCAGGACAGGGTGGAAGCGTGGAGGTGCAGGCTTCCCAGGACAAGAAAAAACCCTCCTCATTGTCCCTCCCTCCCTCCCTCCCTCCCTGCCCAGCTCCCTCTTCCTGGAAGAGAAGCAGTTTCTCTTTGTGAGAGAGCACAAAGGGGAAGAAAGAAAAGGAATTGTCCATCAAGCTCAGCAGAGCCTTGGGGGCTTTCAGCAGAGGATGCCACAGCCGATGAGGAGCGAGAGGCGTACCGAAGGCTGACTTTAAGAGAACACTTCAACCCCAGCTACACCAAGCTGCCGACAGTGGCCCCCAGCCTATGAAGAACATGTGACACCAAAAAGCTCGCCGACGTGTTCCCACGGGGAAATTAACTGTATAATGCCAAACCCATGTCCTGTCCCGGACACCCTTCTCAGGATACCCACACCAAAAAGGGACTGGCACTGAGCACAGTGCACAAGCTGCTTATGAGAGGAGATTGCCAAGAATACAAGAGCAAGCCACAGAAATGACCCAACTAAAGGCAGACACAATAGAGCTGTGTTTATAATTTGTATATATATATATGTGTGTGTGTGTGTGTGTGTATACATTAACTAATAGTGTAGAAGAAACAAAATAGGAACTTCTACTCACCTTTTATCATGGTATAATAACAAGAAGAGTGTAAACTAAAAGGGAGCAACTCAATACTACTACGATGTCATCACACAGTATAGCCCATAGCATACTCCAGAGCACACCACCCCACTGAGACCATGTGTTCCACCAAACTCAAAAACAGAACCAGAGGTCCTTGAATATCTAGAGGTACAATTACCCATTAAAACTAAACATGCCTTGAGGAAAAACAAAAATACCTGGGGTGCAGAAGAAGAAGAAACATCCATTCATTGGAAGGAAAAACAAGTCATGCGTGGAATAAAGAATCTTCATGTAAATGCTGGGGCATCTACACAAAGCATTTGAATGAGAAAGACCAGGTTTTATGGACTTGGATCCGTATCAGTCTTTGCAGACAAGGAGATGCCAAAGTGGATGCCATGGAGCAGCAAGGTGAGAGGAGCGAGAAGAAAATGGAGGTGGGTGATGTCGGGACTATTGCTGCAGTTTAGGGCCCTCCACTAGCTGCAACAGAGTTTTCAATGATTCTGTGCTAACGAGCAGAGCCATGAACCACAGCCCCACATGGCAGCAGGGCAGTCAGGTCTGCAGGAGGCTGGTGAATGAAAACCCAGCCTTCCAGCCCCGATGGAATTCGGGGAGAGACAGCCATCACTGTAAGGGGGTGGCCACAACATCCAGTGTGCAATGCCACTCATAGCACATGGGGATCATCTCCTGTCTGAGCTGAGCTCTGCTGCACAAGCCAGGGAGAAGGACTTCTTCCTAATTACAGAGGCCATTACTCAAGTTTCCCTCTCACACTCATGAAAGTCAAGCCCAAGGCAGCAAAAGCCATGCTCTGGCTGTGACTGATCAGACTTTCTTGTGGGGAGCGTAACTCACTCACAGAAAGCAAGTCCTGTCAGCCCCAGCTCCAACCTGAGCTCAAATTGCAGCTGGGTTCAGTGGCCCTGTGGGACCAATCCATCCCCATCGGCTCTCTGGGTGGGACCATTCAGGAGGCTCTCTTCTTTTGCCCTTCTCTTCTACCATAGCCAACACATCTCTCCACCTTCTCCTTGCTCCTCACAACCCTCTCTCTTCAGGTCCCTATGATTTAAGGTGTTTTCCATTCCACTGTCTTTCACTCACCTTGCAAACATCCTCCCATTTTTCCAGGTTCTTGACCTACAAGACCTATCTGGCACATTTCTCCATCCTCCCTCCCTTGTGCCCCACTGCCTTAGGTGCCCTTATATTTAGACTGCAATGATGACAAGGAGTGAAGGAGTCTGACACAGGTAATGCAGTGAGAAGTAGGTCCACAGAAAAATAAAATTATACTCCTAAGTACCTTTTTGGACTGGACATCTAATCATGCTTGGTCCTTTTGACCTGAAGACTCTCTCCTATCCTACTCACACCCCTATCAGAAAGACTTCTAGATGCATAAACGTCCACTTCTTAGAAACCTCTGGAGCTCTGATGTGAAAAGCGAGTTCAGTGTTTTCTTTGAGATCTTTTTATTGGAATGGTTGTAGCACTTTTAGAAACTAACCTTCCTGAGAACTCTGAAGTTTGGGTGTCTGGGAACATATCCACTTCCAAAAATTCATCATGAATGTGGAAAAAAATTTGGATTTTCTGAACTATGTTGCTGGCCAAGGAGATTGTAGGGATGAACTAGATGAGCAGATGTAGACCAGGCATAGACTCCTGCTGTTCTTGGTGCAGCCACGTTTAAGTGAAATCCCTTCAGCAGAAATAATGAAATGGACATCTATGACAGCATCTGGAAGCTATTCCTGGATATACTTCAACAAGAGCAAATGCATTAGGGTGGATGAGTTGTATTACGGGAAGAGGCAGCAGCCGAGAGAGAGGTGGGAGAGCATGGAGGCCTCAGTTAGGGGGAAAGTATGAGAAGGAAGAAAGAACAGTGGCAGCCAGCCCCACAGACAAAATGGGGAAGCGCTGCTGCAAGTCACACTGTTTGTAACCACACCAGCCTGCTAGATTTTATTTCTGTGCAGGAATTACACTGGGAGCACAGCTGCTATTCTCCGGACTTAAAAAACTGAATTGTTAAGTTAAAATGAGGGGGAGTAAAATATTGTAATAATGAATGAAAATAGAATGTTCTTGATCAAGCACCATTATCAAGAGAGATGAATGGTTAAACAGCAGCTCTAGCTATATCAGGACAACTTCTCCCTCCATTTTTTCTCCCTCCTCACTGTTGTGGGTTTAGGAAATAATAGTTATGAAGTTTTTCTAAGAGTGGCATTAACTGCTGTTTTGTATTGATGCAGAAATATAATAGATTAATACTTTGTCACTGTATTTTCTTTAGCTACACTTTTAAATATCAATAAAAGCTTTAAGGATGTACACCAGGTAATTACTTTCTTGGAAAGTCCATTAGAGTTCCTATGCTTTTATGCTGCAGCACGAACAACAAAAAAAAGGTTATAGACCCAAACAGTTTCTGATGTAAAAGCTCATTTTTCCTCCACCTTTTCAAAGTAAAAAATGTCTTTGGGGAGTAAAAAAATAGCAATTATGCTGCCAAAGCCAAAGGAAAGTTCCTCAGTGGAGATGAGAATCAGTCCTCCAGCTTTCTCGTCTCCTCACTTTCTCACAGGCATGCCAGAGACACACAACACAGGAAAGGCCACACATCCATTTGCAGTAATTTCAACACAACTGCAGGTCCCATCCTCACCTCTCCATGGAAATGCACTTTCTGCACAACACAGGGTGGTCTGATGACCTTTACAACACACCAGCTAGCTTTGGGCTCACGTTTACAGCCCCACCACCATCAGCAGAGAGCGATTTCACACTTTACAGCACCAAGGGCCAAACCACAGCATTATTGCTCCATATACAGGCCTAATGGTTTCTGTGGGACATAACCAACGTTTGCCTGATACTGTTTTCTGTGCAACCATGCTAGACTTTTCTTGAACGAAATGCTCCTGAATGATTTTGATTTGCATGGTGTGTCCCCTCCAAACGCTCTCATATTGCTGTTCTGCACCAAAGATAGGGATCTGAACGCAACACAGAACTTCAGAGGATGTGCAAAGCAGTGCTCCTCACTTTGTCTTTTATCCCTGGGAGTGACACATCCCAGTGCTCAGCCTGCCTTTTCCACCGGACGTGGTGAAGACTTGGAAGGCATCCTTGGCATTGTTTTTCCATATCTCTGGCAAATGTGTTCCATCCCACAAAGAATGCTCTTTTTATTGATCACAGCTTTTATTGATTTATAGCTGTCTGCATTAACTGCTTGGGTTATCTGCTGGTTCACTAACAGAGAGGGTCAAAATCTTGCAGTTTCTCTTTATACTGCAGCTACAAAAAATTACTAGCATCAGTGGATGCGGTCCTTTATTTTTAGTGGTCTCAATTAAATCGGTTAGGGTCACATCCCAAGCTGAAGGTATAGGTGGAGAGGTCTTAGTACTAGCACAGCAGTGTTTGAACCGAAAATGTTTGGCCTTGGAAACTGTTCTTATCCAAAAACAAGCCCTTGTTTGATGGGAAGACACATCAGGAGGCCTCTTCTACTGTCCCCACATGGAAACACGGGGGTTACAAATCCAGAAAAGCAAAAGAAATCCAGAAAAGGAAAAAAATCAAAAAAAAAAATTTGTGCTGAAAATCTAAAGCTGAGGACTTTTCTTTCTTTGGCATGAGGGCCCATGGTACCAACTCCCCACACAGATGGCTCCTATAAATATGCTGTAAGGTTCCTGGTAAACCTGGATGCTCCAGTCCCTCGAAAGGTGCCTCCTTCCCACACAGACCCAGTTTTCAGGGTGCACAGAAGTGTCAGCAAAGGGCTACTCCAAGCAGGAGGGATGCAACGTGCACAAACTGCCGTCGTTGTGCACCCACTCAGCAGGATCCTACATTCCAAAAGCTTGAAACCCCCTGCACAAGAAACAATGCTCTCAGCCCCTCATGCAGCCTTGCATACAGAGATGTCCCTCATCCTCGCCTTTGTGTCACCAGCCTTGGGCTAAGTGACTGGGTCTGGCCCACCTCTTCCTGCTCTTCAGACACTTCAGGCTGTACCTGGTACTCCAGCAGGCGAGTCTTGCTCCTGCTTCATGCACGAGACAGATTCAGAGTTAAATCCTCCAAGTGTCCATCTTGTACAGAGTATCCGTCCTCTTTTGCAGCATTCCTGGATATAGGAAGCTGGCACCATCAGTCCCACTATACACTAAGCTTTTAACAGCCCTCACGGTAGCCTTTTGTACTTAGAAGAATTACAGCATCTGAACCTTTTAAACTCTGTCTGCCGAGCCATCTCAAAATATGTTAAAGAAACTTTAGAATTAAGATTACCCACCCAACAGTTAATAATTAACTGAAAAATCCAGAAAAAAAAAAAAAAAAAAAGAAAAGAAGATCAGTAAAAATATACTTCTATATAGATATATAAATAAAGGGGCAGTGTATATATATGAAATACGACATATATTCACACACAACCTCTAAGCTGAAATGGGTGGAAAACAACGGGCTCTCAGAAGCAAAGAGGTTATTTGCCTTTTTAGGGTGAAGTGTGCTCTGATGACCACTTCACTTTTCCACAATAGAAGATTCAAATGAATCCTCAGCCAGATGCTCTCCTCCCACGAAGCACTGACTTCTGGGATGTCATCTAAAGTCCACCTGATCAGCACAAAGATATTTAGCAATTACAGCAGGCTTTGAAACCAGCATAAGCCTGTCTTGAAACAAGCCTTTGGAAATCAGCTCATGCACCTGAGCCAAGTTTTGTCTTCTTTGTGTCTCTGTTTTTAAATAGCGGTTATCTTAGACCTCTAGATGCATAAGTGGGAACTCATTTTAATCTGGCCTTATTTTAGAAGTGCTGAGCACTTTCAGGGCTAGGTAGCAGCTGGGAGCAATTCAGTCAGCATCTGACCTTGAAAACCATGGTCCTTACAAGTGGACTTGGCTGATTCTGCTCGTATGTGAACCCCACCACAAGCATGGCCAAACCCATGGATGCTGCTCAGCATGGCTGCACCATGGCAGCTGTTGTGTATCAAAAGGTATCATGCAGAGCAACATTGCTCCCACAGTGACGAAGGGAGGCTGTTCAATTTTCACTTGCCCCACTTTCACACGACAGAAACCCGGTCTGTTCACGTGTACCATTCTTGATTTTATATTACCACAGCTAACAGGAGAATCAGGACAAAAAGCTGCTCAGGACTTTGTCCTCAGAAAATAAAAGGTAAGTGTGCTTGGAATGTGGTCATGTTTACAATTCCTTTTGGATTAGCACAGTGCTGTGTTTGTAGCACTTTACAGATACACGTCCTCACTCCTCAGACTGGTTCTAGCTGATCCATATAATGTATGCAGAAGGCTTGGTTCTACCAAATAGAAATAGAAAGGAAGATTTGCTGTGGGAAAATATATTTTTTTTTCCTGTGAATATTAATCATTTCAGCTTTGATAGTGAAGTGATATGAGTAAAAAAGCCAAGAATTGCTCCAGGGCTCCACACAGATGACTATTGTAGCAAAGACATTTGCTGGAGATAACACTGCTTAAGCTCAGAATCATTATACAGTACACAGTTAACTCAAATCAACCTGCTTGCTCCCCAAGTTTTAAACAGAATTAATGTGACATCCCAGCTGAAGCTGGAATTCAGTAATTCAGAAAATAAAAGTGTCAAATTAAAGCACGTTCCATATGTGTTTTAATCTTAAATGGCAAAAAGAAAGCCATAATGCCAGATGATAGGAGAGCAATATGGTCCCGATACACTGTTCATCTCCTTGACAGCTTTAAGTAATGTTTGGTATGTTTTGCAGCAAGAAAAGCAAGGGGATTGCTCTAAAAATTTCCATGGATGAGATGAAGGTCATCATTCTTTTTGCATGAAAAGTCAAAATAGATGTTGGACCAACTAGTATGTGTCACCTGAATATGGTGGTCATCTTTAAAAGATTTCCATAGTATGATAGAAATCTTTACATTTTAAACTGAATAATAAATAAATAAAAACAAAAACAACAAAAACAACTTCCATTAAAAAATTAATATATTAATGCCTTTCTTTTCTTTGGGAAATGGACAGCCATTTTTCTAAGGGGAAACATATGTTACTCCGTCAGAACTTTCCTTCTAATCTTCATTATGCTATAATAATATTTTAAGGTTCGGTGAGGTCACCGTTCTTAAGGGCAACCCTTGAAAAAGACTAGTTCGCAGGGTAAGTAGACAAAGTAAATTTGGACCTTTCAAGCAGATTCAGACCGAGGTAGACAGGCTGTAAGTCTGACACCCAGGCATCCAGAACATCTGTGGGAGAAGAGGAAACCAACAGCGTGCATCAGCCTTCTTCCACTGACTTCAGTGCACACTTACACCTCAGGCAAGTAGATGATGACTGCTTCCACTGGTAAAGATGAAAGACACCAAAGTGCAACCAACAGAATGTGCATTAGCCATTGGTGTATGCCTTCTGTGCACTGTGTGAGAAAGCACTAATGGGTAATTGAAGACGGATGGTCAAAATGTGCACTAACAACTGACTATTGCACCTAGCTGGAAGGACTGACTGCTAATGGAATAAGAGCAATACTGTAAGTTATTTCAAACAAATAGTGAATTCAAAAAACATCCTTCCACCTTGTAAAAAAATACACAGCCAAATAAACAAAAAAAAAAAACACCAACACACACACACAAACCACAGCTCCAAGTAACATTAAAAAAAAGTTTGTTTTATTCAGACCAATTCTTACCATTTTCTCCTTCTTCCATATCATCATCAGTCTCACAGGTCATTTTCTCTGTCTCCTTTTACCTCACCATCTTTCTTTCTCCTGCTAATTTACTGTAACAGAAGCAGCAGCAGGGTTTTCCTATTCATCAGTGAAGAAGTCTGATCTATGCACCTCTGGGAACTGATGCATATTTACAATATCATCAGGAAGGCTCAGCCACCACGTTGGTTTGGACAGTTTGTGCTCTTGACAGCCCCAAACTAATCAAACAGCACTACTTAAAGCTTCAAAACATGAGAATTTTCCAAGATTTACCTGACCTGTAATTCCTGGGGAGGTTTTAAAAAGGGGGAGAAGAAGTAATCCTGAAAATGAAAAATGCTTTGGAAAGTTCTCATTTTCAGAACCTGAAATAGAAATTACAAGAAATAAATGCTAACAATATGTAAGGTATAACACAAAAAAGGATCACACAAAGGCATAATGAGACTGATAAGCGGAATCACAAAAAGAGAGAGCAGTATCTTCTTACACATATATGAAACCTTTCACTTTGAAAAAAACTACAGCCTACAGGTAAAACTCCACTAGCTTGTGCTAGTATGAAATTAATTTTGACCTAGTTTTTTATGTTACATTATAATACATAATATGAAATTAAAAAGTCAAAACATAAAATTTTTATCCTGTCTTTTGAAGTACCGATACATCTCATTCTGACAACATGAGGACATTTTGATATTTGTCAGAAGTTTTTGATTTGTTCTTCTTCCGCCATCCCAAAATGAAACTGGATGAACCTATCAAGACTCCAAGACAGATGAAAAATGTAATGATGTTACGATAAGTTCTCCAGAAGTGATACTGCACAGGCAGCTGATGAAGGCAGTATGTAACAGCAGAAACAGGAACAGAGCCAGGATACCAAGTCTGGATTTCTAAGCTCTGCTATGGATCACTTTAACAAGTGATCTGGACCTCATTAGATATATCACGCTGACTATGTTTATACGTACTGCCTGGAATCAGATGATTGTATCTGAAAAATCACAGAGTTACAGGTAAAGAAGATCCTGCCTCAGCTAAAGCCTGAAGTTGTTGTTTTTGTTTTTGTTTTTGTTTTTTAGGGTAGAAAGCCCAAAAGCTCAACCCTGAGCTATCATAAAACTAGAGCAGCAACACAGACATGAAGATCTGTACTTGACATGTATATGCAACAGACAAATGCCACCCTTAATCTGCATTTCCCATAAAGGAGCACCAGGTTAAATTACATAGGTAGGCTTAACCTCAGGAGGAACATCTTCCAACAAAAGAAGAATAGATGAGGAAAGCATATAAAACAATAAGAACAGCATTAAAAAAGTGCAGTAACAAAAATGACATTGAGAAAAAATGATAATCCCACCAATAAATGGTAGCTGGGGCACAGGGTTAATGGTGTAGATTCCTTTTTTCAACAGTGACAGTAGTTCTACTAAGATTTTGGTATGGTAGCTTTCTTTGGTAAGTCAAGTGGTTCTTTTTTATTTTTATTTTTTAATTTTTGGAAATAATATGGAAGAAAAATTCTTTCTATGGGCAAAGTAAGGAACATTTTTCCATAAACATTCCACAGGACAATAAGAACTTGATACCAGTACCTTTAGGATCCAGTGCTTCACATGGTAGAATTACAAACACAAAATAGCTGTACAAAGCACAGCACAACTGAACATACTCCTGGCATGGTCCACATTCCCATTACATCAGCTCTCATCAGTTACAACTGCATGTTCATATGACCTCAAGCAGGCCATCAGCTCCTCTCAGACAGACTTTCTTTAGAGGGACAACTCATTTTACCTCCCAGATTTCTTTCAGTTCCTAGAAGTCTGGTGAGCCTTCCCTGCTACATGTTGAAATCCCTTTGCATCTCAGAGAGTGACTGCTAAGATGGTGATGACAGGCAGTCTTTACTGTAAAGGGCACAAATACACCACATCCCAGGTTTCCAACCAGACTTCTCTCTTCTCTGCTCTACTCTCTGCATCCCAGTCACACAGTAAGACCCATCTCTGGGCTTTGGCACACTGAGATGCACGATTTCCACCTCCAGCACTTAATGCTTAACAAAAAAACAGCAGCCACAACAAACTCTGTACCAAGATCTAAGACCATCAGTTACTACCTTGTTAGTGTATGCTTTCTAGAGTGACCAACCTACTTCATACCAACAGTGTGGTATGCATCTGTTAAAGAAATATTTTACTGCACAAGCTCTGGATGGATTTCTGACATGGGGAAAAAAAATGCAAGGAAAGCCAAAATAAACATTGGCTTGATTATTTTAAGATGTATCTCTTACTCAAGCACATGTAAATAAATCTCACCCAAGACACAAAAAGGTGGAGTTACACTGGGGAATGCCTTTGGCTGGTCTTAGGAAGGCTGCTAGAAATAATTAGAAATCAACTATTTTTTAATGACCTGTGCATTCCCTCCACCCTCCACTTTTCCTAAGATGGTGCTGAGCTACTACATGCACTGCAGCAGCAGAGAAAGGAAGGATTTGTTTACAATACATTTGAAAACAAAAAAAAGGCACCAGCACCGTTGTGTGTCAATACTCACCCGAATGTGCCCATTTGATATTTTACTGACAGAACTGAAAATATGTTTGAATTTCAAACTTGTCGAGATGGCTAGGATGCAGGGATTATTTTCCCCTGAGGGCAGATAAACAAGACGGATGGGCTAAACTCCGAATTGCCTAATGATCAAAATGCAAGGTAAACTGTCATAGAGAGGGCTCTTCTCATCCTTGCTGACAGCATGAATTCTGCTGAATTATTTCTAGTCTTTCTGATTAATGGGCACAGTGACTAATTAGTTCATGAATCTTGCTCACAAACGGCACTTTGATAGCTGCCTAATGTTCGCTTTGAAAGAAAGACCCCACCGATGTCAGATGGAGATGTGCTCTCCAACAAAACCTGTCCCTGGATGATCCCACAACTGGCAGTGGGTATGCAGTGGGTGTGCAGATGCAGCCTGCCATGGTGTTGGAGTTGCAGCCCTGGTTTGGACCTCCAATGCCCTATGCCCCACCAGGCAGGGGCAAGTGAGGCTACACCCAGCCTTTCTCTCCAGCCTGAGAGCTTCCATGCCACAGGTCTGGTGTTACTCCAGTGACTGCAGTAAGGAACCAACACATTTCCTCGTGTACAGAATCAACGAGGACTGTAATGTTCTCTCTCTCAAAGGGTTAGAGCATTGCATCCTGGAAGAGACAAAATGTGGTGCTAGGAGCTGTATGCTGCTGTTCCACATCATGTCGCTGCTTCCAGAGGGAATTAGCCCAATCACTGGTCTTCAGCCATGAGGGCAGGGAGGAAAACTAGGATGACCTATAGCAACACCACATTGCCCTCAGAGAAGAAGGAAGGACACACGTTGTGCCCAGACAAGTTTCTGCTTGTCTAACGACTCAAGACATACTTCATTGCACCAGATGTAAGAAGGGTTCCTTGGTTAACACTTTGGAGAATGACTCATTAAAAGGAGAACTAGCTGACCAACCTGTTACTCCCATTTTCTGCTTCCATCCTTGCCTTGAAGAACACTAGAACCAGTCCTCTTCATCGCTACATCAGCGAGTCTTACATGAGTTTTCAGATCCCATTGTTATCTATAAATGCTCCCAGCTACTGAATGATGGGGTTAGAGCCTGTACCTACAGCAAAGGACACAGGCTTTGCCTTATTAGTTTTTTTGAGATACCAGTAGTATGTTAGCATTTCATCTTAACCCATCACAACATTTGGGGATTTTGTTTGCTTTTGTCCAGCACCAAAACTGAAGTGTGATGCTAAGCAGAACTTTCTCTACTAAGGTAGGAACATTCAGTGTCTTGTTTGTTGGCCTGATGAATGCTATTTCTCCAGAAGACAGCATAAAAGCTTATGTAATTAATTGGTTTTATCTGATTAACACTGAGCGTATTGAAATCGGTCATAAAAATGGAAAGGCCAAACCTTGTGGCTTTTCTCTCCCCTGTGGTCCAGGATCAACATACATAAGCTATCTGTAATTGAGGCCAAGCAGTGACCTCCCTTCTTTCAAGAGGTGTAAAGCACCATTCTATTTTGCTATCAAGTCACAGACTTCACTTTGTCTTTCCCTCAGTTCATATAAGAGCAGACCCTAACCTGGGAGAGGTTTGCAACCCACAGTGCTGCTTCTCCATGAGGTTCTCCATGTAAGGACCCATCTGCTGGGGACCACTGCAATGCTAGCTCCTGCCAAGAAAGACAGATGCATACAGTGAGGAAACAGACTGTCCTGGACTGTAACTTAACAGTCACACGATTATCTGTTAGTCTGCTAAGCTACTGGAAGACTTTCTTTACAACCTTACCACAAGCTATTATCTATGCCAAGATTAGCACCACTGAGATCAGAGGTCCATTCACCATTAAAAGGGTAAGCACAGAAAATTTTCCAGTTGAGACACAGCTTGCTCCCTTTTCTTTTACACTAAAATGAGAAAAACGCAGATCTGGCCTCATCCACAAAGACTGCCACTGAGTACATGACTGACAAAATCCAGCCCCCAAAATGGCTTATATGACAGTGATCTTCTATTTTCATCACCTGAAGAAAAAGAAAAAAAATGTGCATGACCATTCAGAACAAAATATTCTTGAGCCCAAAAATCAGCTCTGAAAAAAAAAAAAAAAACAAATTATAATAGCCATTTAGCTTCCACTTCAGCAACCCTACCAGGTGTTGCTTTTGCTGTTTTTTGCTGTGGTAGCCCAATGCAACTGAGTAGCTGTGTCAGGTTTTGATACTGAATTTCATGCAAGTTTATTTCCTTTATGTGGTTAGCAAGTCCTCCAGGTTCCTACCTATGACTTGCAAATAGTACTGGAAGGAACCATTCTGACAGCCCAGAGAAAGACTATCCACTCCAGGTATGTCCAGGTGATTTATGAAAAGGGAAGCCTTTGCAAAATGACTGAAGCCCTTCTGTTAGCTAGCCACCAACATATCTGCACTTACAAAATGTCAAAGCAAAACTCAAACCAAAGGTGTTTTCCAGCATTTGAATCTGGCTAGGTAACTGCTAGCATGCTGAAGAGTTTTGGTGTGAAAAAACTATATTGCAGCCAAGAGAATTAGAGACTGGTAGAAGCATGCATTATTCAGCTCAGTTCTGTTCCGATGACTTGTTCAGCTTGGTGGCTGTATTGCAAAAGGTAAACAGGTTTCTACCCATAATCTTGTTGTCTCTGAGCAGCAATCCATCTGTCTCTCATTTACAGTACCGTATAGTGGTGTGTCTTCTTACACAGGTGACACCCCCTTCAGATACTATTTTAATACCATTGAAGACAGACAAAACACCAGATTTGCCTAAGTAAATTTGAAGGAGCTATTTAAAGATAAAGATGTAGCAAAGCTGAAGTTAATACAGTAAAGATTTCTCAGGAGGGTTCTTAAACGGAGAAATTACTGAGGAAGAAAATAATTCACTAGAAAGTGCTACCAAATAAAATGAAGTATAGCAGCTTCTAGTTATGACACTACAGTAGGGGATATATGCATATAAAGGTATCTTGGTAAATTTCATTCCTGAGAGGCTCCAGTCTACTACAGGCAGATTTAAGTTTGACTCTAGTCTTTGATAAAAATATCTAATGCTCAATTTAGAAACTTCTCAGGAGCATGAAGCTTGTGCTGTGTTTCAGCACCTAGAAGACAGAGAAGTCCATACTTCATGGGATAAAGGTGCTGAGAAACAGTCAGCAGGGCAACACCTGGAAACTCAAAAGCCTGGGGTGCCATGATCTGGGAATCTAAGTACCATGCAGGGATTTTGCATACTGCAAACTCTGTTATGAAGATGGAGGTTATTTGCCCTCTCTTAAACAGGTAATTACCCATGCCATTCAGAGTCCCTTGTACAAAGAAATGGCTATTGTGAACCAGTTTTTCAAGTCTAACAAATAGATCACCTCCTGAGGCTACACAGATTGTATTGTTAACTAACCGAGAGTCTCCTTGACAAAGAGGACCTATAGCTATAAAAACAAGGTGGTTCTCACTGGCCATTTGAGCTTAAGAGTGAAAAGACAGAAGAAAAACTGACTTCAGGAATGTGAGGAGACTTCACCCCGGTAGAATCATGCCTGAGCAAGAATATTGAGGAAGAGGACAGATCCTGGACTGATTAAAAAGGTCTGATCAAAGCCCAAAGAACACTCAGAGCAATGCCAAAGTGAAGCAAGGTTAAGCATATGCAGATGTTTCACTGTTCAGTCTCAATCTGTACATGACCTCTTGGACTATCTGAAGTAGAGAGTAAGTGTGTCTAAAAGGCTTTGTGATGCCTACTTGTTACATGCCTGGAAAGGTAAACAGTAAATGAAAAACACATGCAAAGGCAGAGCACTGGAAGAGAACACGCTTAAACAGCATGGGTGCTTCCAGATGCCAGCCGTGGTCCGCAGGCAGCTGGGGGTTCTGGCCCTATATCTGAGCACAGAAGGGATCAACTGCCTACATGAAGAAAGCAGTAGAAAAAATGCACCTACAGCCTAGAGAAAAGGAGGGAAACTTCCTAACGCACTGCACGTGGCTGGTGTGACATAAAGACAGCACAGTCATTTTGTGACTAGCAGCTGTGCGTCCAGGAGGGCCACCAAGCTGAGAGAAAACAGTCTGGCTTGAAAATGACACCCTATCTATCCATGGCAACTGCTGGATCCTGGCAACCCAGCGTACCTGGCACAAAATCTTGTTATGAGGAGGTGCACGGCATTTAATGGAGCTGTGCTTCTCTGCCACGTAGTCTCCCACCGATGCAGTATTCCTGCACTCCCCAATTTTCACTGGTAAAACTACACAGAGCGGACTCAAGATTATGAGCAGAGTCTGTAGACTATACCCTTGGTCTCCACAGCCCCAGGTACCTAACAGACTGCCTGGTTCTCCAACACTTTATTTCTCAGGCGAGTCATCTACACATGCAGGGATGCTCCCTGCACGCACATCAGAACCACCTTCAGAGCAAACACATAAATGTGCAAAATCCTGCCTCTGCCCTCAGCCTCCCTGTGCCCAGAACTGTCCTCTGACCTTGCCACCACCGCCATGTGCACACAGTGCAGGGATCAATATGGAATCCTGTTTAAAACCCCACACCAACAACCTTGTGAATTTTTCTCTTTGAAAAGAAAGCTAGACAACTGCACACAATGAGTACTAATCACAGTACTAAAGGTACTTCTGGAAGATTGCAAAGTAATAAAGGATGGGGGGGGAGGGGGGGGCGGCGCGGAAACTGAGTAAGGCAAACCTCTCCTGGTTTCCCGTCCATCTTCTGTCTTGTTGCTGTTGAATACAAACTGTAAGGTACAAAGGATGTCCAGTAATCTCCATCTGCACAGCACCTAGCACAATAGAGTGAAATTTCAATCAGACCCTCTAGGTGTTCAAGCAAGAAAAGCAGTCCGTACCAAATGATAAATACATGAAGCAGCAATTATTATTTCCACAGATATCTCATGGGGAGGAAATACTTTGCAAGCTTCATATGCATTCAGTCCTTCATGTTAATAACTCATCTACTGCTAACTTCCTTCACTTTAAAAACATTAAAATGAATTGGAAAAAAAACAGCTAGATGGGTCATTTCATGGTGCACAGCTTGTGAGATAACAGTGATACAGAAAGTGGCAAAGATCATTAAAAAGACTACATGAACTTCTGTCAAACTTAAACCATCAGAAAATCACTCAGTTTTCAGAAGACAGGTATTCAGCATTCTTTCAAAAAGTAGGTCCTTTAAAAAGACTTAAAGTATTTTTAGACCAAGATCCCCACACATCAGTAGTCTCTTCATAAAGTATTTTAGACCTCCCATTTTTTGTTCTTCTATTCTGCAAGAAGCAAGGAGAAGACCTGAAGCATCTTCTATTAATACACAACCTCAGGATTATTTTTACTTATAGACAACTATTTTTGGAAAGCTTTATGCAATACTTAGGCCAGATCATTATTTGCAAGCATTTATCTGCAGTTTTTTCTAAGTACACACCAAGGACAGACAGCTCTTAATATTTACTAACCAAAGAATTGTCTTCATCATCGCCCCATAAAAAGTCACAAAAACCTGAAGATGGTGTGGCTGAGGACACAACCTCTGCTGAAATGTGGGTCAGAAATTAAGAGCATTTTTTTTTGCCTTTTTTTTTTTGTCTGTTTGTTTTTTTGTTTTGACAAAAGTAGGAGGGGAGAACTGGTGCACAGGAGAAATGTGTTCTGGGAGAAGCAGACCAGAATCTCCCATGCAGGTATCCCACCACTTGGTGTCATTATGGGAAACTATCGCTCCAGCGACACTAACAACCATCAATAAATCAAACCTGGGCCAGGAACGAGCCAATACCCTCTGACCAACCTTATGCATAAGGTAAAGCTAAGTAACATTCAAGAAACTGCAAGTTTAATGAAGCAAGTTGTTCTATACCTAAAAAAAAAAAAAAAAAAAAAAAAAAAGGAACATTTGCAATAAAATTCTTCATACTGCCTTAATCCAAAACACATTTGTCTCTTATGAGAGCTCCACAAGACACTATTGCAGCTTTAAGCCAAGCCCAATAGAGGAAGAGAAGCCATTGAGTCGTATACCACAGTCCACCCATCCAAAAGAAAGGAATAAAATCCATGCCAAGTTTGTTTTGACCAGACACAAGTAACTGGAGTCTAAAACTGTACCATGCTGGCAGTTAGACTTGAGACAGGAAAGCTTCACACCTTAAATATTGGTTCCAGCCCAGACCACAGTGCAGCTGCTGAAGAAGCTGTACTATCCACTGGTTGTCTGGTAATGCAGCTTGGGGGCCTCAGTCTCACTTCTTGTGTCTCGCTGTCAGGAAGTCCCCATCCAGGAGAGGAGCAGCCAGCCTCTGTGGTGCCAGCACCAAGCCCCAGCTGAACAGGCTGATGGAAAGTGTCAAGATGGGGTGAGGGGAAGGCAGAGGCAGCATCTCTGCTTCTTCAGCAAACCAGCAGGCAGTACTGCCCAGCTAAAGTCTCTTATCAGGAGAGAAAAAAAAAAAAAAAAAGAGGGTGGGCTTTTTGATGGTGGTTCGTTTTTTGTTTGTTTGTTTGTTTGTGTTTTTTTTTTCCTTCTTTCAGCTTAGAAAGAATTGTGGTTCCAAACTGCCATGATAAAAACCTCAGTGTCTTTTAATGTAGTTAGAAGTAGGCTTGTACAATTCAGCCGTGATCATATCCTCTTCCAGGTGCCTATTAGAGAACAAAAAATATATGGGAGATTGCTGTACACGCAGAAATAAAGTTTAAAAAATTCATATATGTGTATAAAATACAGAACATATCAACTATATATAATATTTATTGACATATCTATGAGTTACTAAGCATCAATGAGAAAAAAAAGTTTTAAATATCTAAATGCAAATATCCTAAACCGCAGACAACTGAGGTTTTCCTCATGTCTAATTCTTAACTAAAGCATTTCAGAACATGATTGAGGTATAATATCTTCCCTCACAAAGGCTGTGTATTAAATTCCTCACTGGCAAAGGAATTTTTATGGAAGGTTAATGCTTCCTGTAACATTTATCCTGGATACTGTGGCTTCTCAGATAATTTTGTGGGCTTTATTTCCTGCACTGTTATACAGCTTTATCTTCACTGTAATAGCTTTACAAATACCACATCTTCTGCCAATATAAAGACAGCAGTTATTTCTCAGTTCCACCACACAGGTTAATTAAAGACAAAAACCAAGTTACAATAATATGTAGAGTGGACATAAAACCTAGACAGCAAAGAATAACCAAGCTGAGGTTGCCATAGCCAATGCTCCATTGACTTACACAGTCAAAACCCTGTTCCCTATGACTTTGATTAAACCTGGAGTGACCACCTTTCAGCCTGGGACCTACTGCCCAGAAGAGGTATTTGCTCACCTTCAGTGATGAGCAGGTCATTTGTATAAAACAAAAATTCTGGTGGTAGGGGCTCTCCAGTCTCTGCAGAGTCACCAGACATGCACTGGGAGAAGTTCCTCACCAGAGAACATGTGTAAATGGCAAAATAACATCAATTGCACTAATTGGGGATTCGGTTGTTGTGTAAAATGAGTGCAGCTGGCATGCTGAGGTGTCAGACAGGGCTGTAGCAGAATAGCAACTAAGAGTAGAGTATAAAACATAGCAAGAAGCACACACACAACTCCGTCTTGTACCCTCACTCTTGCTGCCATTTGGAGTTAGGTTTTTAAGCATGCTGCCATTTTAGCAGGCAGAACTAGGGCCTCCAGCCTGCTAATATCTGTGACATCTGACAAGACACAGACCCCTGCGAAGCCCTGCTCCACGACACAACTACCCCTGTGCTGCACACCTCATCTGATGTACTGAGCAAGGCCGTGGGGAGAGCATGCATGCCATGGGCAGTGATGAATGAGGCCAGCCACACAGGCATTTTTGGCATGTGGAGAGAAGAGCTTTGCAGGAATCAGCTTGGCATGATTTTGGTTTGAAAAAAAAAAAAAGATTAAAAAAAAACCACACATACAATAGCACATGCACATATAAAAGTGTGTCTTTGACTTCCCTCATATGTTCATCTTTAGCATCAGCAGTACAGTGACTGTGCCAGTATCCTCCAAAGTGCCTAGCAGCCCCATTAGGCCAACTTCAATCCAGTCCCGTTAACCAGAGGCTCCATAGCTGGGGCATCCTCCCTTCTCAAACCCATGCAATGGATGCCAAGTCTAAGCATCTTTTGCCACCACTATGAAATGTTTCATAGCACTTGCCAGCACTTGCCCCACAAGGAAGGTCTGTGCAGTCAGAGCTGGTTCAGCATGGGGCTTTGGGGAACCTAAAAGCACATCCCATTGCGTACTGGGAGATGACTGATGAGACAGGGGTGGGTTCTTCCCAGCAGTGCCAGGCAGGAGGGCAAGGGACAGTGGCATCAGCTGTAACTGGAGAGGTTCAGGCTGGAGATAGGGATGGCTACTATTATTCTTTCAGAAACACAAGTAAAAATGCAAATGAATTTCAAATGTGTCAGTGAGGTCCAATATCAGAACAGAGGCTCAGGTCATTAGGGAAAAAAAAAAAGTCAGTTAAAATTTCTTTACAACTAATGCCTATTATCAGTAAAGGTAATAATAATAGTAACAAGAAGAAAAAGAAAGCACACCTAACAAAATCTTGAGCCAAATAGTTCCTCAGTTACACTGACACTGTCCAATAGAAGTTTTGACTCAGAGCTGAATTAGCCCCACTCTAATTAATACCTGTCATAAAAGTGGAATCATTGCACCCTACATGCAACTGGATTTGATTACAAACCCTGCAGTCACTTGTTTTCCTTATTTTTCCTGCAGTTGGAGGTTTCTGAATAACATCACTACAGTGCAGGTTAGAAGGCGACTCACTGGACCAATAGCCAAGAAAGGAAATACTGCTTCTCATCCGGTTGCATTCCTAAAATTCACCACATTTCAAGCAGCTTTTAAAAAATTATACTTTCGTTGGAAGGGGCTAAGGAACAAAAATAAGTCTCTATCATTTTGTAAAAAGTCTCCACTGGCAGAAGATGTGGACATTTGGTTTAATCCTGAGGGTTTTTTTTAAATCAAGACGTCACTCTGGGAAGAGTCTGGTTTTGACCCAGTTTCCACAAACAGTACAGAAACCTGGGCTGATCTAGGTTAAATACAAAGAGGGTCATTGTTTTAAAAGTAAAATGACACAGTGCAACCAGGAGTAACTCCATGCACAGCACCACAGAAGCAGTACAAATGAGCTAACAGTAGGACAAACAGGTGCTTGGTAATGGGTGTTGCAATCTGTCTCCTTCAGCAGTACCAAAGACCTGAGGTAAAGGAGGAGGGGGCACCTACCAGGGTTGCTACAAAGTCGGCTTTACTGCTACTGCCTTTATGACAACAATATAAAGTAACTCCCACAACACAGTGAAGATAAGCTCTTTAAAGAAAATATAAAAGCATTAGCTTGGCAATTCATCCGAACCTCATCATGCATCGTAGACATTTTTGAAGTTTAACAAAGAAAAGCACATCATTAAAGAATACTGCTCTATCACCATTCTTATGCAAATCCTTTCAGATAGTTGGGTGGAAAATTCCATCTAACACGCAGTGAGAAATAAATGTTGCAGGGTGGAAATTTCAGCTATACCAAGTGCATCTATCACTTGTATAATCCAAACTACTGTATGTGCCCTGACTACAGAATTAGTATTGATCCATTCACCATGTAAACATCAAGTACTTTCTATTATTACTTGAAATAGCATGCTATCACAATTTCTATTTCCTCCCTCTATCTTAAATAGAAGTATTGCACATTAGCTCTTCCCTTCATGTACTTTTTTGCACAGCTATCTAACTACAGTGTTCAAGGCTGTGCTGGGTTTCCTGCAGACATCTGCAGTATTACCATCAAAGTACTTTATTTTCAAGTCATCTCTGATGGAAGGCAATACAACTCTCATTTACACTGAAACCTGTTACTGTGGTTTCTCTTGGTGAAACACACAGAGTCCTTTGTTTTAAGATTTCTGTTGTGACTACCATTATGAAGGACTACATCAAACAGCTTTTCCCAAATGTTTCCGAAACCCACACACCTCTCGTGAGTACCACTAAGACAAGAGTGGACTGTGAGAGTCCAGATAGCTACTTCATCTCAGCACACACAAGCCAAATAAATAAATAAAACCACGACTTCCATCTTAACTGTCTCTATAAAAAAGCTGATGTGGCTAAAACAATTGGGAAGTGCTGGGAGATGCTTGGAAGCATGGTGTGTTTCACCTGTTAGAATCTCTCTTTGTCTCTGAGCAGAGTGAAAAAATTTAAATGGAATGATAAAATTTTAGACTTGGGAGATGATCCTGAAATCTGGAGACTTCAGCAAGACAGCAGTGCTGACTTGGAGCTGTGTGGCACGTTGGCTGTTCCTGCAGCATGCCACCACCCACGCTCTTTGCATGCTGGGTGCTGGGTCACACCATCAGCAGCATTTCACTCATTATTCAGTGCAAAAGGAAGTGTCTTCAGCCCATACAGCTGCTAGAGTCTAAGAAGAATTTGATTCAAAGGTAATTTAAGGATTGCAAGTGAGACTCCTTCCCAAAAGAATGAACACACTTTGGAGCCCAAATCTCACAGCAGCCTCAGTGGAAGCTGAGTCCCCAGTGTTCGTAATGGTTTGAAAATCCCCATCTGCAGCTTCTGAAAACATTCACACCTCCCTCCCCCTGATCTGTATTGGTGTCCCCATGTATAAATAATGCATCCTACTGAAACTCCAGTCACTGTTCAGGCTACTGCAAAAATAGAAATGCTGTGACACCCTATCCAGACACAACCTACAAGAACCAGAGTCCTTCTAGGTAGCTGCAAAGAAAGCACGGTCTGTAGGCCAACAAGGAGGCATTACAGCTGAAAACATTTCATTGATAATGCCCTGCTGACTCCTTTCTGGAGCCATTGATTCGAGTCCCTGTCTGAGCTCAAACACTGTGCGTCAGATGGCTGAGATCATGTCTCCATGGCAGCCAGACCCCAAGCCATTTAAAGCTTTAAATGTCAAAGGAGACTTTGTGGACTGCATCAGGGAGTCCTGCAGCCTCCAGGAAGAATAGGCACACGTTGCCCAGAGCAAACCCCAATGCCTTCATTTACCTCTCTAAAATGAGAGTGGTGATAAAGACCTTGTGTAGTACTTCCAGAAAGGTCCACTGAGGAAGGTGAGGCAGGGAGGGGAAGTGGCATATGCAAAAGCCAGTGGTCTCCTTTGTTCTGTAGATGCAAGAAATGGTACAGTTCGCTGCACCAATGAAAAGTAGTGGGCACCTGTCCCTGATCACACAGAGTGCAAAAGTCCTGAGCCATGGCTGTGCACCTTCTGCACTGGGTGATCTTCTACCCCATGTAGACAAAAGAAACAGAGCCCAGTTGCTCAGGATTGCTTTTTGGACAAGCACACACAGCAAAAGCACCTGTGCTTTCCTGATCCCCACAACAGCAGCACAGCTCCACAAAGCATGCAGAAGAGATGAGTTTTCAATCTACTGCTCAGCTATGCTGTGGGCTACCAAAAGATGCACTCTCTTTCATCTCCCTAAGTGGAAAAAAAAAAAAAAAACACAGAAGGCCTAATAGACTAATAAGCACACTGCTTGAAAAGCCAATCGTTCCCAGAGAAGACACTGAAGATGAGAGGACCCTTTACCTCCAAGAGAAGAAGAGTGTATCTTCCAGATTTCCCTCCGACAGCACAATGAGGCCTCCGGCATCGCGGGTCACGGTGGTGCTTCTCACCACATTTTGGATGCAGGCTGCCTGATTCTGCAGCACACCGGAATGTCAGCTGCAATCAAAATTCCAGCAACTGAGCCCAGAAACATCTGGGCAGTCTCAAGCCACATAAAAGTGATGGGTGTAAGTAAAGTGTAAACATGACTGAGGAGGAGGAGAAGTACTCACAGCCTGTAGGTGCTGATGCACCCCCCTGTTACAGGCTCATTTTCCTCAGGACTGCAGCCCCTCCTGAAAGACCTGCATAGAAAATAAAGGAGACAGACTGTAGATGAGTGTGGTTCAGACATCATTCTTTTCAACTTTACTGGAATGGCAGTGGTTTAAGCCAGTTTAAAATCTGAACACTGGGTGTTGATGTGTTGGGGGGGTCATTCCACCAAAACAAGAAGGAAATAAGAAAGTCCTCTTTCTGGGCAAAGTATGTACGCTTCAGAGTGAGACATGTTTCTTATGGTTTATTAAGCATCATATAGATCTGTGTTCCCAAGCAAATGTTGATACCCATCTTGGTGGTGGTTGACAAGAAGCTCTGCACAAGCCAGCACTGTGCGCTTGCAGCCCAGAAAGCCAACCGTATCCTGGTTGCATCAAAAGCAGTGTGGCCAGCAGGGCTGGGGAGGTGATTGTCCCCCTCTGCTCTGCTCTCGTGAGACCCCACCTGGAGCACTGCGTTCAGCTCTGGGGCCCCCCGCACAAGAAGGACATCTATGTATTAGAACGAGTCCAGAGGAGGGCCATGAGGATGATCCTAGGGCTGGAGCACCTCTGCTATGAAGACAGGATGAGGAAGTTGGGGTTGTTCAGCCTGGGGAAGAGAAGGCTCCAGGCAGACCTTATAGCAGCCTTCCAGTGCCTAAAGGGCGCCTACATGAAAGTAAGAGAGATACTTTGTCAGGGAACGTGTGATAGGACAAGGAATAATGGCTTTAAACTAGAAGAGGGTGGATTTAGATTTAGTAAGAAATTCTTCACTCAGAGGGTGGTAAGGCCCTGGCACAGGCTGCCCAGAGAAGCTGTGGATGCCCCATCCCAGGAGGTGTTCAAGGCCAGGCTGGATGGGGCTTTGGGCAACCTGGTCTGGAGGGAGGTGTCCCTGCCCATGGCAGGGGGTTTTTAATAAGATGCTCTTTAAGGTCCCTTCCAACCCAAACCATTCCATGATTCTGTGATCTTATGAGTATGATTCTTTTGATACAACCCAAGCAAGAATTAACCCTCTCTTCCCAGAAAAGTATACCCATTTGCTGGGATGCACAAGGGATCATCAGAGGCAAACACAGGAAGGCAGAAGACTGCTTCTAACTTCCGGCAGAAACAGAAATGTTCGGACAGTGACAGAAACATCTCACTTTCAGCTCCCAGCTTCCCAATTGTATCTCAAGACCAACACAAACAAGAGATCCTCCAGTAGTTTCACTGGGCCCTACCAGGCCCAACTCCTGTTGCAAATTTTAGATGTAAGTGCAATGCCAGTATCATGTGCGCTGTGGGACTGCTGTAGCAGTCAGTGAATCAGTGACCAAAGTCAGAGGGACGAAGGTGCTGGACATAAAATTGAAAACCCAACAGCAGCACCCTGAGGATAGAGGGAGCTCAACTGCTCTAAAGAAGTGAGGGTGAGATTGTCGGGCACATTGAAATGCATTGGTAGCTGGGCAAGTAACTCCCTTTAGGCTTCACGAAGATCCCAGTCTTTGGGAACATGTTTACAAGCACATCGTGGAAGGAGTGGGAAATGAAGATGCCACTGGAAGAGAAAAGAGAAGAAACAGAAGACTTGTAAGGGAGATGCAGGGGGTAAATGCGTCACAAACTCACTATCTGCAGATATGAATGGAGTTATGCTCCACTGCCACTGGAAAAGCTGACAGCAAGGACATAGTGTAGCATGTTAGCCTACCATTACCATTTTGGTCATTTATTTATCTTTCTCACATCTTCCAAGCTACCCTGATCATCACCCCAAGATGTTCCTAAGTATCATCGCTGTGCCCCCTGCCCAATCCAGTCTTTGCCAGAACATCAGCTTCCTTTAATTTCCCAGATACATTTCAGACTCCATGAATCTCGGTAGCAGAGATCTCTGGACCATCCCTTGTAATTTAGGTTTGTCTGTTTGTTTATTTAAAGATGTGTTATAAAACATGCTGAAGTGTTCTTTTTTAATTAAGCAATGTAAAAAAGGAAACTGTGTTATCAGAAATGACTTATTAAGTCTTGCTGTTAATCTCACACAAATGCTAATTATAAGGTCATAAAACCATTCTCCTCCCACTTAGGCTAAAATAGTCAAGTCTTACACATAACCAGGTACCTAAGAAGCAATTAATGCTTTATCACTTACTTGTAGTCCATCCTCATCAATATCTGCTGCTTGAACCTAGCACACTCCTGAAAAAGGCTGGCAGAGGAAGACTTATAACATGCTATTTTCCTAACATTATGGCTACAGCCTCTACAGCATGAAGTGCAAAGCCTCGGAGCTCTCTGTGGCACTTAGGAATGTTCCCTATAATACTAATTTTATTTTTTATATTTTTTTAAAGGGAAAGGAAATAATAGCAGAAGCAGAGATGGCGGCCAGCCCCCTTTGCCAGCACAGCAGCCAAATACTTTTCCCTCAGCCATCAGTGCTCCTGGCACTCTGTGCTCCTCAGAAGTGGCAAGGCACTCATCGTGCAAGCATCAGACGAGCCGTTCTGACAAACCCCATACCTAGGAAACCTGTTTTTTGGGATGTCCCACTGTGTCTCCTCTATCTCACATGCTATTCAATTTATTCAATTAAAAAGTGGGTGAACCCAGCCAGTGACTTCTATTAGCACATCCACCCACACGCAGGGCTGGCACATATCCTAGCTGCCAGGGCAGGAGGGCCTTTTGCATTCCCTGTGTCCATCTCCAAGATGAATGCACCAGCCATTGCCCCACTGAATAAAAGGCTCTGAGCTGTGGCACAGCAGTTTCCCTCTCCTGCTGCTGTGCTCACTTCCAAAGGGTGCTTTCTGCTTGATCACTTCAGAATAACCACAAGCATTTCTTCCTGGGAGAGGAACGTGGAGGTGCCTCTCCAAAGCCCTGAGTCCATCACCAGCACTCCAGAGAGGAGGGACTGCAGCAGCCTCTTGCATTTGCAAGTTTCCAGCTGGCTGCCTTCTGGGTGATCTTCATACAGCACACAGCTTCCTTATGGTGCCCATGCCTCATCACACACTGCAGCCCAGAGGTCTGGCTCTGGGACCCTAATGGGGGCAGCCGGACACACTGAAACCCAAAGTTTTGACTCCAAACTCGAAGCAGCCCTTGTGTCCTCTGTTGGTTCTCACCACGGCACGAAGTCCCTGCTCAGAGCAGGTCCTCTTCTACCTGCTGCTCAGAGTACAGGGTGCTGGTAGGATTCACAGCTCTCTCTTTGGACGTGCACTTCTCTTCTGCCTTAATTGCGTCGGCACCCTCAGCTGTGCTCACCCCTCCTCCTGCTGATTTCATGTGCACATCTCTGCATCTGAGCTCTGCAGATGTGAACTCCAGCTGCACAGCTGTCCTACTGGCAAAACGTAGTTCAGCCCCACCAATCACCCAGCCCTTCTTGATCGCTACTGCAGTGTCAATTAGAGACGATTTTCTGTGGGGGTAGTTTCTGTCATGCAGACACATCATGGATGTGTATCTACACAAAGGCTTTCCCCAGGGAAAACACCATGAGATAACTCAGGATAGAATGACGAGCTTGCATCTGCTCTAAAAATTAGGAGAAAATGTGGAGGCGATGCATTATCTAGCTCCTTTCCCTACAGCAGGACCAGGACATGCGCATGGGTCGATTTGTTCGACATAGGTCACAGAGGAGCTGCAAAACAGTAATTAATAGCCAAAGTTCTAGAGTCTTAATAACAAACTTCACAACAAGGATCTGAAGTCCAAGCCCTTGAAAGTGCGTCTAAGCTCCTTCGATTTCAGCACCATCAAGTATCTGGGCCTGGCCTGTAAAACTTCACATGCAGAAGCAAGGCCACATTCACCAGTCACACAATTATTTTCTCCACTGAGTTTGTAAAGATTTTAGAACCAACGTGCACAGAAGCATGGTGGTAGGTGGTCTTTAACAACCCTGAGAAAAGAAACAAAGGCACACCAATTGAGAGGCATCTTTTCCTTTTTATTTTTTTTTTGTATAACAGAAACAGGGTGGGTTTTTTTTTTTTTTTTTCATTGCAGCCTGTGCTACTCTTTAAATGAATCCTACATAGACAGTTAGTTGGATCCTATGAAACAAGAAGGCTACACTTGGCACCTGCTGCGTTACAGATTGTGCCTGTGAAATTGAATTTACAAGGACAAGACCAGGAAGAATGGCAAAAAAACAACGAGCTGCTGAAATGATGTATTTGCCTATATTATATTAATAATTTGCCATCAAAAATAAGCAAAGACTGCCATGCACTTAGCAGTGAGCATCTTCTTCAGTAAGTCTTCAGTGTGGGACCTCAGCTATTTACAAAATCAGCATTTTGGGAGAAGGGCTATCTCTGTCGTGTGTGTCGCTAACACACAACAAAACCTGGCTGACTTGCAGGCATGACCATCCTGTATGCATTTCTTAGACAATGCCTGGGAAAAAGGTTACCCTGTGAGTGACAGGTGGCATTACCAATGTAACTTCATTCGGCAAAACCGAAGCCCACGCACGTTGCTAATTCATACATTTAAAAATGCTACAGCCCCAAACAAAAGAGGCATAAAGACCATTGGCTGCCTGCTGTTTGGGCTCGTCTGCTGAGAGCGGAGGAGAAATCTCAGTAGGTCAAAGCTAGCCATTCACTTGAACATTTGTTAGGAGGAGAAGAGCTTTCTGAAGCCCTGCAGAAACCTTCTCCAGGACACGCAGCGCGTATGTGCACGTGCGGATGTACATGGAAAGGAGAATTGTGTTTGCGTGAATAACTTTTTTTTTCTTTTTTTCCCAATTTGTAAGTATGCTTACGTTCACTGGCGAGCGAGTGAGTGGGCAACCGTGGCACGGGTCACTGACACGGGAGGCTTTCAGAAAGCGCTGCGTTAAAAACATAGCCCCTCGCACCGAGCAGTGATGAAAAAGCACCAGCGCCTGCAGTCCCGTGGGGAGCAACCGAAATGTAAGGAAATGGTAAACATAAAATACAATAAATAAATAAAACCAAGTTGGAAACAATGCACGGTGGAGAACAAAGCTCAGGTTGTCCTCCCGCCGCACGTGTCGGGGGACCCGGAGCGCCTCGCTGCCGGCAGGGGGCTCCGGGCGGGGACGGGGGGCGGCGGTGCCGGCACGGAGCCGCCCTCGGGGGGGTGACCAGCACCGGCACCGGGACGGGGACCGACACCGGGATGGGGACCGGGACGGCCCCGGGACAGGCACCGAGCGGGGCGGTGGCGGCGGCGGGCGCGCGCCACCTGCCGGCGGGCGCGCGCCAGGCGGCGGCGCGGCCACGTGGCGCCGCCCGGCCGGGGGCGCGCACGGGCGCGCGCTTCCCCGCGCCCGCCCCCTCCCCTCCCTCCCGCGCCCCCTTCCCTCCCCCTCCTCCTCCTCCTCCTCCTCCTCTCTCTCCACCTCCGCCCCCCCGCCCCCCCCATCCCGTCCCCAGCCCACCCCCCCAGTCCCCCCCCAGCCCCCCCGAAGTTCTCCGCAGCCCGCAGCCCCCGGCCCAGCCAAGTTTCGGCAGCCCCTCCCCCGGCCCCCTTTGTCTCGCCCGGCCCGTGCGAGGTTGCGGCCACCTCGGTTCCCCCCCGCTCCGCCGGCGCGGCCATCCCAAAGGGGTGGGGAGGCCGAGATTTGCAGCGGTTGTGCTCCAAACACCTCCGTTGGGTTGGCCTCGGGTGTACTTTTTGGTCTTTGTTTGCCTCCCAGGAGCAGCAGCTCTGAGCTTCAGAACAAATACAAGCCCTGAGGTCATCTATACTGTCTGTGGCTGATCATCTGCCACCCAAAATGACTTTTTTGGGGGGGAGGAGAGTGTGCAAAATTCATCCAAAATAATAAAGCAAAACTAAGCCAAAGTAGACAAGAGAGCAGCATGGGGAGCTTCAGCCAAGTAGGTTATTTCCCACCAACACCATTGCCAATTGTTACAGGGGGGTTAAACAAACCTAATTTCTTAGCTGTAATCCAGTACCACTGGAGAAATAGCAAATTTAGCGCTCCCCCATCTTGCTTGTTTTAAAGCAGGACAACACTTGCATCTATTGAAGATTGACTGCCGTGTTAGGTCACAGCCTTAACATCATGAAATACTGGGGCAACGACTTCTGAAGGTACCCATCTTCCAAGATCTTTAACACTTGGTTTCTTTTCTTTTAAACTCTGTGCTGTGTCATAATACATCCCGGTGCAGAAACGCTCGTGTAAACAATTCTGTCACGTTGCCACCTGCACCGAAGGCGCTGATAGCCCACCTGTACCTGACTCCCCTCCAGGCACAGCAGAACAGATGGGTTCCCTCGCTGCTCAGTTCCAGGTGGTTACCTGGGGATGGCAGGAGCATGGGCAAGAAACTCCTGTTCCGTACTCCATCTTCTGCATCCTCCGAGATTTCTGGTGAAAACGTGTAGCCAAGTACAGCCAGCACCCACTAAAACAGTTAGTCAGAGGTTTGCTGCTGCTCCAAAGCAATGCTATAAATACGTTCAAGTACCGCAGCAGGTACGCACAGACGTGTACCTTTTGAACTCGTGGCATCCACACGGCGGTGTCTTTGGAACATAGGGCTGGAAAAGTCATCCTCACTCCTCAGAGTCCCTATTGTTGTGGGTAAATGCATCTTCTGCTGCCCACAGCAAAGCACTTCTGGCTGTAACTTCTTTATTCCTCTGAACAGTATCGTGGTCTGTCAGCACACACACACAGGGCTGCGTTACCTGCTGCAGAATTGATCTGGCCATCAGGTTGCCTGGAGTCACTTACGGGCTTCACCACTGATGCAGGGTACATGCTGCTAGGTGGAGTCCTTCAACTGATTCAGGTAAATTTGGCATCTAATTATTGGTGAGAAACACTGAAAAACAACCAAGTGCACATTATATGCTATAATAATCACACAGGTCATTAGGGGTTTCTTAAGCTGGATACTTAGAAGGTGAAGGCTGAGACACGCTGTGCAAGTAGCCTGTCTGAAATTCTAGTACATGGTAATTTCTGAGAATCAAGTGTCACATCCACAGAGATATTAAGGTGACTGCCTCCTATTTATCAATCAGTCAGTGGGAGTTTCAGGATCAAAAGAGACTTGCAGTCAACTTCCTACTCATATCCCCAAGGCATTGCTTGAAAAGGAGGTTCAGCATGCACAAAAAAAACTTGTCTTCTGCCCTGATAACTGAAGGACGTATGCCAGAGCCATCATCTGCAGAATAAAATATTGATGGAGAAGCCAAAGCCTCAGACTTCCCAGGGAGATCTTCCAAGAAGAGACTGCATTAGTGGCATTGATGGTACTTTAAGCTAATTGGAGCCATTATTAGCAATGGGGCAGGAGGAGAGAGGGTTGGTAGAAAAAGTGTCGTTATGGTTAACTTCTAGCATAACTCAAACAGCAGCAGCCCTTAGGTTCTGGAGGCACTTGGGTGTTAGGGGTCTGCTGGGATAAATAGAAAGCATCAGCTGGTGAGGGAAGGCAGTGCAGAAAAAAGGCGTACAAATGCAACAGTGGTGTAAATGCTCTTTAAAAAAAAACATAACAAAGGCATATTTTAAGCATGTAAATTTTACACACAGGTCCTAGGTACTAGCACAATACCACCACCCACTAAGTCACATACAGACCTACATGTGCAAAGGGAAAAGGGTATCTCATTTACATTGCATGGGAAATGCCATCACTATTGTGCACAGCTCAGCCAAGTTTGTGGCAGACCTTGCAGCCTAACAAAGTGCCAAAATACATGACCTAATGGGTTTTGCAGTATATATGGTCTCATATTTTATTTGGTGATGAATACTTGCCATAAAGTGTTTGTGGAGACAAAGAGAATAAAGCAAGAGTGGTATTCATGTTGTTAGCCAAGAACAATACCGCAATATTTGTTTATGTTGTTTGCCAAAAATATCAAGTATCACAATATACAGGCATTAGGCCAAATTTATCTGTCACCGACACCATCTATCCAGCTGATCTCAGCTGAAAACAGCATACGGTGCTCTATTGTAAGTATAGAAAAGAATACAGGGTATCACTTTTTGATTTTTAAGTCAAATACTCTTTGCATACACATGTATGATACATTACACATACACACTCGACTCTTGCGGGATACTATTACAAACAGAATGACACAGAACCAAAGCCTTCTCTAAGTAAAGTTAACAAGGAGGCATAGCCAGTACCTACAGTGCATGCATTCACGAACACATGCAAATCAAGGTGACAAGACAGCAGTAGAAAGTTACTTTCACTATTCTCCAGCTTCTCTAGTATCAGCCAGCCCTGCCAGCTTAATTTTAAATGTGCTGAGGGATACAGACATATTTTAAGTTTGTTTACCTTGATTTACTTTTTTTTTTTTTTTTTTCCTTACAGAGAGGCAGGATTCAAAGCAAAAGCCTGAGCAACTTTGGAGCTACACTGAAATGTTGTGACTGGACATTGCCTCCAACGAGCTCCCAGGTGAAGTACAACCACACTTTCAAGACAGATGGTTTTATGTAGAGGCCCAGACTGTGGAAACGAAAAATATGAGGAGAAGGGGGAATGAGCAGTGTTAAAAATTGTAAATAAGACCAATGCATTTCAAATTACATTCTGGTGGAATATAAAACAGTGAAGGTGAAATATCATCTGCAATAGAAAAGCAAGAGGAAATGAGAGAAAACCTGAATAACAAGCAATGGAATAATCACATCTGGCACATCCCTGTTTCCCATAGTGAGTGAAAAGATCCAAAGGTTTGTAGTCGAGCAGCAATAACACAAGGTCCGCTTCTGCTGAAGTCAGTGAAGACACTGCTGCTGACTTCACCACGATAAGGTTCAAAGTTTGAAGGACAAGTGCTAGATATCTGCAAACTAATAACCTTAGAAAAAGATCCCCTGTCCATAAAAATCGCCTTGACTTCAAGGAATTTGGGCAAATTTTGCCAGCCTGCTCCGTGTGGGGATCCAGCCATCTTACTAACCAAATGCAGCCATCAGTGCACAAAATGATCATGGGAAAATGAAGGAAATGATGGAACACAGTTTAATTGTATTTATTTAAAATGAGTGTTTCTTACTGATGCTGAGTAATATTTTCTCACACTGCAACTACTGGCATGAACAGTGCTAATCAACAGGAGAAGGAGCACTCAATCTGGCCGCAAACAAAGGCTGCTGAATTTCATTATATCTAAAAGGGAGTTTCAAGGGAGGCTTCTGGAGTCCAGATGAACACTTAAAGTGATGGGGAACCCTGTGCTTCCACCGAAGATTTATTCCTGAAAGTAATCACTTTTCCTTTTTCAAATGTGTACCTTGAGCACAGCACAAACCTCCCTCTCGAGGCTTTGCCGTCAGGCTATCCTTTTCATCAAGAACAGCTCAGGCTTCCCTAGAAAATATTTGAGCTTGAAGTCTAAAAATCCATTCCTCTCCCAGTTCCTTGTCACATATTTTCCAATGCTCATAAGCTATAAATAGAGACAGATGGAGAGAAAAATAAAGTCGCTCATTCCCTTGAAACCTCTTGGGCCAGAAGAACTTTCTGGCAGGAAGCAATGGAAGAATGATAACTATTTTGTTTCTAAAAACCTTTGAGTTGTTCCTCCTAAGTAAGGCCAGCTGATGTGTAAGGCAGTCAGCTATTTTAGTACTGTCATGGAATTGGCCAAGGAGTTGCTGAAATGCTAATTCCTTTTGACAGAAGCCCTGTAAGTCAACTCTAGACAATTACCTCTGGAACTTCCCAGAAGACAGACTCCAACCATGGCAAATTTTATATGCAAACAGGAAGGCATAGAGAAGGTGACTGTTACTTGTATCTTGCCAGCTTCAGAGATACACCAGGACTACTAGAGACAGGTTTTCACAAGGCCATTTTGACATCCCGATACCCACCCATAGTCAGGAGGAGACTTGCTTTGAAAATGTGCTTGTGGGGTTTATCCAAAGACCTAGCACTTGTCCTCAAGAACCATCTCTGATCCCTGGCTGTCATTCAGCAGGTTCTGATAGTCGTGCAGCCTTCTAGCCTTCATCAAATTTCAGTGAAAGAAACAAAGCTTTTGCAAGTATTGGAGACAGCATTTTTTGCAAGCAGTTGGAGACAGGTTGACCATATTTAACTATCAAAAATGCTATGTGGGAGATGAATTATAATATGTAAGCAATTTAGATTACATGCAATTTACATGCAATTTCAATTATATGCCACTCTCAATTCTCATGCAAACGTCTTCTTTGGAAGTAACAGTTAAACAGACATGCAAATCAGCCACTAAGCCTACATTACTGTTGATGGTTTTCACCTTGTGTATTTTGTACTGATGTAACAAGCAGCTTAAACGCAGGAGGTAAAACTCAAGGCTTTTGTTTTGACAGCCATGACTACCAGACAGTTTGGTCATTGGATTTTCCTAGTTTTGGAAAAGAAAAGAAGAGGCATGACAGCTTTTGGACTAGGTCATCAGCCCATACGAGCTAACACAGCTTCTTTAAAGCAAATACTGCTGTTGTTGTTTCCCCCCCTTTGGAAAAGAAATACAAATCAGTCCGTAGTTCTACCAAAAGAAACAATAAATCCTATGATTTTTTGATAGATCCTATGGACCTTTCAGTTTGGTCAATAAATAGCTTTTAATTGCATAAGCGTGAGCCTAAACATGCCGTAGACTGCATGCATCCATCTGCTTTCAAGCCAGGGCAGCAGTTGTGTATGCAAAAAGTGCACTTACAGAATTAGACAGCTGGTTAAGATTGACTAGTTAACAATCTCTGTACTTACCAGTCTTCTCTTAACCTTTTACTCACTGAATTACTTGACATGTGTGATGTTACTGCCATCTCGGTCATTACTGTCCAGACTGCCTGCGTTTCAAATTCTGTATTCATGCAAAATGCTACAATACCTTCCACCAGCAGATGTCTCTCAGGCTGTGCAGAAGCACAGTCTGAAAGCCTGTGTTGCAAGACAGAAAGGAAAACTGAACAGCTACAAGCCCTGTTACAATTCCAGGATGTGACATATGTAAATTTTAATGAGCATGCCTCAGCAGCCTAACTGCTCCATATGAAAAGTATTGGGGCAAAGCCTAGTTCAATGCATCAGACTCCCTGCACTAAACATTGAATACCTCTTGCTGTTTCGCATGAGGGTTCCTTTACTCCATGCATAGCTACTTGTCTGCAAGATCCTCCAGGACTGCTTCTGGCTGTGTAAGTTAAAAATCCAAACTGAGCTCTCTGCTCCTGCTTTCGGGCTGACAGTAATACCTTAGTGTTACCCAGAGTACACTGCTTTATTGATACTACTGCCCATTTTCCGGAGAAGGTTGAAAATCCCAGCATTAATACATGTATTTTCAGATACAGTCTAGAAAAAGTCCAGATGGTGGCAGGAAACACGGTAACAAGGCAGAAAAAATGAGAGTCTGGAAACAATCCAGCTATTTTTTTCCACAATTTATTTTCAAATATAAAAGTTAAAAAACATAATCAAGGCTGTATGCACAGAGAGCATGGTGATGCAGAGCTTGCAAGGCAAAATGCTCCGCTCAGACAATTAACCAAGTTGCAGTCACTTCCTCCCCTATGGGGTTACGGACTGGAAATACTGGAACCGCAAAGATAAAAAAGGAAATTACCTCCACAAATGAAGAGAGCGGTTTAGTGGTGCATTTCAGTCTCTCTCCTACACAGGGCATACACAGTTCAAAGGGGATTTGCACCACCACTCAACGCTTCTCGGCAGCATCAGTAGTGTGACAACCATAACTTGAGCTTCGGAGGGGAGGGGCTCCTCGGTGTGGAGGCTGAGCACTGGAAGGCAAGTATTTGTCAGTGAAGCTGGACTATCGCTCCATGGATAACGCTTTACACATTCTGGCCCATGATGTCCTAAATAAAGACCTAGAACAGTATCTGTGCTAGTGTAACACCATGTTCTTACTGGCAGGGTAATCAAACTATTGGTTTCTTTTATTAGTATCTTAGCCATGAAACCCCAAGTTTATACACACCTGTTGTGCTCTACACACTGGTCTTCAGGTTCACATCTGTCTCAGTTGACAGCAGGATGACTCCTCCCTTAAATCAAGCACGTTGCATGTTTACAGGCTCATGACTATTTTCGCTTTCTTTTTGTACCTTTCTCCCATACTTTGCAGGATGTCACCATTCCTTACATACTGCTCTATGTTGCTAGAGCTCCTAAGACTGACTTTCTCACAGGGAAAGTCATTTCATTATTTTTAAAAATAATTGCCATATTGTTACCTTGTGTTGTGAATGTCAAAGGGGATCAAGGAAAATAAGGAAAGGTGGAAAAAGAGTTTCACTTAGCAGGTAATTAAAAATCTACCAGTCAGAGTATGAACAAAGAGTTGCCATGGCTTAACAAGCTGCAGTTCATTAGTTGAAACACATTTAACTAAGCAAGCCACTAATACAAAACAGAACAGGTTAATTTAATCTATTTTTGGTTAAAGGCTCTGTTAGGTGATGATAGCGAGAACAGAGAGGGAGTATAAAGTGAGAGAAGCATGTATGTGTTGATGGAAGTGTCATGGCTTAATTACCAGCAGAGAAAATTTTAAGAATGCTTGTTCCATAGGAAGAGGAAGACTTAAAGGACACTTAGGCATTCAGCTTCAGTCACTGCCACTGGGAATTGTGGATGTCATTTCCCACTGTGCTCTTTCCCTCTCCAAATCCCTATGAGAAACAAGATGTTCACAATAAAGTGGAGCCAGAAATTGCCACAGCAAAGCCTATTCTCCAGCTGGATCCTCAGCATACCCATATGGGCTTGTAAATACATGTTGGAAAAGCCCTAAATAGAGCGCTTACAAGACAGAATGCAACCACTCAAAGAAGATTTCATGGCTGAGGAAATAAAGGCTTTAAAATGTGCCCAAACACACATGTATAGAAGAGGATGTAAAGGCTCCAAAGAACTGTCCTTCTTCTTTCCCTTTCCTAGACTAGGTCTAAAAGCAGAGGCACATGAAAACCCAGAACCCAGCACCCCTCTCACCTGATGGCGAGCCAAGGATGCCCAGTCCCTCACTAAGTATGTTCAGTGCAGAATCTCCAGGCCAAGAATTTGCTCTCCCAAGACGGAATAAAATAAATGTTTTCAGCATCTTTCCAAGCATCCTCTGTTAAGTGTTTTCAGGCTAAATCTATAAATGAGCATAGATAGAGCCTTCACTTTGCTGCCAATGCCTGATCACACAGAGCTGGAAACAGAATCCGCATTTTTTTAATCTTACATATTAAGTGTTTTGAGGGCAAACAAGGACTTTTTTATTTTATTTGATTCTATTTATTTATTTATTTATTTTGCTACAGAAATGCCATCACAGTTGGTGATAGGCACACCATAGGAGAATCTGACCCAACCTTTTTCACACCTTATCTAATTCCTTTGGCAAAGACCTTTGGTTGTAAGAGCAAAACTGTTCCTGTCAAGCTCTCCGGACAATTCAACAACAGTATTCAGGCTATTTCACGGGTTACTCTGGAGTCACCTGATCCATCCATTTCTTGCTGCATTTATTGGCTGTATGAAAGAGCATGCTTTTGTGTGAAAAAGAGCACACTAAGAAGCAAAACTTCTGCACTCCCACAAAGCAATCATAGCAATATGAGGCAAAACAGTGTAAGTAAAGGAGAGGTCTGTAGCACTATTGTAATTTAGATTCACTAAACAGTGTAACAAGGGGTCAGGTACTCTAATTAGATGCACAAAGGCCATGGACTGCTCACGTCAAGGCCAACCTTCATGTTTAGCTAATGCTAAATATGGCAGAAGGGCTCCCAGTTCCGACTCCTTTGGAAGATAGCTCCCAGGTTTTAGCGTCATTCAGATCACACAACCCTCTGTCCTTTCAGGTAATACCCTTGAGAAGGGCACCGTGGTCTGAAGAATAAGAAGACTCCCCTTCCTTCACTATGTACATTTCTTCTGGATACTGAAGCTTTGTTACTGAGGTAGAAGCTTAGAACAGCATCCATGTACTACTTCCATTTTGCTTTGTCTTTCAGCAGTGTTTATGTTTCCATGCTATCAAGCAAAAGGCAGGTGAGGAAAAGCTCTTCCCACTTGCTGAAGATACCGTTCTTGTAAAATGAGAAGTAAAATTGTGTGAGTTTGTACAAGATAAAAAAAAAAAAATCAATACCCTCTTTCTGTTTATAACACTGTGATTAAACAGGTACTCTTAATATCAGTTTAACATTTTATGGGAAAATGGATGGGACTACTGTAAATAAGACTGAACCTTTTTTTTTTTTTTCTGTGTAAAGCTTTTTGAGACATTCCAACATGAGAATAATGCATATTTAAATGTATCTTACGTCAGGAAATAACAAAACATCTATTATGACCAAACTATCTGCAATCTGTGCAATAAAGGCAAGTAATATTACCAAGTGACCACAACCTGAACAGGTGATAATCTTTCTTCCCACTACCCAGTATTTCAAAATACAGTATTGCAGCAAATTTCCAGCTGAAATTTGATGATTCTTTCAAAAACATATTTGAGCTGAACAAAAAAAAAAAAAGACATGCATATTATGCACAGAGCAGATATTTGCTGAAAGTTTCAGTTATTCTGAAAGTGTGCTTTTTCAAGAAATGACAGCCTCAAAGAAAATTTTCTGCTATTACCTAAGCAAATGGATAGAATGCAGTTGAGGAAATTACTTTTTAACCCCCTGAAAATTGTCATTTTGGTTAAGATTTTTACCACTGTCCTTTAATGAACAATTTTCCATTAAAAGAAAAAAAAATCCATTAAAAAATCAATTTTCCATTAAAAAAAAAGTTAGTATCTTTAATTAAAACAAAGGGAAAAATCAGTTTTCCTAAAAACAAAATCCAATTTTTACAAGAAAAATATTCCTTGGCTTTCTATGCTACCCAGAGTTAAAAACAATTTCCACCAGCATAGCTTTCTTGCAAAAAGAAATTTCCTTTCCGTCAAACCCATTTTCTGCTGGAAAAAAATAAAAAAGCCTCAACAGAACAACGATGTCCAACACTAAAAGTAATAATTCATGCATCTAGAATATGCTTTCATCTTGGCTCCTGAAAGCATTCTACGAATAACAGACTGACTGTATAGGGGCAAAAGAATGACTTCTTTTTATAAGAGAGGAAACAATAACATGGCAAGGGCCTGCTTTTCAGAAGCAAGCATAAACATTACTACTACAATACAGGATCCGCCCAAAGGTCTCTCTAGCCCAGTAGACTTTTGTTTACCTGGTAGGGTAGGTAGGTAGGTACCGTGTAAGGTGGGTTTTCTAGGGTCAAGCTAATCCTTTATGCTCCAGATCAGCACATCCAGATCCCTGTAATTTCCCAAATGGGGGAACTTCAACTGCATAATTTTTGCTAGCAGGAAATTGTCAGCACCCTTCCCTGGCTAATAGGGGCTGCCAAGAGTAGGTGCCAAGAGAAATATCTGAGAATAGGTCATGCAGGCACTGTATAATTTACCCATAATGTTCTCCCTGACAACACACAATAAGTCCTACCTGAGTCAGAACTGATACCTACTTGATTTCCATTTCTGGCATGCACAAATACCTCTGGCCATGCGACCAACAGCTTAATTATAGATCGTGAAAAAAAAAAAAAGAAAAAAAAGTAGTAGGTTTTGTGTTTGCTCCAAGTCCATTGCCTACCACTTTTACTTACATTTGTCTCTCTGCTGTATTATGAGAAAATCCTTCCATGTGCATCTGTTTCAATTACTGTCTTACAGACTTTTATGATAGCCCATGTTCTTCTCTCTCTTCTCCAACAGCTTTACACATCACTCTCTGTGCAAAGGACATTCCATAGTTTTCATAAATTTTCTTACTCTTTCCTTTCAACATAAAAATAAATAAATAAATAAATAAATAAATAAATAAACAAACAAACAAACTATTAGCCTCACCAGTGTGATTACCCTGGAGAACCTCCATATTGCCCATGCTAGAAGTGGTTAAATTCTGTACTGCCTGGCACGACTACTTGACTGCATACCAAGAGGCAAGGGCACTTTTTATTAAGAGCATCTTGTTCAGTGCACTCTGTCTGTCTGATGTTAATGAACTACTCAAACATAATTCCATTCTCCTCCACATCATTTCAGCCAGGTTCTTTACACCACAGGGTAAAATAAATAAATAAATAAATAAATCAGCACTGTTTAAAGATAGCAGCACATCTCATTAGTAACATGAAATGTTTGATAGTGTTCTTGTAGTTCCTGATGCAAACATATCCCCAGGGGTTTTACCCAGCTTGACCTTCTTAATCACTGCTTTTCCTTACAGCATTGATGCTCTAATTTCATAGATATCCATACAGACCAGCTACAGGCTCAGAAATGTAGCATCTCCTCTTAGGTCAGCAGCAGCAAAGTTGTATTAGTGTTAAGAACCATATTGCTGGTTCATTTTTGACAGCAGCCTGAGTTTTCTCTTCATGCTGTAGTAATAGCATGCTGCATAGCATTTTGTCTTGACTCCTTGTGTGCTTTCAGCTTGCTTCAGTTTGCTCTGAAGCTGATTAGCCTTGTGCTCTGTTCAGTTTGCATTTGAGGACAAAAACACATATATAGCAACACACAATTTGGAAACTTTTCTTTGTTGATATACAGCAATTTCAACAGCAATGCACAGTTTTCTTTTCTGAAATTTCCCTGCTTTTCTTTTCATAAGTGTGAGCTTTTAACATTTAAATTATTTTGTTGCCAGTTGGTAAACTCTTCAGCATTTGGCCTCTGCATCTTACTTAAGAAGAGATTTTAGCATTGACATGTCTCATTTTTTTAAAGAGCCTTTGTCTTTCAGCTTCTTCTAAACTCAGTTCTCATCTGCTTCATGCCAAACTTACTCACGTAAAGGTTCAGTCTGAAATAAGTACAAGCTTTAGGTGAAGATTAGGGAATAAAAAAGTGACCGATATATTTGATTTCTAAGGAATTATTCTTTTGGCAAGACTCCTCTAAACCAAAGCCAGCTACAAGACATCTCAATTACACTTGGAAGAGATGGATCCATATGAATCCAAATGATCCTGAACTTTTTAATCCAGAAGGTGAAGTATAAGAATAAAGCATATGCGTACTAGCTACAGAAGAGGATACCCTAATTACTGGAATGCAAATCTTAGGAAACACGAAGTCTAAATTACCAGGCTCTGAAGACTAAACTCACCATTGCTGAGGTCTGCTATGAGCTAAACATATCATGTGGAGTTACCTCGCTTCATTTTCAGCTGCTATACTGAATTAAAGGGACCTAAAAATATATGGGATAATTGGATTGAAGCCAAAGAACATGTCTCAACTAATACAAGAGCAGCTGCTCTGAAAGATGGGAATATTTACTAGGCTTCATACTTTTCTTTCACTCAACTTTGAAATATCAAGTAAAGCTCTAAGCCTCTCTCTAGACTTATAAGCCAGAATGCAAACATCAAGAAAAAAAAATCATTTGCACAACAACATGGGAGAGTCAGAACCAAGTTTTGGTACATGATGGGTGATTGGAAAGACAGCAAATTATAATGCAAACAAGGCTTGAACTTGTCCCACCTGTAAAAGGGGAGTTGCCATGAGACAGTGCTCCGCTCAGTACAAAACTCATTTTTCCTCCTCGGATTTTTCTGATATTCTGCCATGACTATACAGGAACCATAAAAAATCACATCTTCAGCTTGCTTAGTACAACTTTCTTTTTAGGTTCCTTAAAGGCATACTCAAATTCCACTGAGTAATACCCATAGTATATAGAGGATATAATATGCATAGTAGATGCATGCTTCAGTCCTTTACGGTTCATTCACAAGATCTACAGGCCACTGGCACTATCAGTTTCCAGACAAGGCTGTCTTAACCACCTTGACAGCATGCTCCAACTCAAAGAAACATTAGCAAACCAATTTGTTCTTCTTCTGCAGTTGTTGTTGGTCATAAGCATATATTAGCCTTTTAGACTTGGTTGAAGCATTTTTTAATTTTGGTATAGTATTTTCATCATCATATCCTCCTACTTGTTGCTTGAAGATAAAACCCATTTGTAGACCAGAGTGCAATAGGCTGTTCTTGCCTGAGAATATTACAATATTCTCCATAAGTATTAACAAATGTTACCTGTTCCTTGATGGATAATTTCATACGTTTCACAAAAGGCTTTTGACTGCTTAATGGGGCAGTTTTATCACAACAAACGTGAAGCACTATTTACATAACATTTTTGATTGTCATCTTAATGTCAAATACTGCTTCTCAATTGCTATGCTTTATAAGACTGCTTAGTCCTTATAAATGAAGATTGTTCCTTGCGTAAAGCTTGCATTCACTGTCTAGCTTGTTGGAAGATGTTGAGATGTAGCACGGCCTTTATGTTGTGCAGATTCTGATACTTACAGAAAATAGAAGTTTGTAAGAAGAATTATAATTCTTCAGCAACTGTACCTTGCCTAATAGTACACTGAAAAATTAAGGTGAGAATGAAGGCACTATCTGTATGAGGTCCTCCTGTCTGCACCTCTTTCCACTAAAACGAAATGGAAAAAATACAGAAGAGGAAAGAAGAACACATATATAATTTAAAGAAACTTTGGTTCTGTTCATGAACTAGATCTTTTGGTGTTTCTTCTTACAGAAACTAGGCACATTTAAGAGAAACGAAGATCAAAAACAGCCTTTGGATTAATCAGGTGTAGGCCTTTCCAACCCCAGAACTCTTTCGAGCTTGCATTTACATGAGCAGTTTCAATTTTTACCAGGCTAATGCTAAAATTAGATACAACCAACTAGTTCACATATGCAGCTTTGCTAAATCTGACATGCTTTACCCAAAGCAGAACATTTACACTGATTTCTTACCAGTCTCACAGATGAGATAAAGAACTACCACCATGAAAGCTAGAAAATAGTTAAGCGTTTATTTAAGGCATCCTGGATACACTGTATTAAAGCCTCCTGTGGAATTCAGGTTAAAACATAAGCAACTGTTTTTTGTTTTTTTTTTTTTGGGGGGGGGCGGGTATTGAATAAGTAAATAAATAATAAAGCTTAATAGTTCACAGAATACTTGCATATAGCTACTCACTGTGGAGTTCTTTTGAACAGCCATCCTTAAGAAGCCTGTGAGGTCTTTAAACATGAAGGTTTGTTTTCATGGTGCTTACAACAGGAGTGCTTTCAGCGTAGTGTATGTTTTATCTCCTAACAACACATACTTTAATATGCTTTGTATTTGTTTTGAGATGTCCAGTCAAGAAGAAAAAAAATTCTATTTTTTTAATATTGTAGTTTTTAAAGCCAGAGTGAATACAAAGCCATATATTTTCCTTCAAACTGTAAACTTGTTAAAGAATTAGTCAATGTGTATTTTCACATTTATTTGGGATAAGAATAGCCAGTCATCAGTCAGTATTTCACAGTTGTGCAACATAATTCCATACCACAATCCAATTAGATTTAAAAAACACCCCAAAATTTTAAAAACAGTAAACATACAATTTTTGCTGGTGTTGCTGAATAAACAAATCGATCATTAAGTAGAAAGTTGACAGCTTCAAGCTTATCCGAGCTACAAAACCCTGAGACACCCTGCAAGTGTGACTCCAAGCATTTATATACAACTGGACACAGAGTTTGTGTCTAAAATGGCAGGAACACAATTACTACTTTGTTCAAAGAGCTGGAGGTTCATTTTTGTTATTCTTCTGTGCTGAAGTAAATACTCAGCTTAGTTTTCAAGGTAGCATACATTTGCTATACAGTTGAATTCCAAACTGAACTCAATGGATTTAGTCACTACCAAGGAACTGTGGCTCAACAGGCACACAAGAAATTTCTTGGATTTTTTTTTTTTTTTTTTTTTAAGTACAGTACTGGTGACAGTTCTTCTGAATTTATATATGTACCTGGAATTAGAACTTTGCCTTTTCAAATCACACTTGCCTCCACATTCTCCTTGCCATCCCTGTGCAAAGATTAACCAACCTCCTTTTGCTGAAGAATACTCTTCAAAGTAGTACTTTCCAAAGAATCTAATTCTGTAAAAATAGTTTAATGCATTCTAAAAAATGGCACATCAAATGAAAGATTCCTCTGAAAAGATTAGAGTCTTATAACATATAACATCTCAGAAATGTTTAAGTTCCCAGTTCTGAACTGCGTATGACTTGCAACTGCTTCACATCGCATGTAAAAAAGAAGCAGCAAATTTCAGCGAGCAGTAATAAAACAGTTTCAATGCTTCTGGTATTAACTGTTCTTCCCCAATAGCACCAGAGGTAACTGCTAGAAACTAGTATTGGTATTTATTAACAGCATGTACAACAGAGCAGAACTGATGATAAACAAGGTAAATATACTGTCCAGTATTCTTTTTGAAAATGTTTGATAGTTTGGCTTTGAAAAAAATAATTTATGCTTGGATAGAAGTGCAGGCAAAGATGTCTCATCCTAGTCAAACTGAAAGATATTACAAACCACATAAAAATCACATATGTAACAAAAATATCTAAATATCAAACGCTTGCAAATAAAGTGTCAAAGTGAGCCAACAACAAAAATATTGGTGTTTCTATCTGCTAACTGTAAAGATTTTTAAAAATACTAGTAAACCACTCTTATTTTGAAAAATCAGAAAATGCAAAAAATATTTACTTAAATGAAGAAAGTCTAGACCAGTGCAAAGTGAATTACAACAGTAATTCCATTATTTTTCTAGTTAAAGGCATTAGTTTGGTACATTTTCATGGTTTTACAGTGCAATGTGATTAAGCCTTAATGAGGTGATGACTAACTAAAGCCTTTCTTACTTGAGACATTCTACTGTGAACACTTGGCAGTTCATGTTATCCAAATGAAACATGAGAATCAAGAAAAAAAATGAAACAAGTGATATACCAGAAAAAATAGCAAAGCCGATTATCACATTTTGAAACTCTTTGTAGCATGTAAGCATTTAAAGTTACTAATAAATACAAAATTCAGTAAACTTACAACCACTATAAAAATAATGTACTTTTACACTTACACTTACAAATCCAACATGTTCATTCAAACATCTGAACACACTCCAAAAGCAAACAAAACACATTCTGAAGGCAAGTAACACCACCATACTACACAGCCCTACTCTCACCTCATAAAATATTCTTTAAAAAAAATCTCAATCAGCTTAATCTGACATACAAATATCTTTGCAGGTTATCAAGGATTTTAAGCCACTTATTCTGTTTTCTTTGCTTGTCTCTTCTTAACACCATCATGGGACTGTTCAGAGGAAGACTGGTCACAGACTGAAGAGCCATTGGAAGATGTAGCACCTTCGCTCTTCACTTTGGGTACAGTTTTCTGCAAGCCGAAGAATATATAGCCTAATGCAGCCTCAATGGGAGCAAATGGAGAAGTCGCAGATCTTGTCAACATCATTTTTACCTATGAGGAACAGGGAATGGTCAAGTTGTATTAAAAGTTTTAATGACTTCACAATAATTTGAACACAAGTGCTACACTGAACCAAGGTACAGCATTTCTAACTTGCTACATGAGCACGAAGAGTCCACGCAATGAAGGGAAATATGCTCATTTTAGGTTAAAACATCAATGAATGCTTCTCTTTCTGACCTATACTCTTAAAAACAAAAAACAAACAAAAAAACCACACTTAAAACACTTTTTAAAAGTAAACCATTTTTAACAATGGTTTTCTTTGTTTAGGTGAAGCATCAGCTTAAAGTCTTGGCTCCCTAAAGAAAATTCTCTAGCATTAAACTCATCAGCAACTTCACAGAAATGAGACTGGCAACCACCACTTTGAGATATTTTCTAGTCTGTTCAACAGCAGCTCTGAAGTTTTAAAAATTGCTAGCCTTCTTTCAACTCAGAGACTATACTTTCCTTATTAGCTAATAAATCTCAAGACCAGCATCATCCTGGAAACAAACATGACTAAAGGGGTCAAACCCAGAAATTAAGTGATGCTGTATAAGAAAATACCATTATTTACCTTGAATATATTAACTTCATTAATTTTACAGCAATGTAAACATACGTAACTCATACATAGACAAGAACCTATTTGGTTTGTTTTGCAAATCCACAGATGACTGCACAGGTACAAGGCAGGCATTAAGCAGCTAGCAAAAAGCAGACAACAGGATAGTTTCTCTCCACATATATGAGCTGTCTGAGATTGTGGACGTAAAAACCTACCATATCAACTTTTGGGTGCCAATATTCCTGATTCCTTCCCCCTCCACACACTGAACCTACCAGAATAGGTCTTCTGCTCTATCTACGTGTAAAAGACTAAACACAGGTTTAAGGCAGTAGCAGCTGTCCTCCCCTTCCAAAAGGCAGCATTATAAATTGTGATATTATGTTTGAGGTCATGTTTTGCTCTGAAATGCTGAAAAAAGATATTTTTTGTTATTCAGTTATTTGCAACACTTTCAAATTCTTACCTTTGAAACTACAAGAAAGATGGTGTACAAAAACATGAGGTTGTGTCTTGCTATCGGCAAGTACTGGCTATGCTGAAGAGTGAAGAGAACTGCTCCTATCAAAGTTACCTTCACAGGGCTGGAAATCAAACAAACAATGTTAATTTCTCTTCCCTACTCCACAGTGAAAGAGGTCATGTCCTAGCAAACACTAAATGTTCTTAGCATGCAAAGCAACTATTTCTGAATAGAAAACATGTATACTTGCAGTGATGAGGTCCAAAACCTAGGTATTATTAAACTAAGTTTAACACTGATTTATACATCCAGCAAATTCATATTTGACAAATCCTCTTCAAATCAAAATGCACTTCAGTGTCTCTATTCAGACTCTACATGTCAACTTGCTCTTCTTCCTCTTCTCCCAACGTGTCTTACTGAAGAGTTAAATTACAAAGCTTGCACTACTCTAGCAGTGCTTAAAAATACATTCTCCTATACTCTAGGTGTTAGTTATTCCAGGCAGCTGCTGCAGGTGTCAAAGAGCAACTCCACCCAAGTCTCATTCCACTATGATACTCCACCACTTTTAGGGTTGTGGTCTGCTGATGCTTGACTTGAGCCAGGTCAAGTATCGGTATGACATATCAATCTTGTTATGTTACCAAGTTTCACCAAAACAGCTGTGTTGACTTGCAACATGTAAAGATTTACAGTTTCAATCTACCTTCATCACAGTGGTACATCACTTGACATGTATACAGTCAGAAAACAAGAGAATATGGAGAGCACTAAAATCCTGGCAGAAGAATTCTGCACATTTCTTAAGCTGTATCTATAATAGAAGGACAACATTCCTGTTACCACAAAGCATCTATTCACAGACAAGTTCTTCAGTCATTTCAGTAACTCATAGATTTCTGCACTTACTTCCTGCTTAACCAAAAAAACAAACAAAAAAACCACTAATTCTGTGTAAAACTATCTTAGCCGATTGCAGAATGTTTTATCCTTTAAATTTCAAAATGTACTTCTATTTAAGTTTTACATATTAAACAGAATTTAAAAAGAAAAGTACTTTTTGAGCTATTTTGAGTCACATCCACCACAGAAAAGCAGGATATATGCCAATCAGTAATCAATGTTCTAATGTTGCACCTGTAAATACAGTGCTATTACTAACAGTGACTACTTTCTTCTGGAAGTCTGGTAAAAAGACTGCAGACACCTAGGCACTGACTGAGGAAGAGTAATTCCCTTACAACTTTCTCTTCTGTTATTCTCTATTCCTAAGAGTAGCTGCAGAAAAGATTTTTTTTAAATTATTGTTTCTAAAGACTTGAGAGTTACATGGGAAAGATCAAAGCCATTTTAGGAAATTACTAAAATGAGCTTATCTTAACTTACAACAATAGCTTGTGGCTTTCTAGCCTGCCTCAATATTCATTTTACTGTCTAATCTAGAAGCCACGTAATTTTCCATTCTTTGCTTCTGCAAGAGAAGGCACTTTTCTTGTTTTACAGTATAGAAAAGATGTGTTGCTACTTTTTTGCTATATTGAACTACCAGTTTGTACCTTCTCAAATAATCAGTATCTTTGGAGGAAAACAGTGCCTACAGAGGAAGCAAGCGTGACAATACTCAAAGGAAGCCATATTGATGATGTTCAGAACATGCACTAACAACACAGTCCTTACTCATATATTTGTAGTACCACTGGCCTTTCATTTTGGATAGAAAACCGTGTCCCTACAAGACAAACAGACTCAATAATGTTTACCAATAAATTCCAACAATTTTCTAGCCATAACTTTTATTGACTTCTTCCAACTTGGTATGCTTGTGCTGCAGATCTAAAATGACCAAAACATTTGCTAAAATTATCAAAGATCAACAACCAATCCTTCATAAGACAAATATCAAGCATCTATTATAAACAATTGAATTTTTATTAATATTTTCAATCTTTAAATCTGAACCATTATACAGTTCAGATTATATTCACATTATATTCAGTGTCAACACAAGGAATTAGTAAAACAGCTGTTAACAGATTGAAGTTCATTATAAAAATCTTACTAGGACATCTTCAGTAGTTCATTGGTTTCAGGTTTCCACACTCCTCTCACCAACTGCTCGAAGTTGGAGATTAGGCCACCACCAGCTCCTGAAAATCCAGAGATTAGCAGTAAGCCTCTGCTGGCATGCTACCACTGCTGCACAGCCTACTACTGCTCCCAGCAAGACTCATTACACCAGCTGCCAAATGTGGCACCCAAAGCTCAGACTTAAAGAGATTAATTGAATCTTTTATATGTGCATGACTTAAGTGACCAATAAGAAACCGCAGAGGTTTAGCAACTTAGAAAGAACATCAGGTTCACCTTTGTGATAATATCTGAAATGACACACTGATCACTGCAAACAAATGCTTGAATTGACAGAGAAAATCTCCAGAGAGGCTTGTATCATTCCATTCTTCTTGTAAGCATCTATGTACAAGTGAGTATCACTATAAAGTAGGAGGATTCTCCACAAGAAAGGGTGGATATGTTTTTATGTTTAAAAAAGGCAAGACATAAGCAAGTGTTAGAAACTTTGGCCAACAAGATTGATCTGCACCATAACCTGTAAAAATAACGCCATATATCTTCACATTAACACATTGTTTCCCAAAGCACAATAGCATCAAGCAGATAGAATCAGGAGCTGCTTTACTACATCCTGAAGTGGTTCTAATTTTGTGACTGTAAACACAGCTGCTAGGAAGGTAGCTTGCAGAGACATATTCCAAACAGCAGGCAGGCAAGAAGGGTCATTCCTGTGTTTAAAACCAACTACTGTTAGCAATCCAAAAAGCTAAGGAAACATGCTCTCTTCTTCAGCCACATGCAAGGAAAACAGTTCTGAAGAGATATGATGGAAAGTTTAGTGACAGCACTGAAGCTACATGGGAGATCGCTGTCTTGATTGCCATCAGTCACCCATCCTAAAAGCCCTCACAAGACCTTCCAAAGGGACAAGATGAACTTCCCTTGGAGTCATTCAATGTCACTCTTAATCCAGGCAGAAAAACTGCTACACTGACTTCTCCCTTGAGGGGATAAGAGACTGTATTAGGACCTGAGGACCATCATACCCACCACAGCAAGGAATGGTGCTATAGTTATGCTGAAAGGCTAGCCATTTAAATACCACTCCAAAACATCATAATTCATCAGAAGAAGACGTTATATATGTTACCTCTGGCCCAGCCCACAGCTACCATGACAAGCCAGGCATCTTCAAAGTGGCTGTCTGCATGTGCAACACCAGCCACTATTTTCCAAGTCCTAGTCACTTCTTTCATTCCTGCAACTAGAAGCCGAAGAGGGAGAAACGCAAAGCACCGGCAGAATATGTCTCGTGGGCAGTAAAACACAAGATACCTGTAAATCACAGTGAGAAAAAGTGTTATGAGCTTTCAAAAGTTTTTGCTAATGAATTCACTTTCCAATACATTTAAATATATTTCTGGAATACGACTAGCAATATTTAATATACTACTGATAGCTCAATGCCTTATACTGCACATATAGAAAAAAAATGAAATGCTTTTGAGTATGTTTGAGCTGTTGCACGAAAATCATGAAATGATATTTAACACTGTACTTGCTGCCTCGTTGTCCCAGCTAAGAATTTATTAAAGTACATCAGAAAGATTTACATTTTCACACAATATCCCAGGTTGAAAGAACCCACAAGGATCATCAAGTCCAACTCCAGGAACTCTTTTTATTGTTCTACAGTTTATATAAATTATATATTTATATATATATATTTACATAATAAAAATTATTAAATTATTGTGAGACTTTTTGTTTTTACAGGATTAAAACAGAGCGGTTAAATTACTTGCAGACACTATCCTTTCCTACTGATAGGTACATGGAATTATGTAAGTTCGGCAAGAATGCCTCCACTTGTTAGTATCATGTCAGATGAAATGCACAGCTATTTTCAAACCCATTTCACATCTTAGTAACCACAGATTCTAGCTTTTCCAGCTTGCCAATTACAAGCACATTTATTTTTTCAAAGTGTTAAAAGCAACCCAAAGGCGTACTCAATATTTAATATCTTTTTCCAACTTGTTCTCAAAACAAAGTAAAGTTAAGATGGCTAACAATGAGGTCCTAAGCTGACAGTAAATCTTAAGTGAATAGATTATGCAGTGCTTTATTTTATCTCCTCAGTCACAAATTTCAGTTCTTAAACAGCCAAAAAATATCAAAAAAAAAAAACCTGTATTAGCACAGGAATAAGACAGCAATAAGTAAGTGGCAGAAAAAGCCTCTAAAAGATGGTAATGTCTTTTCTAAAAAAAATACTTGCCTCTTGGTTTAGGCTTCTGAGCTCAATCCTATCTACCAAAAACTTCTAAGGCTGCGTCTTTTTCTGGTTTCCTCAGGCAGCAAGGCATAGATGCACCCCTTTATCTAGTTTACTTTATTAAAACTAGTGGCAGACACCATAACCAGGAAGATTCATGCTTCTTGGTTAGAGATTAAAAAGCATGAGAGCACTTGGGTGTTTTGTTGTTTGCTTGGTTGGTGTGATTTTGTTTTGTTTGGTTTGTATTTTTGTTGTTTTCCTCAGAAAAAAATGCTTATCCTTAACAGCAGAATGCCAGGATGCTTCCTCCACGGGAAGGCAAAATTCAGCTGAAGTCCTGTCCTAATTGTATATTTGCTTTTGCTGCAATGTATATAGTACCTTGCCACTGCAAACTTACAAAGCTTTTTTCTCTTCAAGACCTGGAGCATGCAATTGCCTACTTCTCACATACAAGGAAGTTATTGGAATTTACATTAATAGCTAAGTACTGCTTCAACAGTCAGTTTTACTATTACTTTTGAATTGCTTACATTCCTTCCCTCTTTTCCTATTGTAAATCCAATTGCCTTTGTAGCAATGAAGCTTCAGCGGGTATTAATTCAAGGGTGTATATGGAGCATGTATTTTAATGGCTACTGCTAATAGCCATTTAAGCAATGTACTCAGAGCACGCTAACCAGAATCAATTTACAATTGTAAAATGTGGGTTTAGGACACTGAAGCACACATAACTGGATTTGTCTGGAATAGCATGGCTATGCTACCATACCATTTCTGTCTATAATTTCTGCTAGCAACATTTGCTAACAGTAGATGTCGCTGTCCTACAGACTATTTAGGAGCATCTCTTCAGCACAGCACAACCCCTTTTATTTTCCAGTTTTACGTGTAACTTGGGGAATTTTGTTTCATGTGATTTGAGACCAAGAATTAAAGTCATTATACTAATGAACAGAGAACTTCGTAAAACTAAAGGCTTGAAAGGTTTCATAACATTCACAGGTTCTCCTTAAAACCTCATTTTATTTGAGCATAGCAAGTCACATTTGCACACATTAAGTTCAAATGAAAGCATGTTTTGTTTACCTGTACTCCTAACTCAAGTTAACCTCTGTTAAAATAAGCAGTCATGTTGCCCACACCAGACTAATATGAACCAGAAGCAGATTCTATAAACCTTGTTGTTCTGCAGGTTTAATTGTATATTACTCATTTCACTGATTTGCTTCAATTAAATTTGTCTGCCATCTTCCATTGCAACATGAAGACCAGAAGACTAATACAGATACACACATATAAATATTTACTCTCATTTTAATGAATTTGCAAATATAAATCTTAAGTGGCAACAAGGAATAGATACTGAAGGATTTCAAGCAGCTAATACTCTTCTAAGATAGGAATTGAGATTTTTAAATTCAAAAATCCACTGCTGATCCCAAATTTTGTTAAAGTAGAGGGTTTTTCTCTACAATCACTCTCTGGAATAAATGAACTCCACTGCAAGGCTACCTTTGTATGAAAATAACTCCAGTATTATTTATGAACTCCAAAACAGGCCAAATTGCTGCCACATACACATACCTGACTTCCCATTCAGCTCTCTAATGGCTTTCACTACCACACCATCCATTTGGGAAAGCAGTTCGGGAAAGGGCAAAAGATTAAAAAAAAAAAAAAAAAAGACGTCAGAGAGCAGAGACTGAAAGATAAGAAGATCCATGTCTTAGTTTCCCAATCACAGAAAAGTGTAGGAATTTTACTTCAGCCAGGTTCAAGAGCTGTCACTGGAAAAACTAGATGGCACTTAGGACTTCTTCATATTCAGAAAAGCAGTAACTTGAGTCCATTTTATTCCAGAACACATTTTCATCTGTTTGACCAGGAATACTATAAAAATCTAAGAAAAGTCTAGTGACTGAGTATTTCATTATCAACAGCTCATAAAAGTTGCTCTTATGAAAAGAGCGCATTTCACTCCTACAGAAAGGGTTCAAACCATTTTTGTTGCTGCAGTGACTTCTCTGATGGAATGACAGCTTCTAAATCCATGACATTTTTAAGTTGAGCTTCTGATTCACACGGAAGCTTGCTGGTATAGTCTTACTATTTACAGTTAAAGTACAGCTTCCTCTAACCAATAATACTCATCTAACTCAATCGTGGCTGCTTACCAGACTGAAGATGCCAGTAGAATATTCGTGCCCTTTGCCAAAAATGCTACTGGAGGTTCTCCAAGCATCAAGGAAGACAAAACAGAACCACCAAAGCAACAAAGCATAGCACTAAACCAGCAGGCAACCGGACTTCGGACTGACACATCCACAGCTCCTAAAACAAACAGAAAAGAGGCATAAACAGAAACAAACATTTGAGAATCATGTCAAGTCTTAAGTCAGTATTTTTCAAGTCATGCAATCCTACATTGTTTCTTTAGATCATGAAAAATCCTGCAGAAATCTGTAGGCCTTCACAAGAAAAGTCCTCCGAAAATGCAAGTTTCAGATGACACTGACTTCAGTATGTATTACCTAAATAAAAGAGAACGATTGACCGTGTGTTCTCCCAGTATCTTTTGTGGGTTGGTTCAGTGTGCCTACCTGGCTACCAGGAAGCAAAAACTTTCAGAGCACACCTGATAGGGTTCATTGCTAAAAATCTGTTGCAGGTACAAAGTTGCTTTTTAATTTGCACTAAGTACATACAAGTGGCCTTGCTGACCTAAAAAGGACTGGTGTTACAACAGCTACTTTTTGAAGGCTACTCTTCAGCTTCCAATTCTGCTTTTGAATCTTTATGAATTCAAGGTTACTGTTTTTTGTTTTGTGTTTTTTTTTTTTTTTTCCCCTAACACCCTCCTATCAGTGTTCTCTGGGCAACTACCCAACGCAATTAGGCAAATGTTGTTTCACCCACAGTTCTGAACAAATAAAAAAGGTTACTCAAAGTCTTATAACATGGGTTATGAAGATGATTGGAGGACTGGAGCACTTGTCATATGAGGACAGGCTGAGAGAGCTGGGCCTGTTTAGCCTGGAAAAGAGAAGACTGAGGGGAGACATCGTCAATGTGTATAAATATCTGAGGCAAGGGTGTCGAGAGGATGGAAGTGGTCTCTTTTCAGTTGTGCCCAGTGACAGGACAAGAGACAACTGGCATGAGCTGAAGCATGGGAGGTTCTTGCTGAATATAAGAGGGCACTTCTTTACTGTGAGGGTGACAGAGCGCTAGGACAGGTCACCCAGAGAGGTTGTGGAGTCTCCTTCTCTGGAGATATTCAAACCCGCCTGGATGCCATCCTGTGCAACGTGCTCTAGGTGATTCTGCTCAGCAGGGAGTTTGGACTAGATGATCTTCAGAGGTCCCTTCCAACCCTGCCCATTCTGTGATTCTCATTATTAAAAGCACCAACAAGCATCCCAGCTTATATTAGAAGCAATGTGGCTGGCAGGACTACTGAAGTGACAGTCCCTCTGTACTCGGCCCTGGTGAGGCCGCACCTCGAGTACTGTGTTCAGTTTTGGGCCCCTCACTACAAGAAGGACATCGAGGCCCTGGAGCGTGTCCAGAGAAGGGCAACGAAGCTGGTGAAGGGCCTGGAACACAAGTCCTGTGAGGAGCGGCTGAGGGACCTGGGGGTGTTTAGTCTGGAGAAGAGGAGGCTTGGGGAGACCTCATTGCTCTCTGCAACTGTCTCAAAGGGGGCTGTAGCGAGGCAGGGGTTGCTCTCTTCTCCCAAGCAACAAGCAGTCGGACAAGAAAAAATGGAGTTGCCAGGGGAGGTTTAAGTTGGGTATTAGGAAAAACTCCTTCACTGAAAGGGTTGTGAAGCATTGGAACAGGCTGCCCAGGGAAGTGCTTAAGTCACCATCCCTGGGGTATTCAAAAGGCACATAGATGTGGTACTTAGGGACATGGTTTGGTGGTAGACTTGGCAGTGCTCAGTTAACTGTCGGACTTGATGATCTTAGAGGTCTTTTCCAACCTTAATGATTCTATGATTCTACTAAAAGCTTCACTGTTTCATTTATTTTGTTATCTTTAGAATCTTTAAAATTAATCATCCTTTTAAAATTGCAATTGAACTATGCCAGAAGAATTCTCAGTACCAGATTATGCTGGTGGAGAGGAAAGGGAAACCTTAACGTGTTTTAAGGGGAAACAACACTTTATCAAAGACAGAAGTATCTTGAAATAGTTGTTTTGACTATTTCCTTCCACTTCAGGAGTCCATCACTGCCAAAGCTTCCCCTTTACAAAGATGCAGAGCTCCGCTTGCATCAAATAGTTCCTTTTTTCATAGTCTAAAGGCTGAAGGTTACCAAATTAAGGATGAAACCTATGGTCTGCACCAAAAAGAAATGTGGTATTTGATTAACAATTCAGAAGATAAGCTTTTGGATTTCCAAGAACTTTTGTGGGAAAATATGGTTCTTACCAAAGATCAAATGCTCAAATGTTTCAAAGAGAATACAGCACTCTCACTACAATTCACTTTAGATAGGAATATTGACAAGATTGTTCCAGTTTTAGTGTTGCTACAGTATTATAGCACAAAGTGACCATTTAGAGGAGAAACATCCCAAACTTTATGGGGTAACAAGAAGAAACAGGGAATAGCCTCAGCCACTGTAGATCACAAATCACAACAAATCATGTGCTACTAGGGGTGAATACTGCTAATACATCAGCAGCTACATTATGCACAAGCTTTAACTCTTAGCCTGATGTAATACAGAATGTAGTCTGTATGGTAATCTGATTTTGGAGCAAGACTGGTAACCATATTATGACAGGAGGTTCCACGCGCAAGAATTGTCAGTGTCCAGACTGCACTTAAAACAAATCTTACACTTCTGACATCCATCAGCAGGTGGGTCTGCACCAACCTCTTTCTTTAGCATGAAGCTTCTCACCTGGCATTAGCAGAGAAGTAATCATCTTAACATCTTACTGGTGGCCTCCGTGAGAAGACTGCACTACCCTCCTCCCTCCCCACAAATGCAGCATGGCCAACAGCTAACTTGCAGAAAGAAAGCTTAATTCACTTCACCAGGCATTTGGTCAGATTACTGATTTGGTCACTTTTTAAAAAAAATCAATTCAATTAACTATTGGAGCTGTTTTAAAATCAATTAGTTGACTGTTCTCTTTTCAGTTTTATTCTTCTCCCTTTCAGCAATCACTGCTTCTCCACTCTTGCTTTGCCCCATGACTAACAGCAATTTCCAGTTTTTAGGCCACGTACAGTAATGACTATTATTATTACCAGATTGCCCTCTACACAAAAGCTTGTAAATTTCTTCATTAAGCTATTAAAGGACATCAAGAGACTGATAGCCCTAAGGGACCTCAGGATTTTTTTGTTGGTCAACATGAGAATTTTCTTGGCTCATACACCATTATTTTGTAATTCCATAGCTGCTTTCTAACAAGGAATATAGCCAACACAGAAAGCAAGGGGTCAAAAAATGCTGATACTAATTTAAAGCACATCTTTTTAGCACTGCTACCTAAATTATAAATGAGATGTAGCCTTTCAGAAAACAAACTCAATTTTCAATAGGTCACATTTTTAAACAAGAGGTCACTTATATTTGTCCTCTGATGCATCACGAAAAACTAATGAGGCATTATGCAACCACACAGGATATCACCTGCCAAAAGGCCTCTAGTCCTGCAGCATATATTAGAAAGCACAGATACAGTTTCAAAATACAAGGACTACTGTTGAATGCAGTTTTAAATACTATTTCTAGATAATAGTAATAAAAGCCTTGCTGGCTAGCTCTTTCTGTAAGTAGGGTAAGATCTAATTTAAGCTTCCCAACGTGTTCTGAACATGCAAACAATAATACATACCACATACACATCTAAAGAGCAAACCTAAAGGGCTTGTAGAAGTTTTTCCAGCACCCCTGTTCAACTGTACATACCACGAATTAAGCTAAAGCATTAACAGTCAGATTTAACTCAGCAAAACTATGCCAAAAAGCAGTAGCTCTCTTCAGATAACTTGGATCACATCACAGAAAACTTCCAAGACCAAAACCAGCACATTCCTTCCAAACAGTGCTGATCCTCAACCCTCAACACCTTTTGCTGCCTCTCTGTCCCCAAAAAGAAAATTGACCCAAAAGAAAACTCCAACTGGAGCTACAAACGAGTAATTCTTAAGCAAGCCCAAATGTACTAATGAAGAACTCCTAGTTTAACATGTGCAAAGCAACATGTTGGTTGTCACCACTGCAGTTGTCAGCACCCACAAGAGAGCAAGAAAATTTAGTTAAAAGGACTGGGAAAAATCCCAGTTGATAGGTGCTCATCCATGATACAAATGACCACACTGAATCTGAGTTTAAGGGTTAGCATTTTAATGAGACAGTACTCTGGGATAAAACAAATGTGGCTCTGACAAAGACATGCTTCCTACATGATCAGAGTTACCCAAGTATCCATTTGTGAAAGAGAGCTACACTTCAAATTTCCAAGAATACATTGTAATACCCAAAAAATAAAAGATCAATGATAATATTAGCCATCCTATTTCATAATGGCTGCTATTTCAATTATGATTTAATGTTCAGTTCAAACCACTTGCAAGCAAGAAACAGAAGAGCATGCAGTCACCTGAATTACAGTTACTAACAGTGAGTACTAGAGGATACTCAAAAGTTCTGAACTTTCCAACTATTAAGATGACAAGGAAAAAAAAGAACAAAATAAAGAAATCAACAGACTTCTGATAGCGCTTCCACTGTCCCAACATGCAGTCTCACTAAAGCTGTGCTACACTCCACATCAGCAAAGTAGACTAATTCCTCCCCTCCCAGTCCTCAAATCTGCGTCCACTTCAGAAGAAAGTTTAAAGGCAGTGCATTATAATGTCAAATACCTCTGGACAGAAAGTCTCTTCTCAAATGGAAGAGTTGTATTACACAATGTCTCATGTCAGCAACCAGAAGCAATTTTAGTAGTAGTAACAAGATCTGTTGAAGATGCCAGCATACATAAACATTTTATATCAGCCTTTACAATTTGCCAAGTGCACTTACTCAGCAGGAAGTAAAAATTCACCTTGGCACATTTAGGAAGTGACCAAAGAATAAGCTCTCACCAAACAGAGTGCTGAGCCTTAAAAATCTGAAGCAAGCAGAAACTCCCAAATCTGCTCTATAATCCCAAAAGCCAGTTTAGTCTCCTACACAGTCACCAGCTGGGATGCAAGGTTACCACAATTGTCCAAAGTCACTCCACTGTGACTTTTTTTTAGAGTTTTGCTACCCTAAACACCAAAACGAGGCTCGTCTCCGTACTTATGACAACTAGAACTAGGTTTGGGGCTAACAAAGACAGTGGAAAAGATTTTCTGGGGCAGAGCAAGTAGAGATTGAAGTAGAGAAGTGTCACTGTGTGCACTCATACAGCTCCCAAAACACTGGCAGCGAAAGGCTTTCCTAGCTTAACTGTACAAATTATGTGTACAACGTGAAGTCACGAACTAGAACACACCCAGCCCATTACAATCCTGTGGCAGGTTTCCTACCAGATAGGATTTCCTGAGCACCTTTCTGCTTAACCAGGACTCGAGAGGGATATTAGGAGGCGATCAGAGTAGCTCCTTGCACCCCTGTAATGGTGCCTGGCAGCGAGGTGCCAGCCTGCCACCTGCACTCCTTCCCTCCACACAAAAACCTGATTTCAGAGGTTTCAGCCCTTTTATCTTTGGGACGTTTTAAGCCTTCCACCGTGATAAGGTTTTCAGCAGCCGCTTGGGCTAGCTTCCCCTGTGCCCCTAGTGAGGAGGCAGGAGGAACTCGGCTGGACGCAGCCAGCATTTACCGACGGGCGGCTTCACCTGGACCGCAGGAGACCTTATTTCCACGCTGAAAGAAGAAAAAACGGAGGAAAAAAAAAAAAAAAAAAGGGCAGACCCCTGGAGCATCTCAGTCTCCCTCCAGCCCAGCCCAGCCCAGCCCAGCCCAGCCCAACAGAGCCCGGTTCCCGCGGGCAGCCCCCCGCCATTTCGCGCGGCGGCTCCGGCTCCGGCTCCGGCTCCGCCTCGCCTGGCCCTGCCTGGCCCCGGCCGCCTTCCCCGCTCACCCCGCTGCTCCTTCAGCGCCATGACGGAGGCCACGTAGTGCGCCATGTCGAAGAAGGGGAACATGGGCAGGCCGGAGAAGGCCAGCGGCACCTGCTCCAGCTCCATGGCGCCCGCGGGGTAGCCTGGGCCTCGGCCGGCGCCGTGCGAGAGGGGAGGCGCGGCGGTGCCCGGCGAGGGGCCCGCCCCCGCGCCGGGCTGCAGCTGGCTGCTGCCTCCGGGCTGCCCCCGCTGTCCCCTCCCCGCTGGCCGGGCTCTGCGGCTCTCCCCGCAGGCCTGCGGGGCGCTTCCAGGCCCGCCCGCAGGCACAGGCCACGTTTGGAGCTGAGCCCGGAGCAACTCGGTGGAAGCTTCTCCTTCTGGGGCCAGGTCACGGCCAGCAGCAGCCGCACCGCTGCCGGTGGGCAAATCTGCCTGTGCCGACAGGTATAAGGAGGGTCTGTGCCTCCCCTGGATGCTCTTTTTCAGCACTTTCTGCTAGAAGATGTTTCCCAAAAATCCACTCATTCACTGCGTATTGAAGTCCTGACTTGTCCTGTCAGCCTTGAATGGGGTGTAAAGCTGATTGCTTTCCTCTTTTATAGCCATGTTCTGCCAACTTGAATGCTCACTGTCTCTGTTAAGTCTCTCCTTTGCAGCGTCATGGTATTTCTGCATCACGATCAGCTTGTGATTGGTTTTAGTCCCCAAGGCCTGTTCTGCACTACTGCTGATTCCCTACCACAGATCCACACAGGTACAGGTCACTGTATTTAACAGGTATAAGTGTGACACCTTGCCTTTTCCCTTTTTTCTCTCTCCCTTTTTGTTGTTTATTTCATCAAAAGTACTTAGAACTACAATCCTGTCCTCCAGCCTGTGGTCTTTCACCACGTGCCTAATAATTACCAAGAGTGTTGACATATCCCTGATCCCAGTCACACCTTAGCAGAAACCCTTTTTAATACATGCATGCATTCATTTTGATAGTGAAACCTGTTGTTAGCTGTTCTATTTTCTAAAAGTAGATTTCTAACCAGTTTTGCATTACAGTATAAAAACGACAACAACAAAAGTGTTCATGAGCTTCCCAAGTGAAATGTTACCAAAAACTTCTGCCTTCAAGATACACAGCATCTTCGTTGTCCACCAGACTGGCTAACTTGTGATAGAAGGCAATTAAATTGAGATGACGCTGTTCTTCACAGACCTATGTCAAGGATTATCGGCCTTCTCATTTTTTTAAGTGAGTTAACTTTTTTTTTTTCCCCTCTGACAATCAAGTTTAGTGGTTTATGATTCTTTTGGCATTCTTCCAATTACAGGAAAGCACCGTTTTTGTCTTTGTATTTGATTTCCACAAGCTGCTAAAGAGAAGAGTTAATGGCTCTAAAATTGACACGCTGTATGAAATTAATCAAGCTAAGCAATCTGAAAACATGTATGTTCAGCTGGTGCTCTCAAACTGGTTCTTTCCCTAGTAAGAACTAAGTTCAACAAATAACTGGAATAACTGTTGGTCCATTTTTAGAGAAATGTTTATGCAGGAAAAGAGAGCAAACACCTAAACTATCCCTAGAATAACAGTCCTGCTCTGTGAAAAGTAAGCCATTCCTTTCTTTGTTTTTCTTCTTATGAGTACCATATATACAGAATAAGTTCTCTTTACTCACAATGCCTCATCCTCTCTGTTTGTCCAGTGACTCATTTTCTCATTAATGCTTATACCATATGATTATGCCTAGTTTCTGCTTTCTGGACGTTTTCATTTTGCATTTTATCTCAATGAAAAGCTCATGATTCAGCCAAGGTGATCTTATTAGTCTTAGCATTAGCCATTAGCATTTCTAATTCTTACTTCCTATTCTGTTTAAGTGCAGACGTGGAAGTCACGGGTTATTTTCTAGAGCAGGATATTGCTTTGCCATAGTTGATAGATGGTAAAACATAATAGATTAGTAAGGCGTGTTCTCTGACCTGTGGCAGAAATCAGTTCAGTGTCATTTTGTCTCCCACTGAATAGTGGCAAGTGTCTACGCAGCTGCAGCAATAAAGGACTTACTGATAGGGTTTTATAGGATGCAATGATATCCTGCCTACAAGCTTCAGAAGTGCTGGATCATTTCTACTCCTTGCAGTACTGTTTTATGGCCACCGAGTGGCATCAGTTTCATTACTAGAAAGTAAAAACTATTCAGAATATATTTTGTGTGATCAAGGAGAGGGAGGGAAATAAAATACCAATGACCACGACAAAGTGACATGAAAGAAAAATCTCAGTTTGGGCCAGCAGCATGTGGCAGTGCCTACGCTGCAGCAATGTTTACTGCTGTGCCTGCCATTCATGTAAATAAAACCAAGTTTAAAGTGCCAACAATGCTGCCAGTCCTATCATGCAGTAGATCTGGCAATAGCTACCTGAATCTTTACTCAGATCCTCAAATACCTACTGCATCCTCTTTTGGGAGCTCTTTGCTGCACCTGAAGCATTTCTTTCCAAAGTGGAGCTAGCTAGTGTGAAGGTGGATCGCCACAAGACACCCTTGCAGCCATTAGGTGGGAAGTGTGTGTTAACTGACACAGTTACACGAGAAAGAAGTTCTGGTGTACTTTCTACCTCCAGTACCAACAGGAAATAAGAATAAAAGTTTTTCTAAGCTTGCTGATAACCAGGGAGAGATTCCTGAGATTCCTGTGCATTCAAGGTAGCAATTCTCTGTCTCACCAGTGTGTAGGACAGAGGCACCAACCAAAGAGAAATCAGATCAAGGAACATGGTCTGTGTAATAAAAGTAGAGTGAGAAATAAGAAAACTTAAAATTGGTCATTGATTTTCCAGCTGTCCCAGATATTTCAGAAATAATTTAAAGATAACAGAGGATAAGCACCTCTGAAATAATCCTGTTCATCCTTGGATCAAATATGCTGATGCTGAGAGAACTGTAGCAGTGTGAGAGAATGGTATTAGTTTGTAAGCTAGTTATATTTGGTGTATGCTTGTGTGTGTTAGCTAGTTATACATTTGTTCTGTGTTTTTCTGATTTTAAACTGGAAGAACAGATCTGTCTTCCCTCATCTTTAAAAAGGGGAAAAAAGCAAGACCTGGGAAACTACAGGCGAGTCAGTGTCACCTCTGTTCCTGGCGGCAAGATCATGGAGCAGATCTCTTGGAAACTATGCTAAGGCACATGGAAAATAAGGAGGTGACTGAGGACAGCTAACATGGCTTCACTAAGGGCAGGTCATGCCTGACAAACCTGGTGGCCTTCTATGATGGGGTTACAGCATTGGTGGATAGGGGAAGAGCAATTGACATCTACCTGGATGTGTGCAAAGCATTTGTCATTGTCCCCCATCATGTCCTTGTCTCTAAATTGGAGAGATGTGGATTTGATGGATGGACCACTCAGTGGGTAAGGAATTGGCTGGATGGTCACACTCGAAGAGTTGTGGCCGACAGCTCAAGGTCCAGGTGGAGACCAGAAACAAGTGGTGTTCCTCAGGGGTCAGTACTGGGTCCGGCGCTGTTTAACATCTTTGTAGATGTCATGGACAGTGGGATCAAGTGCACCCTCGTGCACTGTGGGAAGGGATGTGTGGGAAGGGATGACACGCTGGAGGGAAGGGATGCCATCCAGAGGGACCTGGGCAGGCTTTAGAGGTGGGCTTGTGCAAACCTCGTGAGGTTCAACAAGGCCAAGTGCAAGGTCCTGCATCTGAGCCAAGGCAATGCCAAGCACAAATAGAGGCTGGGCAGAGAATGGATTGGGAGCAGCCCTAAGGAGAAGGACCTGGGGGTGTTGGTTGACAAGAAGCTCAACATGAGCCAGCACTGTGCGCTTGCAGCCCAGAAAGCCAACCGTATCCTGGCTGCACCAAAAGCAGCGTGGCCAGCAGGGCTGGGGAGGCGATTGTCCCCCTCTGCTCTGCTCTCGTGAGACCCCACCTGGAGCACTGCGTTCTGCTCTGGGGCCCCCAGCACAAGAAGGACGTGGACGTATTAGAAGAAGTCCAGAGGAGGCCACAGAGTTGATGAAGGGTCTGGAGCATCCGTCCTGTAAAGACAGGCTGAGGGAGTTGGGGTTGTTCAGCCTGGAGAAGAGAAGGCTCTGGGCAGATCTTACAGCGGCCTTCCAGGGCCTAAAGGGGGCCTACAGGAAAGCTGGGGAGGGAATCTGTGTCAGGGGGTGTAGTGATAGGACAAGGGGAGGACAAGGGGCAATGGCTTGAACCTAAAAGAGGGTAGATTTAGATTAGATATAAGGAAGAAATTCTTCCCTCGGAGGGTGGTGAAGCACTGGCACAGGTTGCCCAGAGAAGCTGTGGCTGCCCCATCCCTGGAGGTGTTCAAGGCCAGGCTGGATGGGGCTTTGGGCAACCTGGTCTGGTGGGAGGTGTCCCTGCCCATGGCAGGGCGTTGGAATTAGATGGTCTTTGAAGTCCCTTCCAGCCCAAACCATTCTATGACTCTATGATTTCTTGTTGGTAGGCTAATTAAATAAATAAAAACAAAATCTGAGCATGTTGTGCATATAAGAAATGTAAAGATGGACTGATTAGAATTCTGCTGTGTTACTTGTGTGTAAATCTCAATATTGACACAAAGCAGAAGCTTGACCTGATTCTCTTGCCCGAGGAATGTTAGCATTACCTCAAAAAATATCACTCTAGACACTTGCTGGTTAGCTTCCCAGCTTCCAGACGTGCCAGAGTATGTTTTGGCAGGATTAATTGTCCTTTCCAACATGATACTCGTAAATTAATACAAATATTTTCTGAATTTTCTTCAGAAAACATTCCAGCTATTAATGAAGTTGCCACATTTTTAATTCTGAAACAGCTGCGAAAGTTTGAGTTCTTAACATGTTTGTCTGCTGTTCTTGATGGCTGTCTTCAAGCATGTCATAATTGATCTTGGATGTACAGTTGTTCTTAGTCAATTCTAGTCAAAGCTGAATCCACCACATAGCATTATGCGATAACAGAGAGAAGCAATGAAGAAAGTTGGTTTTAAAGTGAGTGCATGTTCAAATCCTTAATCTCCACAGAGCATGACATCAGAAACCTTTTACTTCCTAGGTCGTATAAAAACTGTGGATAACCTGAGCTGGAGCTGTCATACCTGATTCACTTGATGTATTCATTTTATATGGCAATTATGCCAATTTAATTTTTGAAGAGAAGGTATGTGTACCTAGCACGGAAGCATGGCCTGGTTTCCTTCTGATGAAGTTACTGGTAAGTGTGGGATATGTTTATTTCTTAATGACTGCGATTTTACAGGCCTTGACTTGGAATGTAAAGGTGGAGCCTTAGGGAACAAAGGCCAGGACTTACTTAATCATCAGCGTGCCTCAAAACTCATACACCTGTACTCTATTTCCTAAAACAATGGGAATTAGAACTAGTCCTATTCTATGGATTTCTAGATTTAAATTGCCTTTTTTAGGCGATCTCTCAAACTCAAGTCTATGCATCAAAATCAAGTCAGGTTAAAATAGCAGTCTTTGCCGCATGCAAAAATGGACATTCCCATTGTCTGCTTTCATCCGACCTTGCCTGTGATTTGTGGTCATCCACGATATCTAGAAGATTTGGTCACTAGATTCCTGAGTGCTCCATTTTTTCATCCCTGTTTAGGTTTCAGTGTTGGGCTAAGCCTTTGCATAGCACATCATGTGCTTTAACAGCTTAATGCAGCCCAGGATCCTGTTGGCCACCTTTGTGTCACACTGCCGACTCACGTTCAACTTGGTGTCTGCCAGGACCCTCAGGCCCTTTTCTGCAGAGCTGCTTTCCAGCTGGGTTGTCCCCAGCACATCCTGGTGCCTGGGGCTGTTCCTCCCCAGGTGCTGGACAGCTTATTGAACAGAGCTGATTTCTAGAGAGGGCTTGAAATCTTATTTTTCTTTGTCTCCCAACTGCATCATTAGATGTATCACTAGATACCTTGTTCACAGGACTTAGGTTACAGCACTCTGTTCACAGAATCAAAGAACAGTTAAGGTCCATAGGGACCCCTGGAGACCATCTGGTCCAACCCCTCCCTCTCAAGCAGGGACTAGAGCAGGTTGCCCAGGACCATTTCCAGATGCCTTTTGAAGATCTCCAAGGAGGAGATTTCACAGCCTCTCTGGGCAGCCTGTGCCAGTGCTCAGTCACCCGCACAGTACAGAAGTGCTTCATGATGTTTAGATGAAACCTCTTATGCTTTAGTTTGTGTGTATTTCCCCTAGTCATGTGTCGTGTTTTGTAGCTGGGATAGAGTTAGGGTTTTTTGTACAGGTTCATATGATACTGTGTTTTGGGTTTTGGATGAAAATAATGTTGGTAATATGTTAGTAAAGTTGATGTCATGCTCAGCAATAAAAGCTGGGGTAAAGGAGGAAGAAGGAGGGAGGGGATGTTCAGAGTGATGGTGTTTGTTTTCTCAAGAAACCATTAGCCCTGCTTTCCTGGAAATGAATGGCTGAAGATCTGCCTGCTGATGGGAAGTAGCAAATTAATTCATTGTTTTGCTTTGCCTGCATGTGCAGCTTTGGCTGTAATTAGTAGTCTGTCTTTATCTCAACCCACGAGTTCTCACATTTTTACCTTCCCAGTTCTCTCCCCCATCCCACTGCGGGGGGTGTGAACAAGAAGCTGTGTGGTGCTGAGCTGCCTGTTGGGGTTAAAACACATTCTGTCACTGGGCACCTGGCTCCATCCGCTTTGCACCCTCCCTTCAGATATTTAAAAACATTCATGAGGTTCTCTGTGAATCTTCTCTTTTCTAGGCTGGTCAGTCCAAGCTCTCTCAGCCTTTCCTCCAGGAAGAGATGCTCCAGTCCCTTCATCATCTTAGTGGCCATTTGCTGGACTCTTTCCAGTGTGTCCATGTCTCTCTTGTACTGGAGGGCCCAGAACTGGACACAGCACTCCAGGTGTGGCCTTACCAGCTCTGAGTAGACATGACTACCTTCTTCGATCTGCTTGTGATTGCATAATACAGCCCAGGATCCTGTTGGCCATCTTTGTGGCACATTGCCACAGGATACCCAGGTCCTTTTCTGCCAAGCTATTTTCCATCTGGGTGGCCCCCATCATGTCCTGGTGCCTGGCGTTCTTCCTCCCCAGATACAGGACTTTGCACTTCTCTGCGGTGATCTCCATGACGTTCTTGTCAGCCCATTTCTCCAGCCAGTAGAGTTGCTCTTGTTAGCAGCAAGACCCTCAGGTAAATCCAACACGATCCCCAATTTTGTGTCATCTGCAAATCTACTGAGTGTGCGCTCTACTCCATCATACAGATCATTAATGAAGATGTTAAAAAAGACTGGACCCAGACTGGACCCCTGGGGTACTCTGCTCATTACCGGCCTCCAACTGGACTTTGTACCACTGACCACTACCCCCTGGGCCTGGCCACTCAGCCAGTTTTCAACCCGCCTCGCTGTCTGCACACCCAGCCCATACATCATAGCTTCTCTATAAGAATTTTATGGGACACAGTGTCAGAGGCCTTACTGAAGACCAGGAAGACAATATTCACTACTCTATCCTCACTGATCAGGCTGTTCAGTTCATTATAAAAGCCTGTCAGGCTGGCCGAAACATGACTTCCTCTCGGTGAATTGATGGTGACTACTCCTGGTGATTTTCTTCTCCTTCATGTGCCTGGAAATGGTTTCCAGGATTAGCTGCTCCATCACCTTCCCAGGTGATGACAGACTGAGGTGAGGCTGACCAGCCTGTGGTTTCCTTGGTCCTCCTTCTTGCCTTTCTTGAAGGTAGGAGTGACAGTTGCTTTCCTCCAGCCTTTAGTCACTTCTCTCAGTCACTATGACTGACTAAAAATTATCGAGTGGCCTCGCAATGACATCTGCCAGCTCCCTCAGCATTCATGGGTGGATCCCCTCATGGCCAGTTTGCTTAAGTATTCCCCGGCCTGATCCTCTTTCACTAAGGGCACATCTTCCTGCTGCAGTCTTTCCCCCTGGTCCCCGGGAAGTCTACTCGTAAAGACTGAGGCAAAGAAGGCGTTCAATACCTCAGTATTTACACTGTCCTGTTCAATCAGGTTTCCTGTTTCATTCAGCAGGGGGCCCACATTTTGTTTAGTTGTCCTTTTGTCACCTTCTGATGTTCCAGTCAAGTTTCAAAGGTGGCTTTCCTTATAGTCCTGACTCACCTTCAGCAGGCAGCAGCACATCGGAGTGCTGCGGTGCTGCTCCATTCCTACAGCGTTACATGGCTGTAGTTTTGGTCATTATAATGACTTGTGGTTCAGCTCCAACAAGCACTGTAGGATGGCAACAGCACCTTCTCTCTTCTCTAATTACGTATATGATTCCCGAGAGTGTGTGCTCAATAAAAAAAATCCTCACCTTCCGTATTTTTAATTTCTGCACTTCTGTCGTTATAGTTAATTGACCAGTCTGACTTTGTTCTCCAGAATGTGATAGTCTGTTCTGGACCTGAAAGTCTACTTCTGGACCTGAGAGTCTACTGAAATTAGGCCTACTACTGAAGGCCTACTTCAGCTAACTTCCTGGGAATTTTCCAGAAAAATTCCATGTTATTAATAGTCACTGCTAGCTAGTTTCAAGGTGATTGCCAGTAATGGTTGGCAATACGTTCCATAAATATTTCTGTTACTTTAACTGTTATTGCATTAGTATAATGTATCATTATATTATTTAGGATTTTCAAATGGGGCTAAAGCCCATTGAACTAAACACGATATCAGTATACAACAAGATAAATATGCTTGCTTTCTCTATACTTACTCTCTATAAACAAAAAGTCAGGAGAAGCAGTGGTCTCAGCAAGGTCATCCCCCATGTTAGGAGAAAACCAAGGTGCCAGAGCAAGACGTTCTCTGGATTACACTACTTACTCTGTTTATCTCTTTTGTTAAAATCCTCAGTAGTCTGATCTCACCTAATACCTGCTGTACAAGGGAAGAAAAGGGTACGGTAAGACCTTGTACAATTCACATCACCATCCAGCCTAAATACTTCTATGATTCTATTCCCCTTGCAAGAAGTCCTGCTTGATGCACTGTCCTTTGTGTGCTAGATGCATTAGTAGGGCATAAGCGCAGGTCTTTAAAGTTCATTAGTTATCAGCAGATTTTAGATGTTTCAGTACCTTCCAAAATCTGGCCTGAAGGTAGCACAGGGTCTGGAATTACGGTTTGTCTGTTATCAAGCTATTTGTTTAATCAGATGTATTCATGTACAATATGTAAAAATACTCCTTGGTTTGGCTCATATCTGATAAGCTTCTGTGTTTCCCAGGGAAAAGAACAACAGGGGAGATTTCCGTGTGTATTGTGAACAGAGGCTCCAATCAGCATGTGGTAATTTCAAAAAGCATATTTTATACATTCGCACTTAATCTGTTAATATTGCCTTTCTGATTTTTTTCTGCTTCTTCGCTTAGTCATTCCACTCACAGTTTTATTTAGAGCTGGTTTTGTTAAATACTGATATATATGTATATTGTAACGCACTACTACACGTTCAACAAATGAGATCTCACATCAGAGGAGCAATGCTAGCAAGATACTAATTTCTACCCTATCAAATAACCTAAATGTAATCTCCTCTCTGAAACATAATGCAAATGCAGCTGAGTCCAAGACTGAACCTGAGATGACAGCTTTAAGACAGTCATTTTTCCTCCTCCATTTGCTTTCATAAAATGGTGTCCTGAGATATTCTGCTTAGGGCTGCAGGACTGAACGAATAGTCTGCTCTGCATGAGAAGGGGGAGCTATGCTATTTAAGGTGGAGTACAGAGCAAATGTCTTCCTTCCATTTTTCCCTTTTCCTCCCAATAGCAAATAATTTATTGTCACCAGAGGCAGGAGCTGTTTCTCAGAAACCACCGTCCTGAATATCTGCGTGAAAGGGGTGCAGAACAAAAATAACAACAACAGCAACAACAAAAACGCAGACATTAAGGAAATGCTTAATATTCCCCCCATACTCCTTTGGGTAGTAAAAAGCAATGTTCACCAGATTTTTAGGGACAGCAAGTTCAGGCCCATCTCTTGCTGGAAGTGTTGCAATGCCCCCTTCTCTCTCGTCATTTCTGCAGGTGTGCACATACACACTGCACTTTTGTTATGTGTGGAAATGAAATGCCTCCTTCCAGCAGTTACCAGCTTGGAAGACAAAATATACTTCAGAGCTGTGACAAATACAGTTAGCAGAGGCAATGGTAGAGTTGTTCATGCTCACACCATTCTGAGAACCTGAGCTCCCACCAGTGCTGCAGCAATGACAGTATCCTGAGCAACAATCAGGGCTGAGGGAGGTGATCCTTCCCTTGTTCAGCCACAGCTGGAGTGTTGTGTCCAGTTGTAGGCTTCCCAGGGAGAGATGGGGCTACTGGAGAGAGTCCGCAGAGATGATGAAGGAACTGAAACTGGAACATCTTATCTAGGAGAGGCTGAGAAATGGGACTGTTCAGCCTGGTGAAGAGATGTTTAAGGGGAATCATCAATGTGTACAAGTGTATGTTGGGAGACGATGTAGAAGGAGCTAGACTCTCCTCAGTAGTGCTCATTGACAGGACAAGAGGCAGTGGGTACAAATAAAAAACTTGACAGTTCGTCTGAACACGAGGAAAAAAAAACACTGTGAAGGCAGCCAAACATGGGAACAGGTTTCAGACTCTCAGTCTGTGGAGATATTCAAAATCTGGCTGGGCATGATCCTGGGCAGCCTGCTGTGGGGAACGTGGCTTGAGCAGGGGTGTTAGACCAGATGATCACAGTAGGTCCCCGCTGACCTAAAAAATTCTGTGATTGCCTAAACTCTACAATAAGGTTGCTTTAATCTTGAAAATAATTTTTCCATAACCTTTCTATTTCCTCTCAGGGCTGTTTCCTGAACAATTCCAGCTGCAGCAAAGATAACACTGGTAAAACAAGGCTGGGGACACTCGTCATCTCCTGGGGGGGGGGGGGGGGGGGGGGTCCACATTTCCAGTTGTGTGTGCGTATCTGCACAGCCACTGCCCAGCATTCAATGAATTTCAAGTGCAGCCCCAGCCTGGTTGGACAGATTTGTGTGTGTCAGAAGCTGTCTAGTGCTGTAGCTACCACCTGACCAACAATTTGCAGACCGTACTTCAGCTATGAGATACTGGGAAGGATTAGTTAAGGAGAAAGGAAAGCAACGTTCAACAGGAAACAGGCTTTCCATTGTGCCCCTTCATTGTATATTCTCCGTGCTCCCTTTTCTGCTCTGTAGCGCAGGCCAGTTTGGGACACTCTAAATTGTCAAGAGCAGCAAGGGGTTACCCCGAGTGTGCTTTGTCTGACAATACAGACGGCTTTTTTTGTTAACTGACTTGAACCCATTGTCCGTGCTCCCCCCTCCCACCCCCTCTCCTCTCTCCTCACCACCCTCATCACCAGCACAGCTCACCCTCCACAGATCCATTGCAGTGTTTGGGTTCATGAAGTACAAATTAGCATAATCAGATTAGCTGCATGGGGTTGTAGAGCTGAAAGGGAAGAAAAAGAAAAAGTGGTTCACAAAGAGAAGCCCTGAGGAGGGCAGAAGGGGGTGATATTGCTGTTGTGCTGTGGTGCTGAAAACTTGCACCTGCATTGCAAACAGATCCTCTTCTCACTGAGGACTCTTAGATGGTATTAATGCATGGGAATCAATTGAGGGGAAGAGAAGAAGGCACAGAGGAGATGGAGAGGAGAGGAGAGGAGAGGAGAGGAGAGGAGAGGAGAGGAGAGGAGAGGAGAGGAGAGGAGAGGAGAGGAGAGGAGAGGAGAGATTAATTGAATTGTCTGGACTGGGGATGTATGGTTTGCTGACAGTAGAAAACAGTGTTTGATTCCTATTCATCATGGAGAGATCAGCTTGGTAATCTGGCCTATCAAGATAAGAGTTTTAGAATTTCTGCAGGAGACTGATAGGAGACATGGTAGGAAAAAAGCCTCCTGACTGGGGGGTGGAGGTTTTTTGTTGTTGTTGTTGTTGTTGTTGTTTTTCCTGGGCATTTTCTGTGTTAGGTTTGCACTGCTAAGAGTAGTAAACAATCTGTTTGATTGCCTTAGTGCCTGCCCTAATTATCTCCTTTCTGCCCTTGCTGGGAGAAGAACCTTCCCAGAGGACTCAAGACACAAATCCATAGCCACAGGTTTTAAACGCAGCTAGGGGCTTGGGGCTTTATATCCTTATACATTCAGGAACGAAGATGAAATGACTTGAAGGTGCCTGACTTAATAAGAGTCTTCAGATACCTTCCCGAAAAAGCTCCCTATCCAGAAAGCACCCCAGAAAGCAGTCATGACAACACTACAATGTTTTAAGTTGAGCCCTCAAGTTCAACAGTCTTATTGACGACCTCAGCCCTAGAATTTTTCAGTGCTTCAGAGTCAGGATAAAAGCAAACATAAATGTCAGGGTAAGCCAAGATTTCAGGCGGTATTTATGACAAGCCCCTGACTGACTTGAACCTGCAGTTTTCAAGAAGAAATATTGTCTTTGATTCCATTTACCTCAACAGCACATGGCCAAGAACTGCTTGAAGTATTTAAATGATAAAGTGGTAAAAAACAAAGAAAACTTTTATTATTATTATTATTTTACCAACATTTTGATTTATTTTCTTTTAGAAATAAGCAATTAATTTGACAAATATATTGCTAACTGAAATACAAAATGTATTTAGATATTCAGAAATATAATCAGTATTTGTCTGCATTAGTTCAGTAGCCTGTGCTGATGGGAACCACTCTGGAAATGTTTGAAATTAATGGGAGATTTTACATCAGGGATTTCGGAATTACCTGACAATTTCACTTATTTGTTGATGTAGCAGAAACAAGGTGGTTGTTTTCTGTTTTCTGCAGGTGATATATAGAGCTGTAACACAGAGGAGGTCTACGCACCCACAACAAGAGTAGCGTCCATTCAGATGTGCCAGAAATGCAAGGATCATCCTACACTCTTTCTCTCACTTTCACTGACATTTTCTCTTCTTTTCATTCTTGTCATTTTCCTTTTCTCTTAATCTGAAAGATTTCAAAGGAAAAATTTGTGTTCTGCCATTTGCACGTGACCTTACGTGAACTTTAACAGACTTCAAGGAGGTGGTGAGGGGAATATAAACACATATGCATTCTAATCTGCTCAGCTCTTCAATTAAAAATTTATAGGTGAAATCTGCCTGCAAAAGTTGCCAGCCATGAGTTTCTCTCCCCGTGCCCCAGTCTTGGCGCTAGGGAACACCCGCTGGCCTCCTGTGAGAACGTGCAGAAATGTGGCCTGGGAGGCAGGACCATCCTCTGCCAAACACGTTGGCTGGGCACGTTCGCCAGACAACAGCTAGCCACTTTCTGTGCCTGTAAAAATTTTGGAAAAGGGTTTCCTCCGCATAGCTCAGGAGGAGGAGGCAGAACAGGCAGCTCCCTTCAGCACTGCACTAATTCTGTTGCCTTTCAAGCAGTGGGAGCATTTCCCACCCAAGCAGCTTGTGCCAGAGCTGAGTGTTTTTGGCAAAGCCAGCCTGTCAGGCTCACTTGCTGTGGTGAGCCAGCAGCCATCCTTGCAACTGGCAGCGAGCTTTTCCCACTCAGACCCACAGAGATCACTGCAGAAGCTGTTACTCATCTCATAGCAGGGCCAGATACATCCTTCTGAAACACTTTTTACCCCACAGGCAGTAAAACACTTTGGGTCACAGTCAGTTGGCCTGAGCTTCTGTGCCTGGTTGGCTTGGTGTAACAGCTTGCACTCCGAGTGCTTTTAGCCATTGAAGTTTCCTCTTTGAAATCTTCAGGTCTTTCCAGTACAGGTAAACCCTTGTAAAATGTGAATTTAGTACTGTGTAGTCTTGAATTGTGGGATTCTATAGATTATATTTTATTTGGTTGTACATCTACATATCAGGACATAGTAATTCTGCTGTGATTTGAGGAAGATGTAATCTTAGCTGCTGTTAACCCTTCTCAGCTCCAGGAGCTGAGCACTGCTATCTTCAAGGGTTTGCCAAATACAGTCACCAAGAGAAAAAATGATGCTATAAACCAGCCCCATTGTAAACTGTGATCTGCATCCTTGGTTCACTTCTCTTAAGCTTAGGCAGGTTTCTTGGGCATTGTGCAGTGGTATTTCATGGCTAACCTTGAGTGTTGTGAAGGATCTTCCCCAGGTCTGAGGTATTCAGTGTTGATCACAGTATCCCCAGCCAGGTGTAATGGGACAGAAAGGTGGGTGCACAGAAAACTTCTCCATCCCTGTCCTTGTGAATACCTCTCTGCATTGCTTGCCAACATGAGAGTTAGAAAACCCACCTGAGGCCCAACGCAGTCCGTGTTGAGATTCGCAAGTCTCACTGACTCCTGCTCTTCACCCTGAGCCACCTCTGTGCTGTTGACATTGACACTCATTGGGGGAGATGTAGCCACAGAAAGGATGATGGCTTTTTATCTGCCTTTTTTCCTGGGGGATTCCTTTTCCAAAAGATGCTCCAAAACAGGGACTTACCACAGGAGCCTCAGCTGTGCACTGTAGGGTTTGCAATCTGTGCAACAAAACAAACCGTGGAGAGATGGGGTCTGCACACATGGGAAGGCGGCTGGGGGAGGATACAATGGGATGAGGCTATCTGTGTTTCTCAAAGAAAAGACCTGGACCAACCCAGAGTGCAATGAAAACACTCCCCATGGGTTACCGGCAGAGTAATACTGAGTAAATCCAACCAGATACATCTATTGACCAGACAGGGGTAATCTCTACCTTCTGTAACCCATATACTTGTTTGAGCTGCTTCTTCCACCCACCTTCTCCCCTTCGATTCTCTCAGCACCTGCTGTATTAAAAATACAATTACATCCCTGGAAACTGATGGATTTAGGCTCTGTCACTTTGTCTATGGCCTTTAGATTTAAGACTGGCTTCCAAGTGACCCCTGCCCCACAGGTCAGTAGTTAAGTCTCCCATTCTCTCCACCTCCTTTCATCACCCAGCCTTCAAAGAACAAAAGTCAGATCTGCCATGCTCACACTACTTTAGCCGTGGTCACTGCATATCATTCCCTAGCAGCAAAGAAACTCATGGGAGACAGTTAGATATGGGATTATAAATTACAAAATGGTTCCTGAAACATGTGTCTCTGAAGCATGTTGGTGCTGCAGTGTCCACTTCTTGCTCAGAGCAAGATGTTGGCATGCACCTCAGTGTCCTAAACATCTCCTCTTTGCCATTCAGTTTGGCTGGCTTAGGAATCCTGTGAATCTCCCTTTGCTATGTTTATTGTACCCTCCTCTTCCCTGGTATAAACTCAGTATAACTAATAAGGTGGCTGAGCACATGCCTTACGACAGATTTTTCCCAAGCATGGATGACAGTCTTTGGGGAAGAAAAAAAAAATAAAAAAAAAAAGGACCATGCAGATCTATATTTTCACTGTGTGATGTCTAGTGCTAGGTGCAGTGTGTTTCATGTCAGCCAGGATTTGAATCCACTGAATCCCAGGCCAAAAACCTGAGTGCAGACCCGGCCTTCCTCTGACCACAGGTTGGCCATCGCTAGAATTCATGCATGAGACCACGGCCTCCTTGCAAGACACAGTTTGAGTGTTTTTCCAGCTTTGCTCAATCCAAACATCCAATGAGCGCTTCATTTACGATCTGTAGTCACAATGGAGATACTGAGAATGTGCTCAGCTCCTGTGGCATCAGTTCCCCTGGGTTCTGTGTTAGCAGAGGAGTGGCACTTCTCTGCCAGCAGCCAGCCTCTAAAGAAACTAATCCTCCTTCAACCTGAAATGTAGAGGTATATTCTTCTGTTGATCTTGATGGAAATTCAAAATAAAGGAAAAGGCATACAAAGGCATACAAAGAACTTCACAGGCGGGCAGTGCTGTTCAGCAGTTCACACAACCCACTTTAGGGCTGCTGGTTACTACTAGGAGACTCAGGAGGGGCCTTATGGCTAGGGACACTTCTGTCATTTATACTGAGGTTTTGCCACTGCTGCAACATGAGAGACATTTTCAGCCAGCTTCAAGTGATGTGGTAGATCTTCATGCCACAGGTACCATTATCTCACAGCACAGCACCATGATTTTACCGTGCCCACTTCCAGAGGAAGAGTGGGCACATGATGCTGAGTATGCCAACTGGTTCAGCATTACTTGCTGTAAGCAGAGGACACTCTTTTAAGTTGATGTTGCCGTGCATGGTGTAAACAGATATTTTAAAGCTCACATTTGCTAATTTCATTATTTTTAAATAGAATCTCTTGGGTCAACATTTTTCTTAGGCACATATTATACAGAAATGTCTGTCTTGGTGTTTTATAGAATGAGAATCATAGCATGGTTTGGGTTGGAAGGGACCTTAAAGACCATCTAATTCCAACCCCTCCCACCAGACCAGGTTGCCCAAAGCCCCATCCAGCCTGGCCTTGAACACCTCCAGGGATGGGGCAGCCACAGCTTCTCTGGGTAGTTCATTCCAGTGCCTCACCACCCGCAGAGTAAAGAATGTCTTCCTTGTATCTAATCTAAACCTACCCTTTTTTAGTTTAAAGACATTACTCTTTGTCCTATCACTACACTCCCAGATAAGGAGTCCCCCTCCAAAGAGCAGTATGAGACATCCAGTTGAGAAAAAAGTTGAAATTGTCCCTGTGTCACAGTGATTTTCTGTCTTTTCCTCACAGCTTTTTCATTTGTCACCTTAGTACTCCCTCTCCCTCTCCCAGCCCTGTATTCAGCTGGGGATTAGATTGTTCCCACCAGGTGCTAGCCAGAGCAGCTTTACATCCCAAGCTCCCCTGAAATTTGGAAGAGTTTTTATATCTGAACTTGTGCTCCAGTCTGAATCCAGACTATTTAAACATTTCTGGATAACAATAGACTCAAATCAGAGTTCACATTAACTCTTCAGGATTATTTCTGCTTTTTAAAATGGAGTTGGCTAAAATTTTCTGAGTTGTAAATATTTGGAAGACAGAACAGTATTTCGCAATTAAATTTTATTTATCTGTCTTTTTCAAGAGCTGGTCAAAATCATCTTCATACATAGACCGAAATAGATTTCCACCAAAAAGTGTAAATTATAATAAACAAAGAATTTCTGGCATTTTTCATCATCTGTAAATATTCCCATGTTGTTCCTTAAGAACAATAATCTTGCATAAGTGCTGAGTAGTAGAATGATTCTCTACTGGAAATTATACTGTGATGTTTCTGATATCCCCTACGAAATATTACAAAAATGTAAAATTGAATTTTAGTGGCTATAAAGACAAAGATAGATTTGTTTCTTAAATAATTTATTTGGAATATATTAGACGTTAAAAATATAGCACAAAATATGATCAGGTGGTGCACCATGTCTGTTCATGATCATACAGATAAGAAATCTGCAAAACACAAAGAAAAAAAATGACAAAAAAAAAAAATCTTTGGTAGACAGATCTAGTCAAACACAAGTAGAACATGAGAGTAAGAAGTTCCTAAATGGAAAGGAGAACAAAGAAAGTGTTGATATGAACCAAAGCAATAATGAGAAGGGAACTTTTTAGGACAAAAAATATATAAGCATGTTGTGTTACACGACAGACAGGTTTTCTTTCACCTTCCCTGGGCAATAACTCCACTCACAAGATGTTCTGACTCGGTGATGTGTGTTTCCTAGGATATCAAGTGGGTGATGGACCGAAGAACACCACCACACCTCACCAATAAGTACTCTGACTTGGACTAATTTGTCTTGCTGTAACTCTCAGCAAGTAAACAGAAAGCTAGGACTTGGTTCATTACCTCTGAGGCTCCGTGCAGAAGAGGCTGTGATTCCATTCGGTGACATTAGAGCAGGCAGAGTTGGCAGTGCTAATTGCACAGGCCATCCAAGAGTCTCTTAGTGTGTTTTCACTTAGCTGCTTTCCAGCACAGTCCTCAGCCCTGATAGCTCCGAAATGCAGGGATAAGCAAACCGAAGACTCACAGTGTTCAGAAACAAAATGGCACAGTCATCAACACTTTCAGATTTTGTTATTTTTTATTTTTTGGATCAGTTTTCCACTGACTCCTGCATCCTACAGCACCAGCCCTGGACTGCCCTCATGAATAAGCAGAAACAGCCCAGGGAGATGCCTTGGCACATGGGAGCTCCATTTATTCACTTGTCATGAATATATATATTTTTTCTAAGTATTGAAGTGTACCTGGGTCCAAATGGAAAGAGAAAAGACTTGTGTCAGTGGGAACAGGATCTGACCAGGAAGCAGATCTGCTTAAACCTTGTGTCATTTTTTTCTGTTACTCTAGACAGGTTTATACTTTTCATAAGCAGACCAGATCTCTGCTGACATAGATCAGGAAAAATCATTCCTGAATCCATAATTCAGGAAATTAAATTGATTTGTGTGCAACAACCCACAATGGTCACCCCTCCTGAGACCTCTCTCAGCCTGCTTGTCACCTAAACGCCCAGAGCAAGGTGGTTGCCCCCTGTGCCAAACAGGGACCAGAGTGTGCTGGTCCCGTATGTCCAGCAGCTTCTGCCAGACCCAATCTGCACCCACTGCTTCTGCACCTCTGGGTGGGAAGGGGCACCTCTCACTTGCACTTCCAAGAAGGTTTTCTCAGCGCATCACAGAGGCCTTTCTCCTGGGACCTCTTTAAACTAATGTTTAGTTTTGTTTAATAGTATTTTGTTCTAATATTGTGGATTCCTCCAGCCCAGTGAAAGGTGTGGCCAGGTTCAAGGGCTAGGACTTGTAGTTTCAAAAAAAATAGTAATAATTCAAGCTGGAAATAAGATTTGCAGGCTCAACGCTGAAAGCAAGTAGCTACTGGAACCACTGGTGAATGACTGGAGCAAATATCACATCCCTCAAAAATCGTTAAGTACTGAGGTCAGATGTCTTTCCCAGACAAATTTTGTGGTACAGTCGGGATTTCTTGAGCTCAGTAGCTTTTCCTCAAAATAGCATGGGAGAACAATCTCTTTCCCTGCCAGAACCACTGGATGAATTTCTTACTAATAGAGATCAGGGCAGAATGCCCTTCTGGCTCGGACCCTGCTGTGGCAGCGGTGAGTCCTTCCAGGTTCCCAACGTCTGAGAATTCTCTCTGTGGTCTTTCAGGTTGGTGGCTGACCAAAGAATTCCTTTCCTGTTCAATAAAAACTTACTAAAAAAAAATGTAATAAATATAAATATATAATCATTATACACAGAGAAGAAACCCACAGATTCTGAAAAAAAAAAAAAAAAAAAAGAGGGGGACTATCAGACTGACACCAATCTCTCATTGTCTCCTAAGGAGACGAAGTCTCTGACCAGCAGCACTCTGCAATATTGCCGCTCACGCCAGGAGAGGAGACGCCACAGTTTTCAATCAGACCCAGCTCCTCCATGCTCTGCAGGCGTGGGGCTTGCTGGAAGAAGCCCAGGAGGCTGCCTCGTGCTGCCGCTGCTGTCTGCTGCAGGCCGGGCTCCCCCAGGACCTTGACGAGGAAGTTGATGTACCTCATGGCTAACCGCAGCGTCTCGTTCTTGCTCAGTTTTTTGTCGGGCGGGTGGGTGGGAATGAGTTTCCTCAGCTTGGCAAAGGCGCTGTTGACATTTTGCTGCCTCCATCGCTCCCTGGTGTTGGTGAAGATCTTCCTTGTCATTCCCACAGCGCTGCAAAGCAGAGGAGATGGTGAGTCCATGCCAGACACCCCTGACTGCTGACCCACAGGCTGCTGCTCTGGGTTTGCTGTAACCTCTGAGCCAGCTGTGAGCGCTTGGTGGTGGTGATAGGAATTTCTAATTCTGGCCCTCTGTGGCTGACGTCCTTGTGCTACATGCACAGATTCACCCCAGTCCCTAAAGCTTTGTCCCCATTCGCAGCCACAATCCCAGGCATCGCAGCTGCAGTTAGACACCAGAGTCCTGTGGGGACTTCTCAAAGGAGCAGATGGGTTTAACCTCCTCATACAGCCCCCATCAGCTTCTCGTCAGCACTCCCACCAGGCTGCCTGAGGGGCATCTGGGCACTTCTTTGCAGGGAAGGAAGGAAGGAAGGCAGGCAGGACAAGGGCAGGACACCCCCGTGCTTCCCAAACCCCGTTCACACCTCCCTGGGGGCTGCTCCCACCTGGCCCAGGCCTCACAGCTCACAGCAGGAGCTCAGCCAGGCTCGGGTGGACCTTGGGTCAGGGCATTGAGCGGGCAGACAGCTGATGCTAATGAACATGTGTGATTATGGTTATTTCGGGAGACTTCTCCAGGGAAGCAATGTCCTGGTGCCCTGCCCAGCCCACACTGACTGCTCGCTGCTGGCGGCAGGCACTCTCCAGTTTGATCCATTTGGACTTCTGTTTCAGCCTCTGAGTGCTGCCAAGGTTAAGCCATAAATGCCATGAGTGCTCCCGGGCAGGGCTTTGCAGGCTGCGGAGGTTAAGCGTGACTCCTACACAGCGTGCAGGCATTCCAGCCAAAACGTCCCTGTAGCTATTACTTGGCCGCGCCGCCTCACGGAGCTGAGCAGCAAAGGAAACCCATTGCCCAGCGCGGATCTGGCAGCAGGAGACCGCTGTGCAAGCTGTGAGGGGTGGTTTTAAATGCAATTTGGCAGAAAGGTCATCAAGGGATGGTGGGGTTGGCCTAGCCTTGCTTGTATTGCCATCGAAAGGAATCCCAGTGACCAGCTGAGATGGATGAACGTATATATGCCTATCTGTAACCTGCCAGACCACCCGGCTTTTCTTGCCCATTTCCTTTTCCCAGGAAGGCTGTTTTGGTCCCCAGCAGCCCTCTGGTCCTTGCTCATAAACATCCGATGGACGTAGTTCCCTCTAAAGAGCCTTCCCTCCTCTCACACAGCCCTGTGGTAGACATTCACTTTTCCATTTCTGAAGCTGTTTTTTTATGCCAATGGCACCAAGACAGTTGGAGCGGGGAAAACAATCCACAGGAACAGAAAACATCCAAGGGAATAAAGGGCAAATGTTTCCACCTACCTTCTGCTACATGTGTAAACCTCAGCTCTTAATATTTATTGGCAAACTCAGCAGTCAGCACACAGCAGTCCCACAGAGGCTGGGGAGAAGCACCCCTCACCCCCAGAATGGGGAAACTGTGCGGTGATGCAGAGGTTAGTGGGGCTCCCCTGGCAGGGAGACAAGACATGCAAGGCCAGCCGAGAAGTCCCAGCCTGTCACGGACTGCAAATCACCAGGCAGACACAGCTACAGGGTCGTAAATCACGTTGGAGCCATGGTCAGAGATGTGCCCGTGTAGGCTTTATATGGCTACGCTCACGCTGCCCATACCTCCCCGTCGCCTCTCAGCTGTAGCCCCTACAGAGCTGCCGCATTGCTATTCTGGTAGAAGTTTGAAATTGCTGGCAGCCCAGTTGTCTACTCTGCCTTTAGGGACAAGAAAGTTGTCCCATCAGAATGTCCTTGCTTCATGAGCAGCTCATTTAAAAAAAAAAAACAAATGAACCCAAGTATTTCAGATGGCTGAGAGTTTTTCATATTTCTTGTAGATTTGCATGGAGACCCACTCCTTGATTCAGATGGGGATTGCATCTCTCTTTTAAAATTATTCTCCTACTCTGTGCGTCACTTTTGGTTTGTGCTATGTGTACAAATCTACTTTGTACTTTGCACCCACCCGGAAGAGCTAGCTACCTTTTTGGCAAGAACACTGCTGAAACAGCGATACAGATTTCAGACACTGTCCTCCTCTGCTCTTGTCCACTGCAGCACGTTCATTCCCAGGGCAAAACTTTCACCATTACAGTTTTACTTTTCCAAGCAGCTGCTTGGATTCCTGTGACTTTCAGAGTGCCACCTGCTTCCCTTCCCCCCACTTTTTTTTGTTTGTTTATCTGTTTTAGGATAAATTTGTCCATGTACAAGGTCAGTCAATTTTTCATGAGGTAGGAGAAGTTATTTGGGATTCTTTATTCCTTCTAATGGGCCAGGAGGATGGTATTTTGCCAGGCTGCTCAGTCTCTGGGCTGTGGTTCTGGTGCATGGCTCTCAGTGTACATCTGGGCTAGAAATGCTGATAGAGGGTCAGCTCCTGCTCTTTCTTCTGCTGCAGGCAGTGCCCATCACAGCACTCCAGGAGAGCAGGTCAGCGCACAGCCCTGGCTCTGTGAACGTCTTGGCCTTTTAGCAGCATTATTGGTGGGAAAATAACCCCAGCCTGCTCCTGCACACCACGCTGCCTTTGTCTCTCTCCTCTTTCACTTGGAAAGGACAACACTACCTCTGTGGTCACAAGCCTTGTCAGCAAATAGATGCCTTTGTGGGACTGGTGCCTGCTTTACACTTCAAAAACGCGTGTTTGTATTGCTGACATTTGTTCAAGATCGGCGAACAACAGCTTCCTCCCACCCCGGCGCCCCCCTCTGAGCTGACACTCCATGGGGAGATGCCCTGCAGGTGCAACCCACCTCCCTGCACCTCTCCACCTTAAATCCCTCTCCCTTTCTCCCACTGCTGTCTTGGCATTTCCTGTCATGGCGCTCAGAGCTTCTGCTGGAAGCACGAGAGGAGCTTCATGAGCCTGGTCCCGTGCTGCCTGAGTGTAATGCTTCAGCAGAGCTTCTTTCCTCACATCATGACCTGCCCATCCCTCCAATTCCCTCTAATCACGGCACCTTCCGGCCAAAAGGCAGCCTGTTTGCTGACAAGGGATCTGATTTCCATTCCTTTTGTCTCATTCCTTTCCTTCTCTTCCCTCCTTCTCTCCAGCCCTCCTCCCCACCAAGCGTGGCTTTCAGTATGAAATTACATGCAGCTTCAGATCTCTGCTAATGTTGCACATCCTTTAGCTTTCTCTGGTGCGGTGTTGCCCAGGGGCTGCACACAGCCCACACCCCCTCAGTCCATTTTAAATCCGTGCAGGGATCACCACTTTGCTTACACACATCATGGACAAACAGCATGAAGCTGCACACCTGGATTACTCTGTGCTTTACGGTCACCTCCGCCAGCCACAGGTTAACAGCCCCACATTGAGCTGATAAGAAAGGCACCAGGAAGGCAGCAGCCTAAATTCAAGGGGATTAATTCTGCTCTCAGGAACGTAGACCTGGAGGGTTACAGCATTTCCGCTGGAAGAATAACCCTGAGGGGTAAAACGTAGCCACTGAGGACAGGATTTAACTGGGATCAGGAGGAGATATCCAGAAGTAGTGGGTAAGTGTAGCTTCATGAGCTGTGATCCACATCTGCAGCGTGTAAAGAGAATTGTGCGAAGCCATAACCCCAGCCCAGCAGTGAATCTGCCCTGACAGCCAGACAGAGAAAAACAAAACACCGCCACCCACCGAACGGAGAGCTGAAGCTCTTCCCACCCCCTGCCTGCTCTTTTGAAACACTCAAAAATGGGGGGCGGGGGGGGGAATTCTGGTTGTGGCTAATGCAGCCACAAGTGTCACCAGACAAAAGACCAAACAATAGAGGAGATGAAGACCTCTCCCACGGTGGCACCAGCTCTCGCAGCCTCTCCGTGCGAGAGGCGCTCAGGCGCTTCCAGCAGCAGCAGCAGCAGCAGCAGCAGCTCGGGCACAAAGCGCAGTCCCTGCTAGGACATTCCCCAGCAAATGGCCCCCAAGCCAGCGGTTAATGCCTGAGGGCTGGCAGGGGACTCACCGGCAGCCCAGCACTCAGTCATAATTAGCAGGCTGCTATTAAATAAAGATCGTGGATGAGAAAGTTCCTCCCTCAAGTTATACCTTTGACCTCACTGAAGTTAAATCCATGTTGAAACTGGCCACTGGAGACCTACTCCTGCAAATCTTAATCAGACAGCAGATGCCTGCTGCCAGCAAGAATTGGAGTGCTTCTAGTGAACCTGCGATGCCACGCTGCTGCTCCACAGGGGAAACCCGGTGCCTGCTAAAATGGGTTATTTAACACATCGATTTTGTGAAGTCCCCTCAGCCCCGGAGTAAATGGCAACAGAGCAGCAGGTGGTGCCCGGGTCCCGCACCAGGCAGGTGCTTGGGAGCCTGATCCACCACGGGGAGCAGAGACCGCCCAGGCAGAGTTCCCCGTGGCCGTGCTTTGTTTGCTTTGCACCAGTGCGACATGGCGAAGAGGAGGAGGAAGCTCATTGTTTCCCTCTTCAGCTCCATGCCAGCCGTGGAGCGCAGGGCTTAGCACCATGTGGAAGAGAAGATTGAGCACGGATGTCACAAAACATTACACTGCCTATCAGTAACACATGTGAGTTTTTTTTTTTTTTTTTCTTTTTCTCCTCCACAGAGGAGAAATAGTCTTGAAGCTCTGCAGCTGAACCACGCTCTGTGTGCTCAGGCCTGGAGGCCTTCCCTCGGGAAGCTCAGCAGGCCGCAGGAGGAGCAGCACACCTTGAGGTTCAGGCTCATTCCTCCCAGCTTTCCTCAGCACCTCCATACCCCTCCCTGAGTGCCTCCCACCCGAAATCCCACCGGTGTGCTGGTGGGCGAGCACACAGGGAGAGCACAGCGTGGTGAGCCGAAGGCTGTGCAGGCCATCAGGGAGCTGCACTTCTGTCTTCATTTCCACTCCCCTTTCGCCTCAGGCAAATCCCTTCCCCTTCCTGCACCTTCGTGTCCCTCCCGCTTGTAATAAGCCTGTCTCAGCTGCAGGTTTTTTGGAAAGGAAATGATCTGTGTGTGTGCATGAGTGAGCGCAGCGGCCTGCGCAGGGTGGCCCAGCCTCACCTGGCAGTGAAGGGTGCTGGGCCCGTGAGGTGAAGCAAGAGCCATCGCTCCCTGCTCTGGTGGAGCGCCTCCAAACACCTTCAAGCGAACTTCATTTTGTTTTAAGTCAGGTGTGGGATGAGGAGCGACTCCAGCAGTAAACAACAGCTCCTTTCACTGCCTCACGCCTCTGTCGGGCGTGTTATCTGGCAATCGTGCTGCGGTACGAAGCACAGCAGTGCAGCAAAAGCGCCATAAAAACCAGCCAGCGCTGACAGAGTGATTTGCCTTTTTTAAGGTCTGTAAATCTGAGGCAAAGCGCACGCAGTGAAATCTCTGCTTCTGGGAGCTCTCCTGTCTAAGGGCAGCATTTACAGTATGCTTCCAGCTATGCCGTCCTCTCTTTGAACCTCTAGGAAAAGGAGACCACCGGAGCTCAAAAGAGTGGTGTAAAGGTCGCAGGCTTAAGTCAGCCTCCACGTTTGAGGATACTCATCCAAACTACATGTGATTACAGTTACGGTGTAGCCTTGCAGTCTGGTTGCCCACCTAGAGGGTGCCTATTTCTTGCAAAGGTGTGAGCTCACTGCTGTCAGTGAATCAGTGAAATTTTGGTGAAATCAGTCTCTTCCCTGCAGACCTTTTAATTTGAACACTTCAAATGTTGTTCCTAAGACTGCCTTCGGAAAGGTAGGTCTGGAAAGCAGTGGGCTGTCACTCAACAGGTGTTTGGCAGAGAATAAAATACGTGGTTGAAACCTTACCACAAATGACGAAGAGATTTGCACAAATTAACTCTCTGTGCACACAGGATTTTTTTTGCCCATGTATCCCCACTTGCCAATGCTTTTTTTACAGTAAAATCAATTCATACCACAGCTCTGTGCAAAGAAAAAACAACAACAACAAAAAAAAACCCTGATGCTCTGCAACAGTTCTTGCTAAATTAAAGTCTAGGGTATTGGCATGGACACAACAGCTTGCTATGTTGTACAGCAGCTGAGAAAGAGACATTCAGCCAGGAGCTTTAACCTTTTTTTTTTTTTTTTTTTTTTTTTTTTTGGTTAACTTGCACTAGTGTTACTGTCTGTTCAAGAAGATCCAGGAGACATTTTGTAATAAAGCTTCTCTGTCCTCCTGGTCCCATCTCCTGTACAGCCCTCTTGAGTCAAAGCTTCAACTGCAGTTCCACTTGGTTTCCATTAAAAACAGCCTCTGTTGAATTCACTTCCCAAATATTACATATGGACTATTAAATTCCCAGATATTACATATTACAAAGTCCCTGCCCTCGTCACCTTAAAGGAGGGGGATCAGATGCTGCCCATCTCTCAGCTTGGCAGGGACCAGCCTGTGGCAGCTTGCTCTGCTGCAGGAGTCCTTAGGGACATGTACCTCCAGGAAGGTCGATCTGGTGTTGTTTTAGGATATGACCCCAAGACAATATTCACTTCCACATTCTACCCAGGTCTGCTCTGAGGCTGATAGAAAAATCTCTCTGTGACTTCAGCAGGACCAAAAGTTTGATGCCATCCTGTTACCTGTGTACAGTGTCCTCCTTTCCTACCAAACGTGACTTAAAACCAGTCTGCAGGGCACCATGGCATTGCCCCAGGAATTAATGGGGTCTGCTGCACATAAGATCAGAGGTCAACAAAAGCACCGAGAAACACCCACCAGGGCAAAACGTAACCTCCAAAGGTGTGATACCAACCACCACGAGGCAAGGACCATGCTGCTGGTTTCCCACAGGTGTTATGCTGCTAACTCCATGGGACTATGCCGGGTGGAAATGCCAGCATGAAGATCATCATGGACACAGCCATCCTCCTAGGCACCTGCGTTTCATCCCCAGGCCGCCCACCTAGCTTGGTGGCTCTGTGAGCTCCTCATTTCTTGGATCAGCTGCTCACACCACGACTACTCTAATATGTCGCGTAAACAGGCAGTAAAAACAAGCTGCATTTATTTTAGTCTTTTTTTTTTTTTTTTTGTGAAATGATACAGAGATGCACAGTGGAGAAAGATTCTAAAATCCATATATTGTCCTATACTGTTACATGCAAAGAGAGACAGCTACTTCAGAAAAAAAAAAAATGCCGCTTTTATTGTTTATTAGCTTTCTCAGATACATACAACTTTATGTAGTAGATTAGCCCTGGAAATATGAACCTGTTCTAGATTGGGAGGTTTCAAAAGGTTTTTTGTTTGTTTGTTTGTTTTTTAAGTTTGAGAGTTATCAACATCTACCCGCTGAACTTAAAAAATAAAATCATTAAGCTTTTCCTACTAAGTGAACTATTGAACTGGGCAAAATTCGGATGCTTGTGCATTTTACAGACACATCAGTTCTGATGCAGATGTTTTGTAAAGTAGTGGGGATATTTTTTAATATGTGAGGTTTGAAATTTAAATCTCCTTTTAACATCCTTATTTGTTGACACATTCATAGAATTTCCAGTCTAGTGCATAATCATACAAAAAAAAAAAGTCTGGCAAATGTTTTGTTCTTTATGCTTTTGCAAATATTTTGTTTTAAATATCAAACACCAGAGAATTCGTTTAAGCTCTGTTCCTAAACTCAGGGTTCCTATGGTGCTCTGTGTAATCACTTTACACCAGTGCAATAACTGATTTACATCACTTTTCAGAGGTATAAATGAGCTTGCCTAGTGTGTAATTATGAAGTTATAATGTAAGAAAAACTAGGAATACTAGGAACAGTGTCTTTAAATTTTTTTTTATTTTTTTTTTTGCTCCACATCACATCTATGCATCAACATTTCTGTCCAAAATATTAAAACGAACAAACAAAAAAATTTCTCCTGGCATGAGGTTTGATTCACTGGGTGGATTCTAAGAATTGGAAAAGTCCAAGCACAGAAATGTGGCAACACAATTATTTCACTTAATTAAACACAGTCACCCGTATGTGGCTGTTTCCATAACTATTATGTCTGTCAGAGGAAGTGCCTTACTCTTAGCCTTTTGATGACAAGACCCCAAGATGCCATGATAATAAGTAAAAGTCCCTGCCGCGTGTCTCAGGCAGGAAACGTCAGCATGCCTGAGCAAATTGCAAGGTAAGCCCAGGAGAGGGGCAGCAATTCTGCACAGAGATGAGTAAGTTGTCACTTACGTTTCTGGTCACAGGTGCTTGCAGCTCGTCAAACCTGGTCAGCAGGTGAAGGTACAGCAAAATCGGATGTCTCCTCTTTTCCTTCCTCGGCAGCTCTCGCCGTGCCTGGCCGCAGAGCTTGCTCTCGCTGGATGGAGTCAGCCTGGTGCTGGTCCTGGCCGCCTCATTTATAGAATAGCAGGTCCTTTGTCTGGCGCGTGTCACCACTAGTCCTAGCAATCCAGGAGCTCGTTTTGCATCTCCCAGGAGATTCTCTCTGTCCTGCCTTTTCTCTCCTCAACGCTGCTCTCTGCCCCTTTCTGGAGGGATGGGGCAGGAACTCAGACTGCTTACTAGTCGGGGTGCAACTTTGGCTGGGTCGGATGCACTCTGCAGGAAAAGATGGAAATAAAATCTTTTTCTCTTTTTATTTTTTTCCTCTCTCTCTTTTTGGTGTGTGTGTTTTGTTTTGTTTTGTCAGCTCTGAGCTTGTAAATGAGATCCAATGTTTATTCAAAAGCCGGCTTTAACACGACACTGGGTTCAGAAGCAGGCTGATGTGGTTATCGTGTCCCTAAGCAGGAGATGCCCTCTACTCTGACAGTACCATGGTGCTGTGGAGACAGCCACGTGCAGGCAAATCGACCCTGCCACTACATTTTGGGGAAAAGCTGGCTTCCACGTGGAGCCCCTGGTCGCACCTCCTGCAGCCTGGTGGAAATCCTGAGCTGCCCCCCGGCACCGGCACCTGCCCAGGTCTGAGTACAAGAAGAAGCTGGATGCATGCACTCACACATCAGCCAGCTTTCCCTTCACTGCTGGGCACACACAGTGCATGAAGGCTGGGTTTAATTTGTGGATTTAAAAGCAAAGGCAGCCCAGCTCTGTACCCTTGCGGCTGAGACGCAGGATCTGTCAAGTGGAGAATTAGTTCTGCTTTGCTGGGGTAGCTCCAAAATGTCCTCTCAGCTCAGGGACAGCAGCCAAGCAATCTCACATCTGACTGCTAAAAAGAAAAAGACAGACTGCCCCGGCATGAAAGGAATAGCCCTTGTATGCACAGGGGTCCCTCAGCTTAGGGACCCAGCAGAGGAGCTGCTGTGGGGGCCTGACAAACCCCAGGCTCCTTTTCCAGTCAGGCACAGGCCTCCAGGGAGAGGTTCAGAGGGCTTGGAGATATTTGGGGGCCACCTCAGACCTCCAGACATCACTGTGACCATCTCCGTAGTGCACATCCTGGATAGGGCTCACGCTTTCTGCCACACTGGGTTTATAAAAGCGCTGCACATTTCTCAGCTAAGAGGATTGCCCCTCATAAATATTGATGTCCCAGGGGTGGAAGGATGCAGTTCGTCCATGGGGAGAAAAAGCCTCGGTCCTCGGTGGGGCAATTCCTCCCCCGACCGGGGGTTCAGCCCTTTCACACGGTAAATCAACAGCGGCACTACGCCTGAAAGCTGTGTCAACCGCCTCATTTAGCACAAGTGTTGTGTTAACTATAGGCCCTATTCCAGAGGGGCCTTTGGCCTCGCAGAAGCCTGATTTCCATGTAATTTACATTGGAAAGTTGCAGAGTGCTCCTCCCCTTGTGTTGCTTCCCCCAGCCCCTCATTTATCCACAGCCTGCCTGAGGTACCCCAGTGCAAACTGGGCCAGCCCAGGAAGGGGAGGGAACTGAAACTGCTCATCCCTAAGTGCTTGGACTCTCCACTGCCCAGGACCTTCCAAACCTGGCGAGACGAAGCAGCAGAAAATATGCAGACGTGAGAGCATCTGTCCTTGTTGGGAGAGGGTCTGGATGGGCTACTATTTGTTCTCACTCACGTGTCAGTGCAGGAGATGCCCTTTCCAGAGCCAGGTTGACCCTCCAAGGTGGGGTGTCACAGACCAGCCTTCCTCTTCTGCAAGCCCCAAGGTCCCGGTGAGCCCCTGCTGCCTCTGCAGAGCATCTGTGATGACCACGGCACTCTGGGGGCACCAGGGTCTGCCCTCAGCCAGGACCAGGGTGCTGGGACAGCTGATGGGCAGGGAGAGGGGAACAAGAGCAGTGAAAGCAATGTTGTGCCCTGGGCATGCTCTTCCTCACAAAGATTTCTGCAGTGACCCATCCTGAAAGCTTCCTTGGAGTCTGGGGCAACTCTTAGCTGCAGCGGGCCCAGCTTTTTAGCAGCCACCCGTAATCAGTTCATGAAAAGTCAAGTGGAAACAGAGGACTTTTTGCAACTTGCACTCTTTCCCTCCTAGGACATTTCTCAGAGTAGAGCCCCAGTGCCCCCGTGGTACTGACGAGGAGAGCAGGGTGGGGAGCACTGCAGCGCGTGCAGCTGCAGGAGCTGGGAACATCCAGCTGCAGTGCTCTGCAGGTGCAGAAACTGCTGGGCAACACCTCGAAACACTGTCCTTCCTCAGCAAAACACTTGCTGCGGATGGGCAGGAAATCAAAGAGAATCCTGCCTTAGTATGGGCAGGGATTTCAGGAGATGGGCCTGGGTTCAGATTATTTTTCCCCCTTGTAGGGGGACGCTTTCAGGCTGGTGAAAGCAGCAGACAGAAAGTGATGGATGGAAAAAGGACAGTATGAGGCTGCAAACAGACAGCAACATTATCACTGTGCGTTCAGAGCCACATTTTACAGATGGGAACAATAAGAAGCAATTATGCACATCTGGGCTTCTGCCCTTCAAAACTGAAATTTAGATCAATAGATTTTGAATATAGCAAGCTGGAGGAGGCTGCTCGGGGTTCAAAACAGCAGCTGCATGCAGACTGCTGAAATATTAAACTTCCATCATCCAAAGCTTTTTGTAACCTTTTGAATCTCTTATTAGTGTTAACAAAACACTCACATCGGGGGGTGATTTAAATTCTGGCCACACTTTTCAGCTTAATTCCAGAAGCCAAAAATCTTTTCCTTTTTAATGCTGAAACTCGCTGATAGCCGTGAAGAAAATGTTTAGCCACAGAAGAAAGAGACTTAATGTTTCTCTAAACCATGCACAGGCAGCAAAAGGGGAGAGGCAAGCAGCTCATTTTCCCAGTAACGCAGAAGTACCTAGACAATACAGATTCTTTGGAAATCACCTAAAAATGAGAAAAACAAGACATTCATCCCAGAGATGCCATTTCCACTGCCACACAACAGTGAGCTTGCCCAGGCTGTGTACAGCAATGAAGCCACCATGTAAGAATTACTCAAAAGAAGGACTCAAAGGAACAAGGAGCAGAATATGGGTATAGATTCCTGGCCACATTTTAAGCCCTAAAGGGTCTCTGCCATAGAAGTGGTTGTGCCTTCCACAGCAGTCTTTTAACCAATGATGAAAGGTAGGGACAAAGAGATTTAATTTCCAGTAACTTCAAGCAAAGCCCTCAATGCCCAGCCATAGGTATTTGAAGAGCTGGGATTCCCCAGCCTTTTGCACCATCTCGCAAGTTCTCTTCCCTCAAGTCTTTGAAACCATGTTTCCCCTTGCAAGCATCAAGAGATTTTGCTCTGAATCTCCCTAATATCTCTTCTTATTGAAGGTTGCTGCTTGAAAATGGATGAGGTTGAAATTCTCGAAGGAGAGGACTGATAATTGGTGCTTGAGATTGCTTACTGCCAGACTAGTAGTGCATGTGTTTGCAAAGGGCAAGTGCAAAAAAACTGCCTCTCAGGAGTGCATTATTGTCTTGCAGTACATTTCACATAGAAAAACCAGACGTGCTGACTATTCTGTCATAAATGTAGTTTTCTTACTTTAAAGAGATTTGACATCCTTTTTTTTTTTTTTTTTTTGGTCAGTTATGAATGCGTGCCCTCATTCCTACCTTGATGAAGGAGAAATTGTACAATTTGTTTCAAATTTCATTTCCAATTGCTTTGTTTCAAATGTTGTTAAATACATCTCTGTCTCCGAGGTGCTCAGCTTGTGTAAACTGATATACTTCACTGGCTGCTGCAGAACAGCAGTAGTCCACAGCACGCAGAAATCACCCCTTACGCTTTCAGTTCTGCTGATTGATTTGTAATATGGTTGTGTTGTACCTCTCTCTACTTTCTATGGGGAAGACAGAGTTTTGACAAAATTCCTCAGGGTAAGAACTGCACAACCTGCGTAACCAACCAGCTTTGTTATCAAAATGATTTTGTAAGGCCAGCCAGAAGCTCCGAGAAGTTTGGACAAAGAGGTCCATTCCCCACCACCAGTGTCATCCCTGCAGCCTGGTTTCTCATCTCACAGCGCAGGGAAGCAGCTCCATTAACACCAGAAAAGCCCTTTGTGTGCAGACTTTGTTGCTGTTGTCCCCACTATGCCACCTTGTCCCATGAAATCAAGGCATGCCCTGTAGCTAGATCAGCCCGTCAAACCAGCAATGTCCCAGTGCTGTATGTGCAATATTTTTTAAAGCCCTTCAGACAGCTCTGCTACCCACCGAGAATGAGACAGCGGTATCAGGGTGTGAGTTCAGCAGCAGGGAGAGAAGGACTGGGGAGCAAATTCTCCTGATCGTCTATGAATACTGAAAGCCTAGTGGAAAACCCTGTTCGGGGTAGAAAAGCTTATTTCCAGTGTATTGCATCTGCTATGGGAGAGGCAGCCTCCACCTTTATCACAAACAAAAGGAATTGATTTCAGCCAGGAGTATTACACAGCAAATGTAGGTCAGCTCAGTGTTCTGGATGGTTTTTAGTGGCCACAAAAAGAATAAATAAGCTCTCAGCTCCTCTGTGCTACTTGTTACTGGCCTCTATTGCCTTCCTCGGCTTTCCACTCCAGTTTGTAAGAAAAACAGTGCTCCTACCTGGTGAAAATGTGACAGCCTCAGAGACCAAGGAGGGACCATAAGCCACATTTTCGGTGCTGGTGCTCAGTATAACTTGTGTCAGATGCTGTTGTGATTGCCCAGGCTCCTGACAAGTGTTTCAGGAAGACATCATCTCACACAGAGCCCAGAGCCAGAGGATGTGGTTACCTTGCACGCACTGAGCACTAATGCAGGTTTAGGGGATGCAGTACCCGCATGCCCAGGCTTTGTGAGCACAGTTTCAGTGGCTATTTTCGTATCCTGTCCCTCAGTTCTCTTTGGTCCCTGTGTTCAGTGACTAAGCTCGGACTGCTGGCAGCACTTCTCACCAAACCCGATTTGGACTGCCGGGCTTTACAGTACAAGAGAGTGACCTTGTAACACATCATGAATGCAGAAGAAAGGGAAGAAAGCCACTTTGCTGCGAGGAAGTCACTGAAGCTCTTGCAGTGCACCACAAGCAACATCCCAGGAGAAGCCCAGACCCCCAGGACCTGAGACACGGCTCACACACGGGCAGCACCCGCTCCTGACCTTCGGTTTGCTGGTGTCTCCGGTGCTTTGCCGAGCAGGAACGCCTGCCTGCACGGAAACAAAGCCCTGCTCTGCTGCTCCTCGTCTCGGCAACCTCTGCCCACCCCTTTCAGCAGCACAGCCTTTTTGCGGTTTAAATGTTCCTTTTTAGAGTGCCTTTTATTTCCAGCTTGGAGAGCAGGGATAGAGATGGGATAGGGATGCTGAAGTAGGAATTTACATAATCTGATTAACAGGGGATTATCCAATGGCTGCTGAACAGCCTTAGTGTGCTTGAGCTAAAAACCTTACTATTCATTGCTCTCACCACCCTGCAGGACGACTGCACCTGCAGCACCAGCTAATTCTCTCCTGGGGTCTTCAAGGAAGGAGAAAAGCGAGGGCATATTTTTATTGTTGTATGGGGGAGGGTTGAGGAGCTGCAGCTTTTGCTGGGCAGTCCCTAATTGATCTGTCTGCATCAGCCTTGAGGAAGCTAAAAGGAAAGCTGAGCCAGTTGGCATTGCCAGGACAAGCCATCACCTCTGAAAATGGCCAGCTTCTTTGGGTCCTCTGTGCTTCTGCGTGGGCAGTTTACTGGGACCCATCCGGACCTGCCACAAAAAGGTATTGTGCAGAAAAGTCCTTGGGATGCAGGAACCAAATGTACAGTTTCTGCTATGCTCACCCGGCTCGTCCAGGAGCACGCTGGACACTATCCCACTCTAACATCACCAGACGGCTGTATCCCACTCCTCTCCCACCAGGAAAAATGCAGTGATATGGGGACAAGCATGCTCAGAGTTTGTGAAGCCTTACAGCATGTTGTCCTTTTATTACCTGTTACCTATGGTCCAGTTATCCCGTGACTTGGCTGAGGTGGCAACTGTGTGAAAGGCAGCAGGACGCGGCAGACCAATGCACTTAGGAGAGAAGGAATAAGCCTGCAAAACAGCTCACCCACAAACACAGTACAAGGCCCCAGATACAGGGGAGAAGTTTAGACTGAGCAGGCAGGCCAAAGAAACCCTCAAGAGAGGCAAAGTAGCCCTTTGGACGTACTACAAAACTCAGCAACACATAACAGCATTGACTGGGCTGAGCTGAACTCTGCCAACAGGGTGGGGAGATGAGTGGAGTCCAGGCCCTGATGGGACATAAGGAGTTCAGCTGCTGGCTTCAACCAAACCTGGTCTGCACCCTGAGCATCCATCTGTGAGAAGCAGAGGTGACACTTCAAGCTGAGAAACGTGTTAACTGGAAAGGAATTGGGATACAGATCTCCAGATTAGAAAAAAGAGCAGGTAGCATGAGATGGACTCTCCCACACAGATTCACATCAAAGCCAGGGGAAGAGGAAGAATGTAGACATTTTTCTATTGTAAAAGGGGACTTCTGTGAGGCCAGGCAACAATAAGAGGTTTTTGAGCCTTTCAAGCAAACAAAAACTGGAGTTTCTAGAAGAAGCACAACACCGGTAGAATTCTTCTGATATAATAAACCAAGACTAATTGTAAGCCTTTTCTTCCAGAAGCACACTCCATCCTCACAGCTACATCTGGAGATGTTGGTGATGCTTTACACATCCACACATGGCTGCTGTATTTGTCTGGGAGTCTCTGAGGACTGGCGTCACAGCTGCCATTCACAGGTGTCACCTAAACAGACGTGCAGTGCAATGTATCTCTCACTGCTATCAACAGCAGTGTGAATACATAACGCCACGCCATGATCTGGTTAAAGAGGGGCACTGCAGAGTATCACGAAGTCATCTTGCTCCTTTGTTTCTAGAATTTATCCTCCTCTTCTGAAGCAAGCAGCGAAAACTACTTTTGGCTTGTGGGGAAAAGGCTCAAGAGCAAAACCTGGAAAACAGCCAGCAGGTGAGATGCTGCAGATGCTGACAGCACATGCAAAGACATCTCCACGGGGTGTTTTCTTTGAGGAGCTGTGGTACGGTGAGACAGCCCTTTGCCATAGATTGCACAGACTCAGGTTCAAACCCTGGGGCTGCCTGGAGGCAGGAACTCCTCCTGGCTGCTTGTTGGTGTGGTCTGACCTGCTTCACATGCAAAAATGGGCAGCAATTGTGCCTGTGGGATGCAGTATGAAGGGCAAGGCACCCAATATACTGCACAGTATCAATACTGCCATGCTCCAGGGTAGAGTTATCTCCAAGATATTTCCGTGCTTTGGTGTAATTCACATTTGTTTATTTAGCAGCTAACTAGCATCAATATAAGGTGATAAACTGCATCCTGGGGTATGAAAGCTCTTGCTTTGAGGAAGTTCATCTCTGTTGCTAAACTAATCCTTTGTACTGGCATCTGCCCAGATGCCAAGAGGAACTGACAGTGACTCCACTAGTACTTCTCAGTGCTGCATGCTGTGGGAAGCCAGTTTCATGCAGAGCCTTATTTCTCTGTACAGTTATAGCTTAGAGAAGTTCCCTTGAAGCAAATGTTGACTCAAGACCCTTGCCTCTTGAGCAGGAAAACATTCAAAAGGGAAAGAGACAAAACACTGACACATAAGTTTGTGGATAACATTCAGGCTCCTTCTTCAATTGTTCTTGTTCCTTTAGTACAGGCCCGTTGTGTATTTTGGACATGAAGGGCTAGAACCTGGTGCAGCCATCGAACACTGCATGGTGTTGCAGGAGGGGAGAATGTTGTCAGTGATCACAGACACACAAAGACAACAGCCACATCTGCCTGTTCCATCATGTGTTCCCAGAGATGGACTTTTATGTGTATATTACCAGAGCTCCACAGCCAGAATAATAAAACTTCCCTACAGATGCTATTATTTTTATCGTAGGATCATAGGAAAAGGGAGCAGAGCTACTTAGCTGCCATCTGATCCACAGGTACACATACTTGACCCACAGGAGGAACAGAAAACACATATACGCAATGAACAGAATGAAGAAAAATCCTCCTCTTGAGCAGTGGGCACATTTCTCACCATTAATCTCAAACCTACAAATAGCAGCAGCTTCCCCTGCCACACATGCATGTGCACACACCAGGCAAAGATACAGAGCAAAAAGCATACCCAGGAAATTCATTTGAACGTCTGAGCCTGGGTTCACTGCAATGCTGAGAGCAAGGAATGCTTCTGTGAGTGTGAGGCAACCACTCTATCTCTAGCGTTAAAAACAAGCTCAAACACAGACCGTTCTGCAAAGCGTATAACAAACCAGTGACTTCTCCTCCTCCTTCACCAGCTCTGCCCCCATACCTCCCCCCCAGGCTCAGCCTCCCTGCACAGCTGAACAACTGTTTCGAAACACAGGACAGCTCAGCTCTGAAGCCCCTGCGTTATTTATGAGTTTGGAAATCAGAGCCACTCGGTTCAATGCCAGTAAATGGCAATGATTGGAAGGAGGGAGGGGTGGGCTTGTGTTCAGCTCTTCATTCTCTATTCATTGTGAAAAGGGGATCACTCCAGCTAACTGGCCCGTGGAGATAAGGATTTCAGACAATCTGCGTTAGCCTGATAAGCCAGGTTTGCATTGCAGAAAGATTATTTGTTAAGAACCTCGGTAAAACAAAATACAGTCAGAAGGCTTATCAGCACAACTCATTTCCACTCACATCCCTCTGCCCGCTCCCACTGCCATTCCCCCCCTACAAATAAAGCCCCCGGGCTGTGCCTCAGCTCTCCGGGATGGAGCACAGGCTGAGGGCGGTGGGGGAGGGATATGGAGGAAGAGGAAGAACAGCCCCAAACCCGCAGGCTGGACACTGTGAGAGCCGCAGCAGGAGGGGATGCAGCAATGCGGTGGTGTGCGGCCTGGCTCTGTCCGCCCGGTGACCCAGGGCGGTGGGCAGGCCTTGGCAGCCTTCCCTCTCTGCACCCCTGAGGATGGGGTCAGGAGGAGGAGGCAGTGAACGTATCTCCCTCTGCTTCGTGTTTCCCCCTGTCCTCACACAGAAGACACTGGCCTGGGGTGCACAAAGCCCCGGGCAGCCTCCTCTCTTCTCCCCACAAGCAGGCCTTGTCTGAAGGCTTCCCTTCAGCCAGCAGCTGTGCAATAAACCAGCCCCGCCGCACAACAGGCAGCTATTGGAAGGGCCCCATGTACCCCCCCCCCCCTCTTCCCCTTGGCACCACCAGCGCTGGCAGGGAACAGCCCAGGCCCTGGAGGGCCCTGTTGGGGAGGAGACACGGGCCGGGAGCTGCAGGCCCATTTCTGCACAGCGCCCGGGCAGGGTCCAGGCCGCACACAGGCAGTTCGGGCTTGGTCCCTCTCCATCCTCTGAGGGTGAACCCATGCCAAACCTACACACGCTCCTGAGTCCCAGGGGAAAGGCAGCCACAAAATACAGATGATTAGCAACACAAGCTCTTCCATGCTTTTACAGCCAGCACGGTTATGAAGTCATTTAATGCACATAGTCTGTTGTTTCCAGCTATTATTGCTGCACACTGTTTTGTTAGGGGTCATTAGCAGAGAGACCCTAGCAAGAGAGAAGGGACGCTCACAGGGCTTAGCATTTCTCTATTAGTACTTGCTAACATCATGGACTAGTGCACTAATTAGCACTACAAGTGGAGACAACTCTGTTTCACTCACATCTTTTTTTTTTTTTTTTTTTTTAAGCACTCCAAACCTCTCTGTGAGCACCAGTGAATGTGCACAAAGGTTGCATTAGCTCCATTTCAGACACGGGCAAACAAAGGTTCCTCCACCTCACGTCTGTACGTAGGTGAGATCTGGGCTTTTGCAGCCTCAGTGACAAAGCCCCAAGTCTCCTCAGTGCAAGTTTGCTGAAATGTGTTATTTAAAGAAGTGACACAGGAGAGGTGGCAGCCTAGTTATCGCTCTGGCCGAAGTCAAAAGCATCCAGCTCCAGGTTTCAACCAGCCCCATGTCAGTCTGCCAGGGAAGATATTAGAACTGGGTAATAATGAGAGAAGGTCAGAAATGGTACTGGGGAGGGTTTGCAAGATGAAAGAGTCAGAAAATGAACACGCAATGTTGTGTTTTGGACCTTTCCTTGGCTTCCTTGTTCACAAGAAATACTATTGGCCATTACTTGTAGGTTTGAACAGCTCCACTGTACCATAGTAAAAGGCAGGTCTGAGGTGGGCCAACGGGGAGAAGACTGATTGTCTGACTTTGTTAGCTGCTCATTATTAAGTGGCTGTAGTAGTTTGCTCTCCCTAGCAAAAACCAGATACTTTTTTTACGAACAAATGATTAACGCATTGCAACAGCATTGTTGACCAAGAGAAGTTGGTGAAGCAAGCAGCCGACGGCTGCTAAAGGCTTCAAGTAGTGCAAGGAAGTCATCAAAGACAGCCACACACAGCACATCCTGAGCTCTGTGCTGGAGATGGGCCCCGTGTTATCCCACTGGAGGTGTTCCTCTGTTCCCAGGGATGCTACATGTCTCTGTTAGGCTTACAGAGCAAAACACCCATGCCCAAGAACACCTTGCTCTGCAGCTCCAATTCTCCAAAATAACCCATTTAAACCCCCATTATCCCCTTACAGGTAGGGGGATACAGGAGCACAGTCTATACGTCTCTAACTCCTCCTTTGTGGACCAGAAGGTGAGTTAGCATTTAAAGGTGTGTGCATAGTTTGCGCCTTTCTTGCTAAGCCGTATCTGCTCTGGGATAAACGCCTGCAATGGCAGCATAACTGCAGTCATTACAGGTGTGCTTGGCAATACTATTGCTTATTTCTAATATTTTTTTTTTCAGGCAAAGACACCTCCCTGGGGTTTCTGTGCATTTCTTTATTAATATGGCTGGAAAAGAATGTGTAAAAATAAGTTTGCAAGGCACCTATGTTTATGAATAAATAAAACGAATTTCCCCTGGTAATAAGGCACCACATGTCTGGTCAGTCATGGAGCAGAACCTAGGGCCCCTCCTGCCTGCCACAAACATGCCTTGGCTTCCCAAAATAAAATAATTCGAAATAAATAGCTCTGGCTTGGCTCCTGTCTTTACCGGCTGTCACCTATTTAATCTTCTCTCCCTTTCTGTGTTTGTTCAGAAGTTCCCCTCTTTCAGTGCAGCTGGAAAGGTTGTTACTAATGGGTGACCAAGCCTGAATGCTGACAATGTGAGATGATTACAACTGTCCAAAGAGCAAACATGCAGACTTCTCAACAGAAGATGCTCCTGCCAACCCCGATGGGCTTCTGAGATACAGCTCCAGACAGCGCTGGTGATAAATGAGGGTTGGTGTCAACTCAAAATGAGAGGCCACAGGGTTCAACAGTAGCTCTATGGGGAAGCTGCCGTACTCAAGAGTTTTGGCTTTTCTGACTGGAGGTGACTAAGTAAAAGGAGATGTAATTAGTTTATTTATGTCAAGGAGGGCCACTTAGTTTATTTTTGAAGTGGTAGAAACAGTGCTGGCTGAGCTGGTGAAAAGCAAAGAGAGTGAAGCACCAGGGCTTCTCACGGTCTGTCTTGGTAGCATTCCAGGGTACCAGACCAATACCAAATTGCAACAAGTCCATCATAAAACTTCCTTGAACTGATTTTGAATCAAAATCTATGGGACATGCTCTACCATGTGAGAGCCCTTGCTGGAATTTCAAGTTTGCAAATGACACAATACTCAGAGGAGTGGCTGATCACCTCAACAAGAAGTGCAAAGTCCTGCACCTGGGTAGGAACAGCCCCAGGCACCAGGACATGCTGGGGACCACCCAGCTGGAAAGCAGCTCTGCAGAAAAGGACCTGGGGGGTCCCTCTGAACATCTGTAGGCAATTCTTTACTGTTAGAGTGACAGAGCACAGGCACAGATTGCCCAGAGAGGTTGTAGAGTCCCGCTCCTTGGAGACCTTCAGAAACCATCTGGAAGAGTTCCTGGGCAACCTGCTGCAGGTGTTTCTGTTTGAGCAGCCAGGGGTGGACTTGGGGGAGTGTTGGTCCAGGTGGCCTCCAGAGGCCCCTTCCAACCTCAACCACTCTGTGATTCTGCTTCTACTTAGAGAACCATCCCTATATCTGTACCCTTTTACCCTAATGTTACCTGGCAAATCTGAACTTCCCGAAATGAGCACTATTAACCACTCCTAGGATTAGCAAACTGAACTTCACAGACTAGCACCTGCTAACACTATCCATAGCTCTTGAGACAAAGATGTTCCACTGTGTCTCTCAACAGGCTGAATAGTGGTGATCAAATATTGTGTAGATGCCACAATAAAATAAAATAAACAAAAAAAATCAAAAGAAAACAAAGAAATAAGAAAATAATATGCCAAATTCCATCAGATATCATCTTCCAGGTAAAAGCAAGAGGACATACATTTCTGTAAGACATTTTCCAACCAACCACATTCTTGAAGGCCTCCAGTCACAGAGGTGCTATGTCCTCCCCCATACTACTACCCTTGCCATAAAATTTTGAAAACTTTCCCTGTGGTTCAGTCTGATCTTCCTTGCTAAAAGTTAGGCTCCATACTTCTTGCATTATTAACCAGGTGAACAGTACCTGCCACAGACTTCTCTCCCTAAACAACCCCATTTCTTTCGACTTTTCCCTGGAGATCATTATCTGTGTTCTACCATCTTCCTCTCAGCACTCTCCAGCTGTTCCACCTCTTCCTTAGCATGACAGCAAGCACTGGTCTCTATACTGGAGTTAAAATACTGAGCATAATGACAAAAGTTTTAATTAACTCTTCCTGCAGACACTAATACTCTTTATACATCCCAATTTACTTCCTCTAGTCATTACACATGCTGTGTTATGATGCATTCAGCTTGTTATCAACTACAACTCCAAATTTCTTTCTGTTTCGAAGCTAGCCTGAATATCTGTGCACAATATGGCACTGTGCCAGGCACATTACTGCCCTGAGTGGTGCCAACGTCACCTGCCCTAGCAGTGGGAAATACAGGGAAGCCAAAATGTAGCATAAGTACCCATGCTTGGTCTGTATGCATAATAAATGCTTGAATACAATCATTTTATTGGAAAAAAAGCACTCTCACCTTATTTTTCCTGGTTTCTAGCTCACCGACTCTGTATAATCCAATTTTCAGACTGGGCTAACCATTAAGAAATAATGCTCCTTCTGTTTGTGAGGTAGAATTACAGCAGGCCCGTAGTCAGCAGGACTTCATGTTAACTACAGGCACTGAGCCTGCAGGTGCCTGAAAAACACAGTGCTTGTAGCAAGGTTTTGTTATTAAGAAGGTTCATTTAAAAACAAAATACTTTGCCAAGTTTTCCAAGAGTTGGCTTTGTAGTTATGCTTTGGTAATCCCCCCATTGCACTAGGCATCATTCTGGAGAGCGTGCAGTTACGGCACCTAGGACACAGAACACCACAGGGACGTGCAGGCAACGGGACTCACCCAAGGACAGCGATCCCTGGCAGCACGAAGAACAAGAGCTGTCTATCCTGTCACTCCCAGTTTTCAGAGATGTTCAGTTCAGACAGGTTCCAGCCACGGAGAGCTCACATGTGAAACTGAATATTCATTCAGTCACAAACAGCATTCTCATTCCCAAGTTCACAGCCCCCCTCAGTTCCTGCCACAAAATTTCCTTCCAGGAAGGATGCTAGGGCAAGGAGGACGGTGGCTGGGTTCAGGGGCCAGCGAGGACATCACAGTCATTTTGGTCAGGAGACCCATTCTCTCCTTCGGGCAGGTGCCCTCAGCAACTTCACATCACGTTAAAGGCATGGATGTGGAATCATTTTTAAACTATCAAGGAAATGGAGAATTGTAGAATCATGGAATGGTTTGGGTTGGAAAGGACCTCAAAGCCCATCCAGTTCCAACCCCCTGCCATGGGCAGGGACACCTCCCACCAGACCAGGTTGCCCAAAGCCCCATCCAGCCTGGCCTTGAACACCTCCAGGGATGAGGCATTCCACAGCTTCTCTGGGCAACCTGTGCCAGTGCCGCACCACCCTCAGAATAAACACCAGCAAAGCCTTTGGATGTAGAAGTCTTCCAAAAAGCTGTGTTTTGCAGGGTATTTTGACTGAGCTCCACAGAGCTACACCACCATGTAAGAGAAGTTCTGCTCCCATGCAGGCAATCTGTGCTCACAGGATTTCAGCCCATTTCTAATATACATCTATATAATCCAGCCCCAAATTCTGCAGGCCTTTTGCTTTATGTGGTGCTCAAATACAGGGCTTCACCCATCACCTCAGTAGCAGTGCCTTGGGCCGGCATGTCAATCACAAAGATTATCTGCAGTGTCTTCACAAACTGCTGCAACTTGAGAAGTGCCATCTGCAGCACATTCCTAAATCATTCGCACAGGTTTGTATTTTAAATGATGCAGTGACTGCTTTCTAATGATTCAAAACATAACCACAGTAATGAGGGTAATTTTGCAAGACTGCTTGCTGCTTATCCTAGCCGGCTTCCCATTCAGAATTGTAAAGGTTTCATTTTGAAATGTCAAATAAAAGATTTCTGCTCTGTAGACACAAGAAGAAAAAACCCTGAAAATAGTAGCTCGTACGCTGGCCAAGTTGCTCTAGAATCCCAAACGTTTCCTTTGCATTGTATCTACTAGCATTCAAGCTGATGATAAAAGAAGGTATTCAGAAATTTTAGGGCCAAAAGGGGGACATCATGATCTACAACGGACCAGGCACAAATATTTTTTCCAGCAATTACTATGGCTCTTGTTTTAAGCTGGAGGAAAGATTTCAGGAAAGCTGGCATTACCACAAGTGTTCATTTCACTCCTTTCAGAACAAAACTTTCATTGACTCTTCATTTTTTTCATTATTTTTAAGAGAGCTTTTGCCCACACCCCTTAATTACAGCAGTGACCTGGATTTGATAATACTCATTTAGCTCATAAGTCGTGTACTCTGTTGCAGGCTAAATCAATAAGGACATTTATGTATAAAACTGAGCCTCAACAGAGAGCTCACTATTAAGCTAACTAATGCTGTTAGGCAAAATCATCAACTGATGAAAATCAGCTGCTGGTGCCTATTTACCAAAGCTGAGGATCTAGACCTTTTGTGCAAGTGCTACATAGCAATTTTTATGCGTTTGTATGCAGACCTCCAGTTCCTGTATTTTATTGTGCAATACCTAGTGTGATATAGCTACATGACCATAAAGAAAATAAGCCTGAACTGTGAACCTGCCGCACCAGAATTTCTTGATCTGCTGTGTCAACTTGTAGAATTCTGCAAATGAACAATAAAGGGCAGAACCAAGTTGGTGAAAGTCTGGTTGGTACGAAGGAAGGTATCTGTGTTACTACACTGATGTCACCCCTTCAGCGTCTCATTCATCTGTGCAAAATAAGCAATTCCAAGTGACAGTGAAAAGCAGAGACTGTTTTTCTCTTGAGCTGACAGACTTCTAGACATATGACAAGGGGAGAGAATTCTAAAGCAGCAAAGGATACAAACTGTTTGTTTTTAATACCAGGGGCCAGCATATCCCAGACTGTTTCAAGGCAAAGGGCTTAACAAAATCAGCGAATTCATTTGGACAGCAGACAAAGACCTGAGGCATATTTTCATGACTCTCTCATACCTGTATCATCACACAGTTTTGTCTACCTTCCACTTCTGACTTTAAAAGAAGATTAAGCTGAAACATACACAGATCCTCCTGCTATCAGAACGTTCCTTCCGGACAGATCAAAAGCATCAGCATCTCCCTCAGATGTTTATTTGCCCTGCGTGGCAGAGCATTGCCTGTTCTGTGCAGGAATAACAGGATAGTTCAGCAGCCTCGGTCTGGCTCACACATCCTCTGGAAGAGCTATCTTGCATGGCTGTAGTAAATTATCTAGTTTTCAAGTGCTCAAGGTGGTGCACCTTCCTATTGTTTCCATTGTTCCCACAGTGGTATGGGGATTTCCTTCGCTATCATTCCCAGTGGGTGCTCAGCTCCAGAATCTGATTCTAGAAATACCACTTCCTCAAGCTTACAGACAAACTATTATTTCAATTGTAATTCTGTAAAAGCAGAAAATTACTGAAAACTGCAACAGAATAATTGAAAACAGAAACTCACACCAACTGGATGAGAGGATTAACTACAATTAATCCTCAAATACAGTCAGTCTTGTCAGACATGTCTGATGTGTTCTTAGAGACCACCAAAGCCAAAGGCTTCACGCATTTACATGTGTAACACACTCCAATATTCTATACAAACGACCTCAATTTGTGTTCCTCCAATTTATATTTATCTCTTTCCAGTTGTGAAGAGAGCACATACATCCTTTCTTTTTTTGTAACCCCCTTTTGTGGATTTTGAAAATGCGTTAGAGATCCTTATGGCACCTTTTCTTCAAGCAACCCAATTTCTTCAAACTTTCCTTGCAGTTACTCCAGAGCTTTCCTGAATAAGTTCTGCTATCTTTAATGAGTAAACATATGCAACATGCTTTGTTTGCTACATGAAGATGAAGGTGCTTTGCATATTTAGACCTTAAATACATGTATTTAAGAAAATATAGAAGTTGCCCTCCTGTTTGCATCATTTTTAATGTGAAGGTGGTAATTTTGGAAGGCAGAACAGGTCTACAATTAAGAATGCATTTGGGATTAGGCAATTCAGGAGAAGCTAACAGGAAACAAATGCCTAAATCTGCGTGTTTCTTTGGGGAACAGTGTCAGCCTAACGGTGTGTGCCTTCCAACAGAACCAGTTCGGTAACATTTACACCACTCCTGAGACACAGTCCTACAAGTAGGAAACCTGCAGGCAAATCACTATATGAAGCATGTCAGGAGACAAGCAAAAGTGCAACGTGTCTGTGTAATTGCAGGATCCATCTTTCTACAGACGGGCACCTGCTTAAATCTTTGTTTTGGATTTTGATTACCTATATTTTGAAGTCAATAAAAATGTAAATAGTGATATGCACAAACTTGGGCACTCCGTAGGTCAGTTTGACAGTCTCTGAGGAAGCAGTGTTTGTCATCTTGGCCATCATATGGCACACTTATGCTCAGCACTGGCGAATCTGATTCCAGCACCAGCCAATGCACTAGCAGACTAGCTCTGTTGCTGCTGAGATTTATCAGCAGAGCTACACATAACTTATTACTGGACTGAGAACAGCAACATAACTTCGTATTTCTCTGCTTCATCATGTGCTCAGTTATGGATACAATCTGGTATATCATCTTGGAATCGTATGAGGCCAAAAATGTGTTCTGGTTTAATGAGAACCAACAAATGCTGCGGAACAGGTGCGTGCTATCCTTCTCAGTTCAATTTTCTGCTTGCGGTCTGCTGACTTGTTTTGCTTCTGATTTTCCGACTTCTCTTTCTGACATCAGAGAAAGTTCATATCTATATATTGTTCTGCTAACAAGCAAGGCAAATAAACCAAAATGTTTTCAACAGACAAAATAATGCCCACATGTATGGCTAATAAGCCGCAAGACTCTGCTAAACATGAAGACTCAATTTTATGCAATTTTGCATTCTTTTTTAAGTGAAAATCTATTGGATGAAGGGGGCACTGGAAAGGGAACTTCAAAGCAGAATATTTTAAATACATCAGTGTTTTGAAAAACAGCTTTGTAATAGGAGCTGCAAGACTAGATGAATGATAATGAAGGTATAAAGTGCTCCTCTGTAAAACAGCTTCAACAATGAAGAAACTCCAATGCAAGTGGCATAAAAATGTCATGATAAAACACCATTACTAGCACACAGTAAATCATATCAGAACTCGGCATAGCTGACATCTCATCAAATTTATTAAAAAATAAAAGCTCAAGATTGATGTCCAATAAACAGTGTAAAAAACAGTTCAAAATTTCTGCCTCTGCATTATTTTGTAGTAACTACAATGAATGTGTTAAACACCGCCCAAGATGACAAAACAAAGCATGAGACCACATCTTGAGTAGCAAACTAGACCCTCATTCCTTTAATCAGTGTTAAATATTCCTTTGTATCATCTGAAGAGAAAATATTTTAACTTGAATAACTTATATGCAGTCATAATCAAATATTTAAGACATCCTCTCTCTCAGGAACATGCATTTTTTCCATTACAAATTCTTTCCGCGTACAAAGTCAAAAATTTGACAGGACTGTAGTATTCTGATAGCATCTTTCCTTTCATTTTTAAAGATCTCTCACATTTGTAAAACTTGCAGGGTTATTGTACACTATTAAACAAAGAAGTTCATGACAACAGAGTTCCGAGCACTAAAACCATGAGGACATTGGCCTTTTCCATTTTAAGGAAAGAAATACAAAAAAAATCTACCTGAGAAATTATCCCTCATGATGCGATGTTTATGTTTGCAAGTAAGTGGCAACAGCAGGATTTCATATCTCCTTCTTAATTAGGCAAAGTTACAGTACCACTTCAAGCCAGCACGATGGGTTTTGCCAGAAGCTGAATAATTTACTCCAGTGTCTCAGTGGCAGGAGAACTCTGGAACACAGAGGACTGGCAGGGAAATGTGTGCAGCACACTCCAGGATAAGAACAGCAGGGAAGACCCAGAGTGCACCTGGAATGATACAGCCGTAAAACAGCCGCACGGCAGTGGCTATTTCATCTCTTCAGAACTGGGTGTATTTGAATACGCAGCTGAAAATTGCACATCAACAGAACGCAAACCACACACTCAACCTCCCCAGTAAAAATGTGGCACAGCTGCAACTCGTAGACAGCCCTTCTGTGTTAGCAAGGAAAGAGTGGATACAGATTTGTTGCAAGAACACAGGAGAAATATTCAGTACCTTGACACTAGTTCAAAAGTATTCCCGGGTCTGTTAGTCGTAACTCACTGGTAACTCTAATGGTCTCGCCTTCCCTGCACAGCAGGGCTGGAACAAACCTGGACACATGATTTCATGTGAAAGCTATTATCCCCCTCCAAAATACTGAATAAGAGAGCTTATTTCATTGACCAAAAAGACAACCAGAAACAAGAGGAGAGAGTTATCAGCCTTCCACTCCCTTCCCATCCAAAGCCTAATGTTATGCTAACACTTCACTTGCAATCATGCTATTGCAAATTTGACGGAGCAGTTGGTGTTTGTACACACTTCTGCTTACACTTAGAAAAAAGAGCTGTGATTCACAGGGATCTCAGTTCTGTGAGCCCACGCTAAACAGAAAAGTATCAAGACCCTCATTTCCATCTAATTGTAAGAAAGCAAGGATAGCTATGATCCTCTGAAACCTGCTCAACTCCTGTACAGAGAACACTAATTTGGATATCTAAACCAGGTAATCTGTTTTTTCAAGGCAAGCACCTCCCTGCAGCATACACCCTCATGTTCATAAAAAAAGAGAGAACAAAAGCAGGTAGCATTCCCTGCTGTTAAAACATTTCTTGTTATTGCATGCAGTGGTTAGTTCAACTGTTACTGGAAGATCTCTGATGCGGACAGGGCTTTCAATTTCTTCATCCACTCACTTAATATTAGACCATTATCCCACAAATGTGAAGCAGGTGGGTCACACAGGTTCTGAACTGAAACATTCCACTCCAAGAGCAACCTGTTACACATCAGAGGGATACATGACTCTCAAATAAAATGCATTTTAGGTACTCATAAATAGGGTGTTTAAAAGTTGTAATTTCTCAGGAGCACCTCAGAAAAACAAACAAACAAAAACAACAAGAACTTCTCCAGGATTTTTCCATCCCCTCCTTCTCTTGAGCTTGAGAAACGAACAGTCCCCAAGGTCTTGATGATCCCTGGGAAAGTCTAAGCCACTTGCCTACAGTTTTTATTTAAATAGTCAACTGCCCCATATGTTTACATCATTTTGTACATCTTTACTTTCAGCTTCCCTTCTCTTCAGTTCCCACATTCTGCCTTTAATCTTTAACTATCAGAACGCATGATGAATGTGAAAAAATCTGTTAAGCAAAAAATGGAAAACATCCCCTTGGGAAACTGATGAGAAGTTATAAAAGGAACGGATCTTGATGCTCTTGGGAGACAGGAAATTACAAAGTGACAGTTTCAAGGATATCAGACAGGTGATTAGTAGATCTGAATGACGTCGTCCCACTCATCGACAGGCCAGACACCGTTGTACTGCACGTTGGATGGTGAGCTCTTCCAGTCCCACATCTTGACAGGAACCTTCCAGTCTGGCCCGTAGTTGGCTTCAACATACTGAAGGGTTTCACAGGGAACATGTACCTTGAGTTCTACAAATTCAGTCCAGCACAGAGTAAACTTTGGAAAGAGATACCTGCACCACGAAAGAACATGGTCACTAGCAGAAGACCGAAAAACACATCTAATTAAGTCCACACAGAAAGCAAGCAACTACAGTGAGAAGTCAGGATACGTTTATAGGTGTGTAGTTTTTTTTTTTTTCTTATTATTTCATAGCTTCCGATCTATGAAGCATTATTTACTTACTGGACAGCAGTGTTATCAACAATAGCTGGTTAGTAAGCATCATATATTCTTGGAGAAGAGCATTTCTAATTCTGTCGCTGTTTATTTCCATACTACTCTACCAACAAGAAATTACTTAGTCCCTGCCACTAGTATTCTGTCAAATAGTGTTCTACCAAACCCACCTAGTACGGTACCTGTTCATTTCTGTAGAAAATGGAAGCCCTACCTAGAAGTATACTGACACCACTGGAAATTCACAGGTAAATTTCAGTCTGATCAGAATGATATCCTAATGGAGCCCCGTGTCAGAGTCTGTATGTTAAACCAAAGCTTATACACTATTCCTGCAGAGGATCAATTCTGAAGTTAAATCTCAAACAGAAAAAAAGTGATCTAAAAACTCCTTCTCACAGGCTAAAAGGAATCACAAGCACTTAGCACTTTTGAAAGAGAAGAGAGTTAAAAGATTTGTGCATTTGCATGAATTAAAAATCCAGCAAGTTCCTCTAAGTATAAAGACAACTTTATTTCTAAGAGCTGAGCAAACAATTTCAGAAAATAAAACCTTGCTTTTGTTTTAAATGGAGGTTTAAAAAAAAAGTGTAATCAAGCACCTTCGGATTCATATCCGGGGATTGCTGATTAGCTCTAAAGTAAACCAAAAAGAAAAAAAAAAAAAAAAACCAGCTACCAAAAGGAAAATAATGTAAATAAACATTATTAGTGGGTCTACACTCACCAAGTAAGTCTTGTTAACCCAGGAAATCATTCACTTAAACAGAATTGCACTGGGTGTGCATAAGCAAAAGCTACCAGCAAACCAATGAAATAATATATCCTCCAAGGAGAGAACTCTGAGTAACCAATTTTAAGGAGAACGAACAGATAATTTAAATAAACTATCTAATCTTGAAAGTTAAGTCAGTTGGAAACTTCACCAAAATGATTACTTAAGTAAAATCAGATGTTTACGTTAATTGATGAAAAATATAACTTTCAGAGATGCTTCCCACCACTGGAATCCTTGCTCACTGTCCACCCATTCCAAGTGGCTCAGATAGGGCTACATACTCTTGTGCACACACACTGCTCACCTTTTTCTTCCATTTTCAGTCTCATCAATCTTTGGACATAAAAGCACTGAAAAGATTTTATCATTACACAAAGGCCTCGATGTTAAGAAACTACAAATTAATTTATTTTAAGGATTAAAGCATACAATATAGATCTGATTCACAGGATCAGTTTTTGTAAGTACGTATTCTCCGCTGAAGAATGAAATTGTCCAGCACAAATTTTGTACACTAAAAAAAAAATTCAACTGTTGTTACTTCTAGATAAAATTACAGAGTATGTATGAGTTTGCTTTTGTCTGCATTGTTGTGGAAGTATTTGTACACATGAAGATGCAAACCATACAGAGAGACTCATATGGTTTTGAAAGCAGCTTGCAAAGGAAACAGAACAAAATGACTAATGAAAAATATTTTCATGACTAAATGAGAAATACTTTCATTTTTCATACTTTTATTTAGCAAGATGTATAGAAAATGCCTGTTCAAATATTTAGCTTTTAAGAAAAATATTTCTTTTACTCTTCATTTGTTAACAACGTAAACATCTTGGAAAGGAGCCTCCACCCTTTACCTGTGATGATCTAGTAGCAACCAATTTCTCTTCTGACATCATTTTATATGGTATCAGCAGGTGAGATTTTTTCAGAGCTACTGAAGTGGATTTAGGATTCAACACTACCAAATAATCACTTCTCTTTTGCCTGATATCCTCACTTTAACTTCCCTTAGAATTTTGAAAGGGCTTGAAGACTAAGCAAAACTGAGGGTCCTAAAGTCTGACACGGAAACTCAGTTTTGAATATCAGTTCTACTGGCATAGAAACAAGTATTTCAATTTAGACACACCACAAGCACAGAGAAAAGAAAAGGAACTTACTGGTCCGCTTGACTCCTCAAAAATATATCACAGAAAATCCTCCATAATCCTGACTGGAAAAACAAATATTAAACCTGCTCTGGAGAACTATGAAACTGTTGCTGTATTCTAGGAAAACTACTCTGCAACATACCACATCTCCTATGTGGGAATATTCCAGTAACTCTTCCGTTCGTCTATTTATAGCTGCACCTTTTGACTCTGGTCATCAAAAATCTTCCCCAATCTTTGTTCATCATTTCAGAACAAAGGTAACTAAGGCATGGAGTCACACACTATCACTGTCTGTGTGACAGTGTTCACTACGTTCTTGTTAGCTAACTGAAAGCAAATGCAGTTCAGGAAGATAATGATATCCCATATAGGTCAACAAGGCTTTCAACTAGTCTGCAAGCGTCTCTGGGTTAAGGTGGGTGATGGAAAAAAAAAGAAACTAATTATCAAACCCTACATTCAGCTTGCTAAGCAGACTAAAATGACGTTGTATGCATTTGCTGATTTAATACCTAAAAGAACGAAACAAGAAATGCAGGATCCTATTTAAAATTGCATTTTCAAAATACGAACAAGGTCTGCAGTAGTCTTCTGCACTGCTGTCACAACATTACAGTCAACGAAGTATTCCAAATCATTACCACAACATCCAAAACAACGGGGTTTACTTTGCTAGGACAGATGAGACTTTCTGGCATAACGTTCACCAAGGTAGATGCCTAAGGATTTGTTTTTTACTACAAAATAAGTTTGTACAACAAACAGTTTCAGAGACTTCTTTCTCATTTTAGCTCTTGATTTAACTTAGAGCTTGTCACATTCCAGATAGCATCTGCCTGATACACAACATGACAGCACTGCTTTAGATTTCACAAGAGAACTGACATTTGACAAGCCGAGCACCTCTCTAGTGAGGCATAGTACTGTTCTCTTTCCACTTTTCTAGTCTCAAAGTGCAAAATCTCCACTGATTCTCCTCTGATAACTGTGACAAAGAGCACAGACTTTGCCAGACAACAGCACACAATACAAAATGCTAACACTAAGCCCTAACTTGTTCAATTTCTTTCCTATTAGAGGTACAAATCCAGTTCATACTTAAATTTCTTTCCCGATTTTGCCTGAGTTCCTCCATTCCATATGTGGTCATCCTCTTCATAGAAGAAAAAAATATCAAGTTTCACATCATCTTCTCCCTGGAAAGAGAGTTCCAAACTGTCCTCCACCTACAAGACAAAAACACACTATATATATGCTCATAAAAACACAAAGCAACATAGGTTTCGGAGAACAAATTTATTTTCATTAACGATACAGTGACTCCCATCCTAACTGTAGAAAATACATTAACTGAACAATTTATTTTTGGTGCCTTGTGAAAACTACAAGTTTTCTGCACGTCAGTGGGATTGCCTTCTCTTTCCTCCCTCTAGCCCCAAAGCTCCAGCACCATCTCCTTGGCTTCTGCCACAACTCCAGCACAGAGCCATTTATGCAGGGATCGACGGTAAGTCATTCTGCCTAGGCAAGTAAGCCAAGACTCTTGCAGTTTTCCAGCAGGACACAGAAGGGCTGTGTGAAGAAAGACAAAAATCTAAAGCAAACCATTTTCCATTTATATGCTTAAGGTAAAACAGATGAAAGTACAGAATGATGACCTTTCTTTGACAAAACATCTGCTCCTCTAATTGGAAAACACTTAAGCATAGCTCTGTCCGAAGAAAAGGTATTACAGTAAGGGTTTGAAATAAGAACTAAAAAAGTGCTTGTGTTGTGGGTTAACCCCAGTAGGCAGCAAAGCACCACACGGCTGCTCACTCTCTTCTCCCCTTACTACCAGGGGACAGGGGAACAGGAAAGGAGTGGAAGGAAGAGCGAGAAAACTTGCAGGTCAAGATAAGGATATGAATGGGTAAAGCAAAAGCTGCAGATGCAAGCACATCAAAATAAGGAACTTGTTCACTACTTGCCACCAGCAGGCAGATATTCTGGCATTTCCAGGAAAGCAGGGCTTCATCATGCATAATGGTTACTTGGGAAGACAGATGCTGTAACTTTGAACATCCTTCCCCTCCTTCTTCTTTACCCCTGCTTTTGTATGGTACGGAATATCCCTCTGGTCAGTTTGGGCAAGCTGCCCAGGCTGTGTCCCCTCCCCACTCCTCGTGCATCACCTCACTGGCAGGGCAGCACAAGAAACAGAAAAGGCCTTGATGCTGTACTAGCACTGATCAGCAATAGCTAAAACATGGGTGCATTATTAACACTGTTTTGGTCACAAATCCAAAACATAGCACCATAACAGATACTAAGAAGAAAATTATTTCTATCCCAGCCAAAACTAGTATAGCTTGCCACACAAAACCACAGTTAGTTGCAAGAATACCATCCACTTAGGACTACAACAGATCAACATTTACAGATGCATTTGCTTTGTGCCGTGAACAGAAAATGGCTTGCTTTAGATTCCCACTTTTCCTCACACAGCTCATACAACAGCCTACCACAATTCAAGCAGGAACTGCTAATATCTGAGAGCACAATTTGTTAAAAGACTCTCACATAAAAGAGAGGAATAATACCAGTGAATAAACACATGACTAGTAAGTGTCTTTATTTAACACCTATGGTAACACCTTCTTCTATGATAAAACACTCACTAGCACCAGTAATGATAACTTCAACTGTGGCTGAACCTGTGATATGAATTCCTGTACTTCTGTTTCTCCATTCTACCTTCATTCAGATTCCTCTCTGCAGCTTTGGAAAAAATAAGTTAATAATGGACAAGCCCAGCGTCAAGCGATCTTTCACTTTCTGCTATCTCTGCATGCAAGGCTGCACATAATCTCAGAGCTATCACTAATCCACCCCTATGATCGGGCCCACCCAACATCAAAGATTAAATTCTACCTTAGAATCATAGAATTATTAAGGTTGGAAAAGACCTTCAGGATCATCTGGTCCAACTGTCACCCTGCCACCAAGATCACCCACTAAACCATGTCCCTAAGCACCAGGTCCAACCTTGATTCTTAAGTTTCTCTAGCAGCACTGACACAGATTAGACGCCTCTAAAACTTACTAAAAATTGCTTCTGAGGTGAAATTCAGACTTTCCAAACAAGTCTGAAGCTAATAAGAAAGGGCTTTTCTCATACACTGTCCAAGAGAACACACAGAAATCAATGAGATTATATGCTTAGGTAAAATATTTCTGAGTAAAAGTCTGCATGAGATACCCACTTCTATCTAAATGAACTGCAGTACTCAAACCTACAGAAAGACACATGCAGCAAACTGTTCATTATCTATGTACCTTGCCAAATTTGTGCTTCAGTGGTAATCCTGCCTTCTGAAAGGCTGGAATGATATCTGCTTTGTAGTCCCTTATAAAGATCCCCAGATCCACATCTTTGCTGTAAGGAATGACATTGCACTGTCTATACCAGCCTGAGGAGAGAAAAAGTGAAAAAATGAATTAGTTAATTCAGAAATGTAAGAAATATATCACAAAACAAAATCAATATAACAATGACCAGTCTAAAGGTCATCGGCCTGAAATCCTTGAATGAGACCATAAACAAGAGTTTTTCTTTTCTCTAGTACCAAAGGAATCACACTGAAGAAAACACATACTTAAAGCACTTATGGCCAGCTCCTTCCTCCAGAAAGCCAGGAGTGAGAGAGAAAATATTAACTATTTAAAAGAGAAAATATCTTTGGTTTTCTAATTAAGGTGTCTTAAAGGAAAAATATATACTTTATCTGCGTCCATATCTAATCAGAAATGAACACTTACAGGGCTGCAGCTGTGTTTTTAATTTTAAATTATTATTTTAAATAGTGTCTGAGATATTACTCTCTGAGATACTGAGATATTACATCTTTAAAACATTACTACAGAACAGTAAGACAAGAAGTGGAATATTCTTTTGTCTGTTTCACTTAAACAATTTTAATATCTAGAAAATGATATTCCCTAGGAATAAACAAATATAAGCTAATTGTGCACATATGTGAGTTTTCACAACCTATTTCAATAATGAAAGGATCATCACCAGAACAAGTTACTACTTTCAACTTCAACAGAATTCAAAACTTGCAGTGCCTACTCTAGTAGTTTAATCTTTTATTACAAGAACATGTATTAAAATAAATAAATTAACGCAAAATATACTTTAAAAGTCAGTGATAAACGCTAAACTTCATGGGAAGAAAATCAGATGAGTCTACAAGGACATCAGAAAAATGTGCCCATCGTTGTATTTTCCATCCAGCAAGACAATAAACTGTAAGCCACATGACTTAGGGAACTGCTGATTACTTTCCAAGCAGTGATCAACACCATACATTTAACTGCTAACAACACTTAACACTTCACTTGAAATATACCCAGCATCTCCAAGGCTCAGGCCTTTAAAGAAAAATCATTTGGTCACGAGCAAAAAGGCCTTATTTTAATACAGCTAATGTGGAACACCTGCCTCACACTACACAGATATCACCCTCCAGCCCAGCACCTTTAGCTGCTAACCTCAGCTGACAACCACAAACAGAGTTGCAAAAGCAACAGAGGATGCAGTGTTTACAATTTCAGATTAATTAAAACAGTTTTACCTAGGCAAGTTCCACTGCTCAACCAGAACTTTACTCCCAGGTTATTCAGTGTCAGAGCAGCCAGATGGAGCAAGGATTTTGCTCTTTTTCTAAATTCCACGGCATCAACAGAGGCATCATCAGGATACAGCTGGAAGGCAAAGGTAAGCTACCGTGAGATCAAACTTGTCCCTTCATTTTCTGGTGTCCTAAGAAAAAATGACCTTTAAAAATGTATTTAAGTGATATCTGGGCATTATCTGTTCTCACACACAGAGTCCAGTTTGAGAACGTGCACTGGAATGACAAGTTAAATTTCAACTCTGAAATGTCAATATTCATTTTTTCCAACCTAGCAGAATGTAAGGTCAGGGTAAAATAGAAAATGACTGTATATATTAGACAGTATTGGCAACAATATGCGTGAATCTTAGCTCTGCTCACACCGAAGTCAATACCCACAGTTCAGGGGAAAGCAAGGACAGAATCAGATTTACTTGGGGCATATTACAAGTTTATTTGGCGCCACCAAGTGTTACTACTGTATATTGACAACTTCTGACATGAAACACTAGTAACGCAAAGAAAAAGAAAGTAATGTCTATCTTCCAACTGCAACTGTGGTAGCACCTTCTGTAATGCAAAGCCAAGAAGAGCATGGCAGTCCAGGTGAACGTTCACAAATCAGACATATGAACAATGGACTGACCACTCAACTTCACAATTGATTTCACTAGGAGCTCCTGGGCCACACGTGAATACTTTTCAAAACAGATGCCAGTTGCTTATTTCAATACTAAAGCTCCAGCAAATTTCAATATACCTTCTAAAGTGCATTTTCTATACCTGGAGCAACTATTGCCTCAAGGTTTCGGAGTGGAAGAGGAGCATGTTCACAATTTCTGTCCTTTTCACAAGGGAAGTGACAACACATGGTTACCCTTCTGTAAACCTTCCTGCTATACATACGTATGGGGAGCTACAGCCTACTGAACTGAACAAGGACAGCTCTCATGCACAGAGACCAAAGGAGAAGTCCCTTCTCTGAGATCTTAAACATCTCAATAATGGAACTTCCAGTGTCCTCCTTTTTCCCTTTCTGCAAAATTGGAGATCACTCAAATTCAGTGACCTGACTCTGACTCCACCTTCTTAACTGTGGTAACTCCTGAAACTTTGTATCTCAGTCCTTGTCAAGCTAAGATGACAAACTACCCCTACTCCAGCAGGAAGTTTTTCATCCTCTCCTAAATGAGGTATCAGTGTTCTAAAGATAATGCTCTAAACAATGATGAAAACATTAGCTTACATGATCAAAAAAGCAACGAGAAAAACTGAAGTGTATGGTTTAAATGAATATGAAAGCAAATATTATTCAGAACTCCGAGAAATGCCATAAGTAAAATTTTTGACTATGAAGATACACAAGATCTCATGAAATCTGTTTAACAATAAGAATGTGAGAGAATTACAGACATGTTGGTTACCTCATCTTTTCGTAGTTTTGGAAAATGGAAAAAAAATGCACTCATCAAATCAAAAAGAAAGACCATGATTCTTCAGTTAAAGTTTTAGTTTTATTACCTTTTACTAAATTCTGTTGAGTCTCAGAGTCTGCATTTAGCTTTATCTAAGTGAACGATTAATTGTGTTTTATTTAAAAGGAACTGTTCTTGTAGGCTTGGGTAAATCAATGAAAATGTACATTACATCTCAGGAACACCACCTGATTACCACTAACCTGAAAGAAAGCCCGAGCTTCTCTGTACCTACATTCAAGAAATCTAGAGTGTGTCATCTCCTCTAGAAAACTGGACGGATTTTTTGGAATTTGAATTTTTAAGTCATCAATGGAAACAAGCAAGAGTTCAGGCCTGCATGGAAAGAAAGATGAAAAGTTACCCCATTCAACTCTTTTACAAACTATAAGTCATTTTGTCCTCTAGCTCTGGTTAAAAACTTGTTACATATTACTGCCGGTGATTCCTCCATCCAAATATACCCAAAACTGATTATGATAGCACAGCAACAAAAGGTTTAATATTTCCCCCACACCCTTCCAAATTTTGTTTAAAAATAAATTCTATCCCAGTAAGTCCATACTTAGATTTTCAGATCAGTGCTTCCATTATTGACTTGTGACTTACACTAAATCTGTTTAGTTTGTTGTTCAGTACATTTGAAAATTCAGGTTGTTTGTTTGTTTGTCTAAATATGAGATACACTTTAAGAATCAAATTTCAACCTGTACTTGGAGGCTATTTACCTTTAAAATTTAAGATCTGTTCAGCCTTCACAATGAATGAAACGTCAGAGTTAACAGCTTACATGGTCATTTTTAAATGTTTAGGAACATAGTTGGTATAGATTCCGTATTTTAAAAGGAAGAGCACTCTCAGCTTTAAAGAAGAAAACATAAGTAACTTACTTTGACCTGTGAAGTGTCTGGATGTTCTATCGTGACACATACACATACCATATAGGAACACTGTTCTCAGAACATAGTGGTATGTGCTTGGCTTTGAAAACAGTGAAGATTTGCCATGATCTGTATTTCCTGAAATATTGCTACTGAAAGTGCTGTAGGAAAAGGCGTACATTTACAGTAACTTTTACTGATGAGATGCAAAGTTTAAGCGTTAAGACTGGGGACAAATAATACCACCAATTCAAACATGTATGCAAGTCAGGAGTCAACTCAGAACTTCACCAGCATGGGTTAGGTGCAGTAGTTGGTACTTGTCTCTGTGGTACAAATCATTTCTGTTTACTCATGTTCTTTAGACTACAACTAAGCAGATTTGTGTTGCCTCTGCTTTTCAACTGATGCTTAATATCTGTATTCTACTTTAGGACATGTATGTTTCTAGTAAGAACACCAAGTATGTACGATCCATTACTACATCTCTTGCCACTTGAACTTTCCCTCTCATTTTTCATTTATAAATGGTGGAAATCTCTTGTATGAGTAGCCTGAATTGGATTTTCCTTCATAAATTTAATCTACCTGCACTTTGAGAGCTGAATTATTCATGTGCTAAATTTCATGACCTAACTTTAGAAAAGAGAGTAACTTTATATATACAGGATAAACAAATTATTTTGGAAGTGCTTTTTTGCTCACTTTTCATACGCTCCAGGGTAGCGACCAAAGTGGAGTTTCCGGAAAGGCACAAACTTTCTGTCCATATGCTGCTTGAGCCTCAGGGGTCCATGCCAGAGGTAATTACCGCTCCTCTCGTAGAAGACCACCAGGTGAATCGCATGAGACGCCAGTTTAAAAATGTAGTGCAAAGGAATTTCAGTCCCAGACAGGTCATCCATACCATCCAAGCGGGGGTCCTTGTTTAGAACTTTTAGCCATTGGAACCCCATTTTCTCAGCAGTTCTAAAAAGTCCCCCCTAAAAATAAGAGAGAGACAGAAAGAGAGAAAGAAGCTAAAGAGAAGAGAAACCCAAATTGAATGCTAAATGCTTATTATTAGCTGACATTATTCCCAATTTTCATTTTCTAATCAGATTTAAGCATCGATTACTTATAAGACCTTAAAGATTAAGAACCATAACTAATTCCAAACACCGTATTGCCTTTTCTTAAATTTTGTTCATCAAATGATCAATAAAACAACAAACTAATTGCTGCAATCTTTTTCTCAGTATGTTGTGCTGACTTTTTGTAGCATCAACAAAATAACGCTTTCCTGAAACTCTACCTGTATAATATGAAGAATAATCCAAAATCTTTACCATAATTAAAAGCTATTTTCAATATTCTAAGAAAACCATTCACATGAAGACTGCTATCAACAAATTTCAGAATTCTTAATATATGAATGGTAAACCACTGACTCAGATCCTCACACTTATTACCACAGTTTCCACTACTCCGTGGCTCTGCTGAAGATTTCAAAGCCATGAGGATTGCAGTCTTTATGTTTTGGGATATTCTGTCCTAAAGAAAAGATCTGCTATATTCAACCTTAATCAGAACTTCTTTCATTTCTCTTTCTGCCTGCTTTGACCTGGCTACACAGCAAATTCCTCTAAAAAAGAGGAATAAATTCCCTTGCAGAGTAAAACACACTCTCTGCCACAATACCTGTTCTTTGTAGCTCACATTTTACATCTTTGAATCCAAACTCAAGTTCCATGCTTGTTCTAAGTTTGCTCCTTCCGAGAGCAGACTTCTCTGCACTTTCAGATTGTTCTCTAAAGGTAGGCTTGTGCTGAACTTGGTGTTCCCAAGGCCTTGACTAATGATACCACTAATCCAAAAATGATTACTGGAAAATCTTATTTTGCAATGCATACGAATATTTGTCTAAATCTCACCAAACAACTAACACTACACCAGGTAATAGGCTTTCCCATTTTCACACAAAAAAGGGATGAAATTCTGGCTGATAAGAACCTATCAGCATCTAAAGACCCTTTCAATTACCCACCTTGAAGTGTTTTATATTGGTATATAAAACATACATCTCTCTGAATGCTATAGACACAAACAATATGCAACGTAGGAATGTGAAAGTGAAGTTGTATTAGTGTTCTGTCACACAACCTTATTCTCAGTTCCTTTAATTCCTTAACTGCTGTGGGTAAAATAACGGCCCAATCAAATACAGGGTGCCACCACTCTTCACTTGGGTAGGACTGCTTCAGTGAAACAGCTGTAGACCATTTTAATGTTTCTTGATGGGGATGGGAACAGGGATGCAAGTGAGGAAGGGAAAAGAACAAAGCTGTTTATTATTGGCATCTCTAGTCTGTATAAATTAATCTAGTACGTATTTCCAGATGACACTTGGCTGATAAAACGATCTTGGGTTCCATTTTGTCCTTCATCACTTACTACACCTCTATTTTTAATACATCGATTTAAAAATCTCAAGCTACAGAAGAGCAGAGGTGCCACTACTCTAAGTGACAAAATAAAATGGTACAGGGATGTACTAAAAGAAATGTAAGCCAGCACATTATAATAATCTTCCCAGCCTTGTCACATCAATACCTGTATTTTCTTCTTGACAGATCCCCAAATTCAAGATTGATTACGGCTGTACCCACATCACAGCCTTAAATACTCCATTTTACAAGAACAAACTCTTTTTCCTTTTTGGGGGTGGCATGTTATTAAAAGTGCTCATGAATATTGCAGGCGGCTTCTAAAAAACTTTCAGTTATTTGAAAGGACTCTTAATATATCCATCTTCAAATCACTTCTCTGACTTCCCTGACAAAGAGTCAGGGTTGCCACTCTCTTTCAACAACTCCCGTGCTTCTAAAACCACACAGGCTAATGCCTGAATACCTTTTACTTCAAAAAAAGTTTCTTTTACCAATACCCTTACAAGATTTCCACACAATGAATTCAGAGGCCTTAATACAAACATGTAAACATTGTGTCACAAAATCCTAGAATAGTTAAATGCATTAAAATACGCAATATGAACTAAAGAAGAAAACACACTTACTTCATGTTTCCATGTTTTGTCCAGTAGTGCAAACGTAGTGAAGTCTCTTGGAACACAGAAGTACTTGCATTCTGGACTAGGGCCATCAGAAGAACTTCTGATCTGTTCAATGTCTTTATCAACAAGTCCCAGAATTAAAGGATCAATCAAATACACTGGTATATTGTGACTGGATATTAAGGATAGGAATTTCCTAACCACATGCTGTGATAGAGGAGAAAACCAGAAGTTAGAAATATCACGTTTTAGTGTACAGAAGTTAATACATTAAAACCCTTGACAATTTTTAGAAAGAAACCTTATCTCCCATATCTCTCAATACATTTTCTGAGTGTGTGCTTTACTTCTATAAACAAATGTGGAAATGGAAATTTCCTCTTTCAGAAGGTAACAGTCTGCTCTCAGCCTTTCCACGTCTCTAAGACAATAGGAAAAATCTTTCAGATTCAATTAGAACTTGTGTACAAAGTGCGACTCAGTGAGAAGTTAGGAAGTGAGCACTGAAGACTTATCCTGTCTTTGGATATGCAGGGCACTCAACCATGGCAACACTGCAAAACGAGGTAAAAGCTGTACCAGCAAGGTCCTGTGCCTGCTGAGAGGATTTATTAACTCGACTCTGAGGAGAATTTTGATCAATTACATTTAAATATCCATGGCATATGGAAGATGTACAGCAATCACAGCTGCCCTATTATTAAAAATGTAGATGAGCTATTTAACAGCAATAGTTAAATTTAATGACTGAAAGTAGAGTTCTAATCAGGAAAAAAAAAATGGTTAGAACACCACTTTCAGGCATTATGTCTTCAGGTTTCTAGATGAGGCATGATAAGGGAAAACAGTGGCTGGCTGTCCAAGCTACTAGCCCAGCAAATTGACCCTGGTCTTCTAACTCACGCTGTAACCTTCTCCCAGTCAAACTCCTGAGTCTGTTCAACCAGATTCTGCATGCCAACTCCCAATTCTTGTACAGGGCTTTGGCTTCATAGAGGTGCAAAAATATAAGGGAAGACAGAATGTTGATCAACAAACAGAACCTAGACAGCAGCACTACATGTGCTTTACAAGCAGATACAAGGCCACCCTCTCAGTGATTTCAGCTACATGGACCTGAAAGATAAGTGATGTGCTAGCATTATTTCTATAGTTAGAACAAACAGATCAGACCAATAAACAAGAAGCAAATCTGTGCAGAAGATCTACTTTTTTCTTGTCAGTTCTCCATGGGAACAGGTGCTTCTAACTGTAATTTAAATAATCAGTAGAAGGGGATGGTCGTGATGTCAAGCAGGAACTCATTCACATAGAGTACTTTGGACTCTAAAGGAAGACACTCTAAAGAAAACAATAGGGCCCTGGCAGGACCATGGACCGTTCTGCTTTCTTACTAATAATCCTATAAATACCACATTAAAGCTAATGAGAACTCTGCCCAAAGAGTGGCAGACTGGAAGCCCACTGTGACTATGTCACCTAATACCACATAGGTAGTTCCAAAAAGGAAGCCACTCCAAGAACACAGAGACATTCGTGGCACTAGCAAGCAGTCCACAGAGCAGCTGGTTTGGAATATTCCCAAGTACAGCTCTTAACTAGAGCTCCTTTCCTCCGGCTCAGCAGAAACAAGGCATTCAAATGGCTGTTTTGCTAACTAGCAACATTATCATATTGCATCCAAAGCAAAGGGCAACCAGCTCCCAGCACTCTGTTCTCCTCAGCCACCTGGGCTATTCTTGCAGGGGGAGATCTGTTAACAAAAGACTTCTGTAAAAGTGGTTCCAAACAAACGCTAAGTATAAAACCACACCAGAACTTTTCATTTCACGAGGCCAAGATGAAGATTTGGTTGCACTGAATCCTGTAAGCCTTACATAAGAGATAACAAAAACATTCTATTTTGGGTATGTAATGGCACTTGTAACACTGTTGCTGAATGCTGGAATAAGACAACTAGTGAATGCTGAAATGTAAGGTTTTCCTGCTTGCAAAGAGCTTTACAACCCGGGATAACCATGGAACCTGAAACACTTAGCAGCAGGTTAAGGAAGTGCAGCAAGCAAAGAAGTTTTCTGTGACATGAGACCTGCAGCTTGTTCTTTTACCATGATACAATCAAACAAGCTGGAAGTCCAAAAGGCAATCTTTTCAACACTCAGTCTGAAAGAATACAAAAGCCTGGATCAAAACTTCAGTATCTGAAAGAACAACATTTGCTTCTTAAAAATGTAAGCAGCACTTCTAAGGACTGTACAGCGAGAGCTGTAACACTGGCTCAGCTGTCTCACTGTTCAGCTTAAGTTTCAAAACACTTCACAACTTTACTCAGTGAGGGAAGTATGGTTTAGTCCTTAATGCTAAAAAGCTCCAGTGAAGGGCCAAGAGAACTGGACACTGAGTTTGCAAATTTGTACAAGTTCTCTGAGACTTGCAAAAGAACCACGTGAGTCAATGATGTACATACCCATCTAGTGCTGTCTTGGCCTGATTGGCTTCCTCTGACTTTTGAAAAAACTGCTCCATTCTATCAAAAACAAATAAGAGGGGGAAAAAAAAGTAAATTTCAGCTGAACAGCTTTGTATGATTTCTTAACAGGACTTTCGAGAGTTTTTATCCAGCTAGCACTTTATAATCGTGGTTATGGCTATGGTCACCTAACTACAGTACTGAACGTGAAATCATAACCTAGTACTCTGGCTTAGTATATTTAGAAGGACAACATAAGCCTTAGGGACTTACATATATGCAAGGATTGCATGACCAGGTCTCCGGTTTCTAATTCAATCTGCCAATAAGTATAAAATAGCACGATGACAAACACAAAGACAAATACCACTGCAGAAAAGGCAGCAGAAGCATGCCTCAGTGTTTCCAGGTGCAATCCTAGAGAATTAAATTTGAAAGAGAGCACATTTGTATCATAAAGTCAAGTCAGTTAGTGGCTCAGCTTTTGGCTTTCAGAAAGCATGAAGAATTTACCACCCAGGAGTCTTGTTGTTCACAATCAGAAGCTAAGACGGAAGGTAAAGGTTGTTTACCATCTAGTACTAAGACTGCCTGAATTTATTAAGAATGCCCTCCCCCCAAAAAGAAAAGAAGTCAGAAAACATGATACCTGTATGGCTCTTCTGTAAAAATAATATGAAAGCATCCTGTTGAAAGGATTACTTTTGTTGAATCTGAAACTGTAAGTTATGAAGCCACCAAGAAAAAGATGTTTAATTTTTAATAACATTTAATATTTTCTCTATCACTGAAAATGAGGTACATATTCACTCGGATAAATACTCTGAGTGGTACGAAAACAGGAGTTCATCCCTAACATCTAGAGAAGTGTAAACACTGAATCGCAGAGCACTAAGATGACTGCAGAAAAAGGATACGTTACTTTATAAAAATACCACTACTGGAAAACGTTCAAGGAGTAAATGCTGGCTTCGGTGTCGCTCCAGAAAAGCCCTACAGACAGCACGTACGTTTCGACTTGAGGGCTGACAAATTCCACTTGACAACAACCACAGGAGAATCCCATGAGGAAGGTCTGTGCCTACTGCGGGTCTCGGTGTCCCACACCCCCGACGGGGAGCGCCGGGCAGCACCCCATTTCGGCCCTACACACGAGCCTGGTGTCAGCCCTACCACCCCGCAGCCTTCGGGGCCGCGCAGGGGGCAGGCCTTTTACCTTGTGCGCCAGGTAGGACCTGTAGTAGTAGAGCTGGAAGAGGAGGAACACCAGGCTGCTCAGGGTGAGCAGCGCCAGCACCGCGTTCTTGTTGATCTTCTGCATCGGAGCCGGGGCGCACGCCGCCGCCAGGCAGCGCCGCGACTCGCATCTCCCCGGGGCGCAGCCCAGCGGGGACCGAACCGGGCCGGGCCTTACCGAGGGGAACGGAACCGGGCCGGGCCGGGCCGGGCCGGGCTGGGCTAAGCCGCCCTTCCGTGCGGCTGCCCTTCAGGAGGCGCAAGGCGCATGCGCTGGGGCTGAGGAGAGGCGAAGCGGCCGCCGCCGCCGCCCGCCCCCGTCATGGCCGTCCCGGTGCCGGGGCGGGCTGTGCGCCTCACGGCGTGCCCGCTGTGGTGCCCCGGGCCGCCACACGGGGCTGGAAGCGCCCGTCGGGGTGTGCTCGAGTGTGGTGGGAGGTGAAGTGGTGCTAAGGGTCGGTGTTATGCCCCGAGGGAAGGCGTCTGTGTGAAGGGGAGAGCGGCAGCAATGCGGGAGGAGGGAAGGGGAGGTGTGTGTGAGCTGCTTTGTTTGCGTGAGCCAAGGAGAAAAAGGAGACGTCCGCCTCTGCCTCTTTTATTTGGTATTCACAGGGACACCCATCACTGGATGCTTGTCAGGCATTTTTTCTGCAGTTACCAGTACTTGTGTAAATTCACACAGCTTTCCACAGACACGAAGAAACATACAATGTTCTGTTACATTACGAACTCAAGGGAAACCTTCAGTTCCCTACAGGTTATTCTGGAGTTATTCCAGCTCTTACAGACTACCAGTAATCAGTTAACCAAGTAGTATCAACATCTCACTTTGGTCGTGTGACAGAAAGCTTCGACTTGTCATCAAACAGTCTCTAGCTCCGGAGCAGGGAGGCTCAGTGAGTATTGAAGTCAGCAGGCATGTTAGTGTTAACTGTCAGACAGAACTGCAAACCTTCAGAAGGTCAAATCCACCGCCAAAGAACAATCCCTGAAGATACCTCCTGGAAAAAGTAACTTCACAGGCTGCATGCATCCCCCTTTAGCTGCAGAGAAAGTTCTTAACAAACACTTATTTTTTAATTTACTTTGTACAAACAGTGCACCAACTGTATCACTAATATATTGGTACTCACTCAGTCAAGACAGACACCAGCTCAAAGAAGAGTCTAAAAAAATCTAAAAGTGCTTAAGGCAATTCTTTATATCCCCATTTACTAAGAAAACAATGGAACTACCTGTTAGCAGCAAGAATTTGGTATCTGTGCAAACTATTTTATAACAAATTCATCTTTTTAGGGTAAAAAGTCACATGTTAAGTTCATTTAGGACATCAGTCAAACTAAACCTTGCAAGTCACTATCACAGTATGAGACACTTCCAAGATTCCTTCAAACTAAATATGAAAGAAAAAAATGCATTTTTACACTTTGTGTATAACCAAGTTCACCTTGTAGGTTTCGGTACATCTTGCTAAATCCATTTCTTAATTTAAATGCTCTTATGTACCACTGGAGATTAACTCAAGGAAAAGTGTGTAATGAAATTAACCGTATTATAAACGTTTGCTTTCTTTCCAGAAGGGAAATTTAAATAGGAACTGTAGATGGAAATCCAAAACCAAGGAGATGACTGGGTGGTATGAACAAGCATTAGGCTATTTAGATGCCTGTTTACCAAAGTCACTCAACAGAACAAGTCTTAAAATAAGAAGCATGTATCATAACCCTCCTCTCTTTCTCTTTCTCTCTCTCAACACCACTAGAGTCCAGGAGAGCGAGTCTTCCTCCCTCACATCACGATGCATTCATGGCAGTTGAGCCCCATGTCAGGTGTTTATTGCAGTAAAACAGAAAGGAATGAGGAAGAAATACTTAAGATTTGGATAGTAACAACTGAGGATACTACGTGATAGATTCAGATGTTGTCCATTTTAGGATTATGTCACATTCCATTGTCTACATGCTTCAAGACCTGAAACACTCAACAGGTCAAGGAGGCAGCAGGTAAACTGGGAACTGGTTTACACTTTCCTCTGCAAAAGAGATTACAGCTAACTGAACATCTCTTAATACTTGCATTGTGAAAAAGTTTCAGGTATGAAGTGAACATTAAGGGCTCAAACTTCTTGCCAACTTCATGATTTCCATGAAAAAAAATCTCCAGTTAGGAAAGAGTTGATTCACATATATATCAGAAAATTACTGAGAGGCTCCTGGACTTGATCAGAGGGAAGCAAGCAGATTTTAACAGTCAGTAATACACAAATAATTCTCATTTAAAAGGTAACATTTTCCACAAAGAATATAACATGCTTTTTTTTTTCTTTTTAGCTCTCCCACTAATATAAATCATTTGACTATTATTATTAAGATTCCAAGTAATAACTGAGAAAAAAACACCTAGGCCCACCATTTCACTTATTTTGTGAAAGAACAAATGTAACTACAGATCCAAAAGAAGATTAAATATTAGTTTACAAAGCATTTGTTCACTTTTCCCTTGCCCTTAAACAAGGAAGGAGGGACTAAATTTGAGGCCTTACAGAGACTCTTTAGAATACAGAATTTCTTTAGGATATGATCTTCAAAAAGCCAGACTCAGACCCACATACAAATGACACACGGTATAACCTAGGGAATTAAGAATGGGATGCTAAGTATATTTGTCACATTTCTGCTCAATGCATAAATAATGCAATGTTTGGTCTTCTCTAGTTATCCAGAAAGTTTCAGGAATCGCTGCTAAGCTAGTCAAAACAAAAAAATGCGTCCAGGGTTCAAAGCATGCCCCTTTGTCACCAGGAATTCAGTGCTGCCTCTGCTCAAGGTCAGCTTTAATACTGACACTGTGTTTGAGAAGTCTTAGTCAAGCCTCAAATCTGGGCTGAGAAAGAGCCGAAAGACACTTTACAGCAATAGCTCCCCCTTCTCTTCTCTGTATTTGATCTGAAGCTTTTACACCCTTGGTCCCAGACTTGGCTGCACTGTAGCTTTGCTACCTGAGAACAAGAACTGGCTGTTCAACTTGTCATTCATATCCAATGAGTACTTTGATCAATGTGAACTGCCAGTTACCAGAATCCAATTAGAATAAAGCCACAAAACTGGAAAACCGAGAGCTGACCCAAAATATAGTACTTCTGAGAGCAGTACCATGCTGCGCATTTTAAAAAGTCTGGATTTTTGGTTCTCAGCCTCTTACCTGAAAGCCTGCTTAGTTCAATGGCTGACTACCCATAATGAGTCTTCATGGTAGCCAGACAAATGCTTGTCTCTCTGCATTTCTACATTTTCTGTAATTTGTGATAAACAGGAGCTGAACTCAAACTCTAAATAGATATTCAAAATTAATTACTCATGGAAAATAGTAGGATCAAATCAGAAAGAAGCAGAGATTGTTCTCAGTGCTTCTTCGTAGCTAGTCTACATGAATTGATATTCTTTTGAAATGCATGTTTACCTCATGTTTAAATGGGAAGCCCAGTAGTAACACAATCTATAGCCAAATAATTCTTGCTAGGAGAGCTAAGAAAATAGTATTTGTTACATTCTTCATAGAAAAATAATATTCATAATAAAAATTAATATTTAAGTCCATAACAAAATGCTTACGTACAGTATTAGAAAAGTACATAGATGCAGCTCTTAATTTCCCCACTTATTTTTCAAATAAATAGTTTAGTTTTCTGTCTGGCTCTATGGATTCACAAACCTTTGCACTACCAGGCCTTAAAACAACAGTTGGTAACAAACCCATATTAGTACAATGCTCCCAAGCTTCTGTGCATAGCAGCTGCGCAGAATATTCAGCCATGGGAGCGTTCAGTAGACATTACTGGGCAACACTGTTTAGACTGCAAGTTGAAGAATTCAATCCATTTTCACTTTTCTGGAGTGTTTTCACTGCACTTGGCACCTGCAAACCGGTACTCACTGAAAGACCACCACACCAAATCTAAGGGAAGGGAAGGGAGAAAAAGATAAATAAAAAAAATTCAATAATGCAAACATGATGAAGCATCTACAACATTTGTTTTTTCCCCTCCCATAATAGGGCTGTCAGGAAACTTATCCCACAGGTGGATGGCTTCCCCCCTACTCACAGCACTCAGAAACATTCCAATCACGTAGAAGCCAATTTTGAATAAGACCATAAAGTGCTATATACACATACTGTGCTTTCAGACTAAGTTTACAACAAAATCTAAAACGTAATAGTGCAAGACTTGTTTCTAATAGGAAAACTTCTTTAAAGACTAATATAGTAACAGCAAGTACTTAAAATGACAATTAAAAGTAAAACTCTGTTCTCCAGTGTTTGAAAGCGGTATTTTGTTTCAGTATGATATGACAGAACGACATCAATGTAAACACAGTACAAAAATAAGGGTTTGAGAAGCTTCAGGGCCACAGTTGCAAGGGACATCTATTCTACAACCAAGTGACACTAAAGAACACGTGCTCATGTTCACAAATAAATTTGAATAGCACAGCTTTAATAAAATAGACAAGCTACATAAACTATTCAAGCTAACACAAATAATGTGTGTAAGAGACTGCTGCCACTAACTGTTAAACTCTGTATGAGATACAGACTAATAGGCTGAGATGTGTAAGCAAAAGTTTCCCTGCATGCCTTAGGAACAAATTTGAGTCGGCCTTAGCAAAGTACATTCAATTTGTAGAGGTATGACTGACAATGAGGTATGACCAGAAATAAGGCTGCCTGGGCACGTTATTTCTTTTCCATTCTTCTTCCATACCAAAAAGAGATGAGTATCTTTATTAATTGGCCTAATTACACTTTAAAACTACAATGTTGAATTTTCTATGGTCTAAATTACAGGAGGCAAGACTGTCTAGGCAGCTGGGTTTTAATACGAACTATGTCAGACTCCTCCCCATGCCTAAGTTCTCCCAGGCCTGTATCCTGCTCCCAAAACATGATGCACTCGTTTGGCACCTGAAAATGCCAGTGAGGCCTCCAACATCAGCTACCTAAACAAATTACTTAAACCCTTAAGTGAAAAACATATGCAGGAACTAATCCTCTTCTCATGCACATTTGCAAGGTTTGAGTCAACAGAATTATAACAGGATTTCACTGATTAGCTTAGAGACAAGAAAAAGGTGTGCAGACCAATGAAATGAAAATCCTACTGCCTTTCAAGATTTGAAAGCTAGAATCTTTTATTTGAGGGAAGCATCTAGTCTAGTTCTGTCTCGTGACATCTGCACTGGCAGCTCATAATATTTTGGGCCTCTGTCTGCATCAGTTTGGATCAATTGTTGTAGCAGGCTTATCAGCTATCAGAACACGCAATGAATTTACAAAGACTTAATGACTTTTATTGACATAGCTGAGACACCTAGATGAAGAGTTCTCCCTGCTGAAGTACCAATTGAAATAAAAAAATGGAAACGGTTAAACATTTTAAAAAAGTATTGGCCAAAAACAATACTCCAAGTTTCCTCCTGTAAAACACAATTATTAGTCTTCAACAAAGTGAATTCAGTGCTAGAAATGGAATATTTTTTTTGATACTGACCATGAAACCTGGTAATAATGGTTGGGTGAACTTTGTTCTGAAGGCATACAAGAGTTCCTTTGAGTTCGCATTATAAAACATGAGCTGACCTGAAAGAGGCAGAAAGCAAGTTGAAATACATGTTTATATGCTGTCACTACCTAACTTTTTGTAAAATTGATACTTTTCCAGGGAAAGGTCCCTGGAACACATTAAATCCATTCCACGTGACTAAAAAGTTTCTCAGCTGCTCTGTCACAGAGATGAACTGCAGTCATTTGATGTTATAAGCAATATTACATGAACAACCCTGTCCCTTACTGTCATAAGAAACTGTATCAGTCTGGAAGTGACACTAATGTACTTTTAGCCTTGTACTGCTTCAACTTGACACCAATAGTCAAGTAAGTTTTATCTCAGTTCCTTAAAATTGTAACTTACCTCCATCGAAGTTGCAGTACACTCCTATTCTGTCTGGAATAGGTATGTCTAGGGTCTTGCTTTTATTATTATGTTTTGCAGAAAAGGTGCTTTGCAGCCAGTTGTTGATGTGGATACACCAGCTTGAGTTAGTCTTTCCAAGCTGATCAAATTTCCCCAGGTTTTTGTATGTCACTCCTACACTGTAGGATTTGCAGTCCTTCTGTGCTCTCACCTCCCAGTAATGCTGTCCACTTTCAATAGTAGTGTCACCTACCAAAAAAGGTATTTAGTCACTATAATTAAGTATACCTTACAACGTTTGCTTCCTTATAGACATCAGTGGGATCTGCTGCATTTTAGTTTAGAGTGAAGACTATAAATAGAAAAATCTTAACTACAAGGAACAAAAATATGAACTTATACGTAGACAGAAGAATACAATTATAAAGTAGAGCAAGGAAATACCTTTAACTTACATCCACTGAGACAAAACACATTTAAGATCAATTCACATTTAATAGCTGTGAGTGTCAGTCACTACTGAACTTTGTAATAGAGAACTTCAAAGGAGTTGAACTCACTAGCTGTAGCACAAAATTTTGGTGTTAAATAGTCTAGGTTATCTCTGTGGGGGACAGCATCGAGTATACAGCCTTGAAAGAACTCAATTTTTTCCTCTGATTCTTTCATAATCTGACCTTCTCACAGAAGTAGAAAGTTCACCTTACCTAACACTGTGTATGATTCACCAGTAAAACGATCTCTGCTGCCCTTCGCTGTGGGCCTTGTGCCAATAGAAGTCCTCTTTGGAGATGGTGCACCACTTCTAAGAAGAAAAGAACCATCGAAGATTTGCACACTACTACAGAAATGCATGCTAAAACAAGTTTTCCCAAGCAAAAGGTTGCAACAAACATACACAAGCTACTGAAATGGCACAACTGGTTCAGCCACTAGCAACGCTTACAACCTCTAACACTGAGTTAGTATGCATGCACAAGAACTGAGAGGGAAGAGATGATGGGCAGACAAAAGTGCAAGACGTAAGTTCAGAGGCAGTTGAGAAAGGAAATGGGAGAAAAAAAGCAGATGTGTGGCCCGTGTTTAAACGACATTCTACATAAACGTATTATGCCTGTAACACGCAGAACCTTAGTTCAGGTTTCTGTTTTCCTGCAGAAGATTTCTAATAAACCTTGTAAATCAGCTACAACAGATAAGAATACACTGATATTTAATGCAAATATGCCTAATTTCCACTGGACTTTAAATATCAGTGAATGGAGAAAATATCATCAGTTTTATGTTAAGTAGGTTTTTCAGTACATAGATAGCTTGCATAAACTACTGAAGAAATCACAGGAAAGTGCAACCCAGTGAAGAGCTACAAAAGGAATAAAATGATGATTGTTATTTCAAAATATACACACTGAAGTAGATATAAAAGCCAGGAGTGTCAAATCTAAACAATTATTAAAAGAGATGAGTTGATACTTCCAGAGTTTAATGCACCACAACTCCCCTCAAAAAAAAAAGTAAAAAAGTATATTGAAGGTTGGGGGCTTTACCTGGTTACAGTAAGTCAAGGAATACAGAAAATAAAATTGTCACAGCACACATTGTGCTGAGAAGCACACAGCAACTCCACAAGAGTCATTACAAAATTTAATAGTCTAATCCCAATCAAGAAAGGCTTAGATTTTCTAATCATACTTTTCTAAACCATTCTCAGGAAGCAATAGCAAAATAAATGAAGAAACACTTTGCTCTGGAGAATATGCTAATGAGCAATCAGTTGCATAAAAGAATAATTTTAACCTAATGAGGTTTCCTAATGAGGTTTTCAAACATTTTATTTTACCTTAGTTATGCCCTCAAAAATAATTCTAGCAATTTAATCATTAAATAAAATTAAGGCTATTTGCAAATTACAGTGAATATTAAACCTTGGTAGCCAGGGAATCATGTCTGGTTATTATTTTAAAGGCGATTAGTAGCAAAAAATTTTAGCTTCTTGGAAACAGCTATGTAGTTCACAGTTTAATTTCATTAACAAAATTTAAAGAGTATGAAAAGCAAGTATCTCTCTGAAATACATGTCAGAAGTAATCTTGAAAGCATACATTACCTTACATACAAAAAAGGACGTTTTCCTTCCAACCTTCACTTCAGTTACAATTTTGCAAAGCTAATTATATTTAAGTATTGAGGACTAGCATAGTGAAATTTTGCTTGCTACCATTCTGATTCATTCAACACTGACTTCAGGCTTTCTGGAATTGTTCTCCAATACCGTTTCATAAAGGGTCAGAAAATGCCCATTTTGCCTAATACCATCATTAAAATAAAGTCATGGGACAATCAAAAGCTAAGAGTTATTAAATTGTCACTTATGAGCGTGCTAGAATGTCTAGCTCATCTTCATTACTAAATTTGTTTTAATCCAGTTTTAATCCCCTGAAGCCTTCAGAAAGTCACTGCTCTCAAACTGATGAAAAAAAGATTGTCTACATTGGCATCACAATTTAGCATGCAAATTAGCCAGTACTGATCAGAAGCCAGCTAAGCTTCTAAATCACTTGCAAGAAGTATGTGAATAGGATAAGTGTATATCATGCAACAGTGCAGACTACATCAAATGCTTTTCATTTTTGTTAACACGGAAGAAGCCGTAGATTACTTACCAAAGAAAAGAGAAACGAGCAGTAGCATGAAAACAAAACAAAAACACAGCAAAGCCAAGAATTAAAGGATAATTTCAGGAGGAACCATCACTCACTGCAGATTCCGTCCTGCTTTAAGTACAACAGAGACCATTCACACTTCCAGCAGACTTCCAAAAAAAGTTGCTGAAATTCTTCTATTAGGTTAGATATAACTGAGTTCTGCAGAAAGCAAATCTGGCCACTTAGAGAAAAACCCTAAGAAAAAAAGCAGGTGCTCTGCTAAAATTTTGTCAAAGTTAGGAAGACATTAAAAGGTCTTCAGTATAATTTCTTTCAAATCTTCTTTAAGCGGCCACTACATGAGCTTTCTCAACTGAAATCTAACAGCCTTTATCAGTTCAGACAATGACAGTATTTGACATGAAAGACAAAGTTTTTTTTTTTTTTCCATTTTTGTTGTTGTTGTTTTTTGTTTTGTTTTGGTTTTTTCCCCTTAATTTTAAGTTCTTAACTCTCCATTCCAAAATGGAAAGGCGGGAAATTTTTTAGCACTAAGTCAGTTTGGTGCCCAGTTTCTAACCCCCCACAGTTTTCTTAGCTAGTGGAGTAACTGATGCATTTCTTCCACACAAGGTTTGACTTCTTCCAAAGGTTTGACTTGCCATAAAGCTTTTTACACATGCCATCAGGCTAAACTCCATCCTCTTGGAAAGTGTAAAAACACATTTCTCTTCCTCTGATGACTAATAGCAGCTATCCCACAAGTTCAGAGGCAACAGGTAGTTGGATTCAAAAATAAGAACTAAAAAAAAATCTCTTTTTTTTGAATTTTTACACAGGGAAAAATTAATCATTTTTAAAAAAAATCTCATACACCATCATGTGCCCAAAGGTTAAGCATCAATAGATCTCTAAATAACAGGAATCTCTGTGCCAACTCTAGAATGCATAATGCTCTTCCACTGAAGATCAGGCTTCCCGCATACCAGGATGCACCCTTTCAAGAAGACTTTTTTTTTCACGTCACTGGAAAAATACATACATAATCTTTAGGAATCCACATTAAAATTCTGAAGAATTTTAAAAAGCATCTGTATACTGTTACTGATAAAGGCTATTAGATTTATTTCTCTCACTACTATCAAGCAAAGGGATTTAGCAAAGATTTCCAGCAAAACGAGATACCAGATCCTAAGAGGTATATTATCACCTTTTATTGCTCTTGAGGACAGGATACTGGCCACTGTCAGACAGAAATAAATAGTCATTAAACAACTGCGTATTACTACAGTAAATTATCCCCATTTTTAAGATGGCACTAAAAGTCACTCTACCATGCTTCTGGCAGTATGTGTCTGTATGGAAGCTATTTGTACATATATTATTTTCAAGCAGTGCTCTTTATACTTGAGAAATGCCAGCTGAAAATCAACTAACTGTCTTTGAGGAAGAAGTAACCAGCTCTGTGGGAAGAGCAATGGACGCTGTTCACACCTTGGACACTCACACGCTCTCCACATCTGCGGTGGTGAGACATGGACTGGTAAGCGAGCCAAAAACTGTGGAGATAGCCAGCTGACCACCAGGTTCACAGATGTGGATGGGGTTCTCCAGATGGAAGAGCCCCACACAATAGGACAGGCTGTGGGACTGCTGAGGAAAGAACAGATCTGCAGAAAAGCAAGTGGAAGTCTTGGTGGGCAACAACAGCAGTCTGCAGTGTGCCCCTGTGGCACGTGTGGCCAACCACATCCTGGGCTGTATCAGCATAACAACCAGGAGGCCACGGCAAGAGATAGTTCCTCTTGATAGGGCAGCTGTCAGACTGTTTGGAGTCTTGAGTCCAGTTCTTGGCTGCTCAGGACTGTACAGACACTGACATACTGAAACAAGTACAGTGGTGGGCCAAAAATAAAAACAAAACTAAACAAAACAATTATGGGACTGGAGCAGAGGCAGACCCAAAGACAACTGAGTTTGCTCAGCATTAAGACAACAAGATCAGGAAATCTAGTGCCGTCTTTAACATCGTAACGGGAGGCTACAAAGATGACCAAGCCAGGCTCTTTTCAGAGGTGCACTCTGACAGGTTGAGGCGTCTAGTACTAGTTAAAACACAGGAATTTCCAGTCAGATATCATGGTATTCCTGCCTTCCCTTTAAGCTGGTCTGGAATAGGTGCCCAGGAAAGTACCATTCTTCATCCTTGGAAATATTCACATCTTAGCTGGATAATATCCACAGCAAATCAAGCTAGTGAGGTTCTTCCAACCACCATTATCAACAGATTCCGAGTAGTAAACACGTAAGTGTATAAAGCTCAATAAATAATCTACCAAGAGTTCTGCTGAAGTTACTTATGTACTTTTCCTAGATGAAAATAGTTGGCAGATATCTTTAATACCACCACTTTTACAAGAGCTAAGTTCTATCATCATTATCTTTTACTACCTGGTTTTAGTGGTATCTTTTCCTCACCAATGAAGGTTATGAGATAAATTAAACAACCACCTACAGTACCAATTTTATTCTTAACTTGAGCTTTTGCAAAAGGACATAGCAGCCAGTTCTGTCCTTATTTTTCATGGTAAAAATGCTGCCCATGCACCATTATTGACCTGCAAAACTACTGAACATAGTCTTTCACGGCTGAATATCAGTTATGTCCTGACAATTACCTTATCTACAAGGTATTTTAGTACCTTGACTGATAAAATACATTTGTTAAGGTATAAAGACTTAAATCCAACCTAATGTTTAAGACACTTTTATAATTGATTCCATAAATAGCCTCTATGTCTGTTACAAGGGCAGGGAAATAAATATTCCTTCCAAAGACTTCTGAGTAAAATTTGGTGTCCCACAGTCCTACCATCAAGTGCTTTAATTTCTCCCTGCCCTCACCCTTTAATTACCAGATGAGGCATCTCAGACAGTGTAAACCTTTACAAACCAGAATTCTTACCTGCCTTTGTTTTCTTTCCCTTTTACTTTTTCTTGACCTTTGCCTCCAGTAGGTTCCCATTCAACATAGGTATCTTCAACTTTCAAGTTCAGATGAGATGAAGTATTGTCCAAATTGAACACAAATGCTGGTCAAGACAAAATGTGAAATGGTGAAGTGGTACAATGTTCTCTCCCAATGGTGGCTATTCAAAGAAAATAATGGAAGTAGTAGTAAAATTGTAGCAGAGTACTATTTGACTTAAAAGAAACATCACCTTGTTAGTAATTGTTTTCTCTAGTTACAGCCTACTTCCTTGGTTCTCATAATCATGAATGATTTAAAAAGCCACACTCATTTTCTACACCGTACAGCACTGATTCTCCAACAATATGTTTACAATTAATGAGGACTGCAAACCTGCAGAATACTAAACTGACAGGGTGAAACATAAGCAGAGTTGAACTGTGAAGTTCATGGCAGGTATCAAAGCAGCAGAGGATGCATGAAACTAGAAGTGACCCGGTATTTGCTGCAGCCGAATTCTTCATCCAAGAAAGCAAAATTAATACAATGTGCTAAGTCCCTGAAAGACACATATTTATAGACTATTTTGTGAGGGTCCTAATAGCATCAGATATTATAGTCTAATGCTGAAAGAAAGTATACTTGAGATTTTATGAGTTTGGAGCTCAACAGTACACAAGTTTTTAAAAAATGAGGTAAGCATGTTGATGAGGATGCTGAGTTTCTGTGGGCTGACTATTAAAAGAAAGTGAACTAGATGCACTGTTAAGGTGGACAGATGCACTAAAAATTATATTGGCAGCTTAATATCTACCCAGAAAAATCAAAATCAGAATTACATTTCTGGTACTGGAATAAAGAATTTAAGTAGCTAGTAAATATATCAGATGTTATACATATGAGCACCATACACTGGCTGTACTTTAGGAAAGTTTCAAACCTCAATAAGCAACACTTACGGCAAGTGCTGGAGTACAGTGTACGTGCCACAGTTGTGCCAGCCATTTTGCCCTTTACACTGCAGACTTCAGTATAGCTAAAGCATCAAGATAATTATCTCCGCCATAACAGTTAAGACTTGTGTTCTGTTATAAAGCATCACTTCCAAGAAATTTGTCTAGTTTATTTACAAAACAATGCCAGGATGCCCCCAGCCTCAGATCAACTGATTTCTTACACAGTGATGTAACTTTAGCAATTTGGAGCTGTTTGTTTTTTGAACATTGACCATAATTAGAATCTACAGCTACAAAGTCAAAATATACTTTTTAGTACCTTCCATATACAGAAATGTGTTACCTGTCACATGCTATGTACCAACAGAAAACTACATCAACTGCACAGATGCCCTAAGAGTCCTACTGATGCTCAGCCACAATGTTCTTCCTCTCTCTTTAACACATTGGCATGATGTAGTGGCACATAATAGTGTCAATCCACAGTTCAAAGCAATTAATGTTAAGCTCCGTTAGAAAGCTAACATTTTTATTATCTGAATGCTGAAAGACCTGCTTTCTGCCAATATGCTTTTTAATCTTTTATAGGAATTGTCTTCCTTTTTGCTTAGGACACTGTTTCTATACAAGCACTGCTGAGAAGTGACTTAAATTACAAGTTCATATATGCAGGCAGGACAGACAGTATGTGCGAGGTTTTTGCTGCATTCACGGTTAAAAATCTTTCAGATTTTACCTTTGGTTTCCAGAGTCACAGGATCTGAGTATTCCCCTGCCACAGCTTTGTTGCAAGCTTGTACTCTAACATTCATGTATTTTTTATCAAATTTCAGACCTAAAAAAGTGGATGTTTAGAAAATTGAATTAAATACTGACAACTTTACCAGACTAAGACACTCCATACAGCTGTCTTCCGTTTATTTCAATTTGCAAAAAAGCAAGCTTAAAACGTATCACCATGAACTTCGGTTAATGGGTGCATTTTTACAAAACATCAAACTCCAAATAGGAGGCAAAGAAGTTATTGTACAAAACACCCAAGACCAGTATGGAACAAAGCTTCATTAGTTACAGAAAAATGGATGTTCTGCAAAACTTCCAAGCATAATAAGTTTTATCAATATCTTGTGATTCTTTTTTTAAACATTTTTTTCAAGTATATAAACAACCTTTACCTGATAATGTATATTCAGTGTCTTTAATATAGTCTATCACTTCCCAAGGCTGTTCATCCTTAACTCGAGCAAACCCATCAAAGTTGGTTTTCCTATACTCTAGAACAAAGTGATCAACTCTGCTGTCTTCTTCAGGCATTCTCCATGATACTGTTATACAGTTATCAGCAACCAGACACGCTGCTATATCTATCTCTGGAGCTTTAGGGACTGCAGAAAGACAAATATACAAAACAACTCAAAGAAGAGAACAGACTTAATATACTATGATCTCCTTATATTTATTAAGAGTTCAGAAACTGTCCTTAGCTCACCAACACTCATTCTTTTTAGTGGATGGATTCCATTATCAAAGCTCAATAAAAGCCTAGGCATATCACTTTCACTTAATATGCACCTTACAGAAGAAGAAAAACGTTACCAGCTCTACAGTTAACATTTGCATCTTTATTTCCACATTTATGTTTTGTTAGTAAGTTGGGCTGATTCTCTCCTGGAAGTGGTAACAAGTACATGCTAGAGCAAGGAGGAATCATGGGCTTGCAGTTATGAACGTACATTTGGGGTAACACTACAAAACTTTGTTTCTCTTGAGTCTTTGAAAGACAAGAACAGCTGCATCCCTGCAACAGTATCACTCGGTTTGCTTCCACCACTACAGACAATTAACGGGATAATAGTTTCCACTAGCCAGTCAGCAGTTATCTAGCTTTTTTTCCTCTTCGACTCTTACGTTGAAACAAGGGGAGAGAATTCCAATGATTCACTAAAGAAAATACTGTAGTTTTGTTTATAAACAACAGAAATTTCATTTTCATGAAATCAAAGAGCACTTCAGTCACTGGAGTATGCTTTTCAAAAGAAGGTATTTACAAAATCCTTAGTGTCCAAGTCCAAGGAACATTTTTGCTGGAGGACATGGAAACAAAATGTTTTCTTGTTTGCAGTTTTTGTCAAAAGGGTCTGCAAAAGCTTTTGTTTCTTCATTCACAAAAAGCTTCAGATGGATACAGAAGTGGCCTGCAAGTCAATATATCAAGCAGGCACATTTAAGAAAAAAAAAAGTACAATACTGAAGCATCTCTGGGACTTGAAGACCTACAGATTTTGTCAAAAAAGACTTTTCCTAACGTCCAAACCCTTGTTTTGCATTTATCTGTACAGTTACATCTCAGTAACCAAGTCTTAAGTACATACAAATTGTCTTTATGCAGTTGAAAGTACTGTTGCTTGAAAAGTGTTAGCAACAATTCTTCTCCATGAGAGCTGATGACAATTAGCATCACATTAATTACAGCTGAGTCACATTTAGAGATAGGCAATTTTACTGTCTACATAAAAACACCTTCTAGCTATAGCAACTCTCAGAAGCAAGTCTAGTTTGCTTTATGCATGTTACTTCATACCTTTCCATGACAACGTGTTTAAATATTTTAAAATACAATTGCTAAAACATACTCCTTTTCCCTTACACTCTGGTAGGTTAAGCCAAGCAGGAACTACATTCAAACTGGTATAAGCTTAAAATGCTTGCGAACAATTAAGCTGCACAGAAGAGACTGAAACCTGAGGTATTCAAGTCTCAAATGTTAATGAAATGTGCATGTGTCATCAAATTTCAGTTATGCAACAATAATTCGAGCAAACATCAGTCAAATGCTTTCTTATGAAAAAGAATAATTAAAGTGAGGACAGGTATTACAGAACATATACTAGCAAGTTTAGCCCCCCAGTCCAATTATTTTTGGGATGGTGTAGGATACCAGATAAAGAGTCTTTCATGTGTTTAGTGTGATTAAGTCTTCAGCATAATTCTGGCAGTGTTCAAAGGCCTGTATTACCGTAATAGTAAGATTGTTTTCACCTTCCCACACTAGGTCATTAGTATTTTCTGATGTTTGAAAGTCTATCAGTGCTCGGTGCAGTTTCGCCTACGACATTTGAGCTATCAGGATTCAGTGTCAGAGTAATTGGATAGTTTGGCACTACGGTAGAAGAAAGCAAGATTGATATCCAGACAGTTAAAATTTTCAGTCTACAAATGAAAGGCCCAAACAAGGTAAAATTTGAAAATTTGATAAGGAAAACACATATATAAGAAGGTTCATACTAAAGAAGTTCTTCATCCAGATACAATACTTTGTTCATGATTGGTGTCGGATCTTAATGCTCCCATCCTGTCCAAAAGGTGCGCTGTGATCAGCTTATCTAGCTTGTTCCCTTATCTATCAAATACAAAGCAATGACTGACATCTGGAAACTAAAAATACAATGGCAATTTGTGCCTAGACACTGCTAGCTAACTAGAAATATTACTGATAATTTATTATGGCTGTATGTACTCTATCTACAGTATACAAGAAAAAAATGGGCAAAATGAAAATTGATGCTGCTAAGTCCTTAAAAGATATGGATTAGTGACTTACAGACGAAGCAACTTACATCCCTGCCAGCAGTACTCTTTTCAACATATTCTTGGTATCAGTCAAGGGCAAAGTGGTTTAAATAGGAAAGAAAAATGAGTAAAATACATGAAACATACATGGAATACGGCATCTAAGTTTACGTGTATCAAACAGTAACAAAGATGCATTAATTGTGATAATGTCCTGGTTTCAGCTGGGACTGAGTTTAATTTTCTTCATATTAGCTGGTATGGTGCTGTGTTTTGACGATGAGAAAAACGTTGATAACACACCAATGTTTTAGTTGTTACTGAGCAGCACTTAAACAGAACCAAGGACTTCTGGCTTCTCATGCTGCCCTGCCTGTGCATAAGCCGGGGGTGCACAAGGAGCTGGGAGGGGACACAACCAGGACAGCCAACCCAAACTGTGACCAGAGGAACATTCTGTACCATGTGGCACCATGCTAAACAAAAAACAAAAATGGCAGAGTTGGCCAGGGGGATGGGTTGGGTTGGCACTTGCTCAGGGACTGGCTACGCACACATCCATCGCTGTGGTGAGCAATTGCTTTCTGCATCTGTACTGGGTCTGGCTGGGGTGTTAGCTTTCCCTGCAGCAGCCCATACAGTGCTGTGCTCTGCACTTGTAGCTAGAACAGCAGTGGTATCACACCAGTGTTGTGTCTGCTGCTGAGCAGTGCTGGCACAGCATCAGGACTCTCTCTAACCCTCCTAGGGGGTGGGCAAAAAGTGAGAAAAGAACATCACCAGGGCAGCTGACCTAAACCAACCAAAGGGATATTCCATACCATACGACGTCATGCTCAGCAATAAAAGGTGGAAAAAGGAAGAAGAGGGGAGGGGTGGGCTCTCGTTGTGAAAACGTCTGTCCTTCCGAACACTGGCTACATGTGTTGAGGCCCTGCTTCAAGGACGTGGTCAAGCATCGCTCATTTGTGGGAGATAGAAAGTAATTTCTTTCCTCTGTACTTCCACACAGCCTTTACTTGTTTTGTTTTTCCCTTTTCCCCTCTCTTTTTCCCTTTCCCTTTTTTCCCTTTAGTTAAATTGTTTAATTAATAATAATCTTTCCTTAATAATTATTTTTCCCTTAATTAAATTATCCTTATCTCAACCCATCAGTTGTTCTTTCCTTTACTTCTTCCCCTCCTCTTCTGAGGAGGGGGAGTGAGAGAGCGGTTGTGGTGGACCTGTCTAGCATAGTAAAACCACCACAGCATCACTTGTGTTGTGTTGGTTTTTATATGCACAGAGGGGGGGTTGTTATGTCCCCCTTCCTTATTAAACTGTCCTTATCTCAACCCACAAGCTACTGTACTTCTTACCTTTTTTTGAGTCTATCCCCCATCCCACCGTGGGGGAGTAAGCAAACAGCTGTGTGGTGCTGAGCTACTTGCTGGGTTAAACCACAACAGAAAACATCAGAAGTTTCACTACTCCAGTAAGATGAACACTATCCCATATTTTGGGCTGTATCACCGTTCACATCAAGTGATGTATTAGCTTACAGTTCCACACGCAATCTACTGCTTATTACTAGGACTTTAGGGTGTCACTAAGCATCAAGCTACCAGGTACAGTCTTCGGAAACTTCAGGAAGTTTCAGGAAGTACAGAGGAACTGACAACTCAAGAAAAAAAATACAAAACATCTGGAGTATTCATTCTCACCTCTGAGACTGATTTTCTGAAATGCTGCATTATGTAGCAATTAACACAATAAAACTAGAAAACTCTTTTACGCTCAAGATATTCAGCTTAACATCCAGTAAAATATTTGCTTATCAGGGTGCACAAGGGTGTTTCGTAGTTTTCTTTTTATGTAGTTATTTGTGGAAGTAGTAACAAATTAAAGTCACTGCATACTGTTTTACCTGGCAAAAACCTTAGAGCCTGGAGTGCATGCCGTTCCAGGGAGAAGTCCACCATCAAATGAGTCATACTATCACTGATGCTTGGTTTCAGAGAGATGCGAAATGCTGAAGCCATTGTGACTCTAAAGTCAAGAAAGCAGAATCAGCAAAATGTGTTTTGCATTAAGACCTGCAGTTACTTTCAAAAACAACGATCAGAAAAATCTGTATTTTTAATTTCAAACTGTTAGTCAAAATACTGTTCTCCGATTTATTACAAAATATCCTGGTCTTTCATAACTGCTCAATGCTTAGCACAGATTCCAAAACACTTTTGTTGTTGTTTTATCTCAAAGACAATATGGTGTGATCTCCCAGTGATCGCATTACTAGGCAAAGATATATTAAAAGTGACTAGAGAAAAGCTAATCATCTGTTTTAATGTGCCAGAATCTGAGTTGAAACTAAGAACTCAGATCACCCTACATAAAATCAGGAAGTTCAAAGATCTAAAGTGCTGCAGAATCACATTGTGTTTTGTACACTTAGCAATTTGAAACTTAAACCTGTAGTTTAAGAAGTCGAAAAACTTTTCTGATGGACAAGATTCACTTACTACCTCCAAAGTGGAATGCATTTTCTACTGTTAAGTATTGCTCAGAAGGCATTTACAAATATCAGTGAACAACCTGGATATTCCGATTTCATATCTACCTCTGATCTTAACTGGGGATGAAGAAATGTTTAGGTTGCAGACACCCACAACTTCGGAGCATACAAGAATTTCATCAGCCTTACAAGAGACACGGAAGCACTGCTCCGATTTCCATTTCTTAGCTCAGCCCTTACTCCAGATACTCTTCAGACACTGCTGTACAACTTGGACTGGACCTCAACAAAAGGATAGCAAGTCTCTTTTCTAGTTCTTTAACACTGAAGTCACCAGGCCATGTGGTAGAATTTGAGTAACTGACTGATTGGAGACAGCACACAGGTCTGTCTTCTGTTTTAAAAAGACTCTTAACTAGAAAGTAGTATACTCATCGTAATAGAAAGTCAACTACAAGAATTTATATCCAATTTACACTCACAGATCTGTTACATCTTTAGAACACCTAATGCATACAACTTTCTGTAAGCTACTAAGTACTTCACTAGCATATAATAGAGATGGTGTGCTAACTACAGTTGCATTAAAGGATGAAAAACGTCTTAGGCAGTGAAGAAAGAGAAGGAAATATGAAGCTGTGTATTAAAGATAAGCATGAAAAGAATTATAGTATTGGGAAACATGAGCCGATTATGACACAAACAAACACAGTAAAACAGACAAGGCAACTGATAAGACAGAGTTGACCTTTTGAAATTCAGTATGGGCCACGGCTTAGTCAGACTGTTAGAGTAAATTTCTCCTTAAGGAAGAAAAATGCTGATTAGCAGTAACAGAACACGAAGTAGTAAGCCTCAGATAGATTTTTAATTTCTGTTTAGGCACCAATCTCATACAGACAACCAGCCACAACTGGCTCAAAAGCACTAGATTACACAGCATTTCAAGAAACCAGAAGAAATAAAAGGGCACTTTCTACAGATAAAAAGTATTAAGACTCCTATCACTACCACTATCCATCTGATTTGTTAACGACTCCAGTTCTTTACCCTTGGAAATGTGATGATTAATTTCTCTAGCAGTTACTAATTTTTCATAAAACTTCAGGGATTTTACACAACGAGACTCTTCCTTGAAAGTCTGTAAACTGAAAGCAAACCAATTTGCTCAATTGAACTGGTCAATAAGAATAGCACATGCTGGTAGCACCCTGTGAGCTGTCTTTCAAAACGTCATGCATAGTACAGGACATTTTCTGAACCAGATTCACAGAGCGTAGTTAACTTAAGTGACAGAAAATGGCTTTCACATTTATTTTGAAACAGTGAGGTTGTTTTCAAAACAGTAGTCTGAAGACATAGTTCAAAGAAAACCCAGCAGAAATAGTGAATTCATTGACATCAGTCCAGTGATATCAACAGAAGTATTTTAACAGCTACATTCAAAACCAAAGTTAGCTAGCAAAAGTCTGTAAGTGCAAAAAAAAAAATTATCACAATATAAAGGGACAGAGTCAGCTTGAAACATAATTCAATTTCTTTTATTAAAAGAACCAGAAGTTTTGCTGCTGCAGGGCTATGCTTCCCTGCATTGAAAACATCTCTTTATTAAGTTATAAAAGATCCACAGCCAGCAAGGGACAACACTGAAGGAGAAGAATAAAAGTTTCAGTTTTATTTCCTAAGTTCAGACATCATAAGGACTGCTTAGGAAAGCAGAGACAATGAATTTTATTTAAGCTGACTATGTTCCGTTAAAAATAAACGCATTTTCAAGGATAAAACTAATTCAAAGAGACAAAAAAGGGTAGACTTTGTACTGTACCTATCTTTGATCTGTCTGGCAGCCTTGATGCACATCAGGGAGAAGAGAGAGAAGGTAGTTAGTATTTCCATGCAAGTCTCAAAGGCAATGCCATGCGAGAAGACTAAGAACAATCTCAGAGTTCTGTTGTTCAGATTTGAGATCACAATGAGTTTACCGTTTGCATAAAATTCCCCAAAAGCACGTTAATACTATTGGTTAGAACTGCAACAATGTATATCACCAGGAAACAAAATCAATCTCAAGAACCACACCAAACCAATTCCAAATTACTAAACTTCCTCTATGTAACATTGTCTCTTCAGATTTCTCTGAATCAATTAAATTACTCCCCATCACATTTTAAAAGAGTTCCATGAGCAAGTTGGTAAAATTTAACTACTGTTATTTTCAGTTAAATTGCAAAATGCTATTAGTGGTATTTAGCCATACCCAATTTATCTCAGATGTATATTCACAAGTAAGGAAAAAATAGGATTAATACATTTCCTCTGAAAGTTATTGTACTACTCTGACTGTGCTTCCTAAAAAGTTCTCTCTCTATGCCATTACTCCAATACACAAAATATAGTATTGCACAGCATATAAATGATACCACTGAATCAAATGCAGAAACACTAATGGCATATCTTAAAGATAAACCTTAACTGGTATTTGGAAAAGACAAAATCCCAGTCCCTCACCAGGAGGACTTGCAAACCTAAAACAGAATGTTACTGTACAAGTTGTGATGGCTTAGCTAGTAGGCCTGTTGAGTCTGTACAGTTAACACTGCTACTAAGACAGAGTTCATCTTATCTACTTTCCCTTCCAAAAACATGACATCACTAAACCTGTAAGTCAAACAAAAGTGAAGGACTTCCAAATGTTTCCATTAAATACAAAACACACTCTGTGAGGGGGGTAAAAAACCCCATAGATTTCCCTGCTACAAAACCAATTTTATATTTCCAAAGTGGGAAGTAGAAAGAACAAATGTTTATAAATAATTTAGCTTAAGAGGTAGCTTTGTTTTATATAAAACAAAAAGTTATCATAGGAACAACTACTGATTTTCCTACATGACAGCTGTAGACAAGACTGTTACTTACAAAGCCTTCTTTGTAACCTCTACATCTTGTGGAATGTGTGATATTCAGAATTCAATGAAAGCTTCTCTGCAAGACAGTCCCTGACTAGCTCCTTCAAATTTAGTTTGTTTCCAGACCACTGACAAAGAAGGTTTAAAAGCCGATCTCAGGCTGGCTGCACAGCAGTGTCAAATCACATCCTACCTAAGCACTGCACTCCCACGTGCTGCTTGACATTCGTGCTCTTTTGACCAGGTAAGCTAATTCAGTGAACACAGCCATCAAAAATCTACACCAGAAAAAAAACAGTTTAGTCTTATGCTAGTTTCACCTGAACTTATTGCAGGATCCAGAAAAAACGTATGCCAATAAAAGGGAGTCAGGGCTGGAGTCGCCCTTTCAGCTATACTTGGCATTCCTATTAGTAGTCCAGAAGCTTTAACGAGCTACTAACTAAGGCAGTATTACCATGCATGATATACCTGAGACATATTTACAAGTTCAATCTAGGTGTAACTAAAGTTTAAAATCCTAGATATCAGGAGTTCACTGAAAAGGACTGTGGTATCAAGCCTCAGACTCCAAATTTGAAGAAATTTTCTTCCAGCAAACATTCATATAACTTTGCATACTCAACTGAAAACAGCATTAGAGATGATCTGTAAAATGACTTAAAATTAATCCAAAGCTACATTCTACATAGTTCTCAAGAGCTAACAAATCTTTACACATCTCTGTGACAAGTCAGAAAGGACAACTCAAACTGAAGTGCTAAGAAAATCATTCAGTTTAGGAATTGTCACTCTTCAAGGCAAATGAATCAAAGCTGACACTCAGAAAGCAACTTGCACACAAACATGTTGCCAAAAGGTACAACTGGCAGCGTTAAGACAGTGGAGCAATTTGTGTCTTTGTTCCTCCAATTAAAATGCAGAAAGGCAAAAGTAATTGGGTCTTGGATTTGGTGTGACTGACCCTGCCTGCAACTTGCATGAGGATTATTTCAGCAAAGTATTTTACACAGAGACTGCTGTACCTAGTCAGTGTATATCTGGAAATATTTTATTAGTTTGTAAGTGTATTCTTCTTCCAGTTAGACATGTCGCCTCTAATTTACAAAAAGGCTGTAACAACGTATGCATTATTTGTATTAGAACCTCAATGTGCGGCCCAAATCCAGCTCTTGCCTTCGGTGTTTACAAATACATTAGAAGGTATGGAGGAGTGCAGGAAGAGCTGCCCTGAATTAAGTTTCATAAGATCTTTCTGAACAGCTAAAGAGTTCAGGGTTACAAATTAAAGATCCACAGCTTGCATGAAGTTCTACAAAACAGAAACACATCTTGTCATCTAAGAACAGCTGCAGGTAGAACACAGATGTTTTTTCAAGTGTCACGTAACATAGGGCAAGTGATGGGACACTTGGCATGGCTTTGAGGTGTGGCCACCACTCACACTGTAAGTTTCAGTTGAATTTTACAGAGATTTATTTCACCTTCACTTTCTGGGTTGACTTACCTAGCATCAATACAGATTTGGTAAACACTGATAGTTATCCGGGAGAAGGCATTTCTTTCCCTCCCCACTCACTCTACAGAAGAAAATACCTATTTTGTTAGATATTGTATATATTAGCTACCATGATGGACAAATGAAGACCGGCCTCGCAGCTGAGCATGTAAGGTCTCAAACATTTCTATACATACAGTTTAGCATCATTAAGTAATATTGATTCTAGAACTGAAAGAAGGCTGGAACAGGTTAATGTAGTTGTGTATTTATACGGGGCCTGAGTGTAGCCTCTGCTTTTTTTTTCCAGCCACAGACCCTACACATCTGGAACACAGCAACAAATGTCTCAGTTAGGTCCACAATGGTCAATGCTGAAAACAGCCTGCTACAGGTATTCAAGTTAACCCTATACTTCTGACTGAGTTACTAAGCCTGCAAGGAATTGCCCAGAGACGTACAGTAATGGTGCAAGACCCTAATACTAAGTAAACTAGAACACAAAAAAACCTTCAGCTTGTTCATGCAGTTCTGTGAACTCTCTCAGACAATCACATTTGACCCTGACCACAAATTAAACTTCTTTGAATTCCAGACCTTCACAGAACAGTTTGACAAAAGAAAATTAAAACTTAAGACTACTGACTCAACTCCTCTACAGAGCATTAACTGTGCTTTTTATACGCCTCATGAACCTTACGATCAGTATTCCTGTTAAGTTTGCAGGGTCCAGTTCCATAATGGAAAGGCTGTTGCAAATTGAGCCAAATACCAACACCTGCCTAATGCATATCCATTTAATGTTTTCTACCTTTGAGAATTCCGTGGGGTCCATTATATTCAGCGTCCGTGCAGCAAGTTCCAGCAGCTCTTCAGAACTCTCGAGGGCATTGCCACACTGGCTAAGCTGATTCTGAAGTAAAATAAGAAAGTCAAAATAATTTGATGTATTCACATTTGAAAAGTGATTTGCAAGCTACCAGTACTAGAGCTACACAACTTTGCTATGACTTTCTGACAACTTAAAAGTTACCTTAGCTAGTCAAGGCTAGTACAACTGACATACACAGTGTTAGCAAGAACTTCACTGTACTTGACAAGTGCACGGTGTTTCATGGCATGTCCTATAAGTCCAAAAGCTTGGCAGGTGGTGAATGCAGAAGCCTAACTTAAATGACAGACTTGATTTTTAAGGCCTGTTTCTCCCAACATTAGAATATCATAAGCAATGAAATGCCTAAGTCCATGTACACCTCTCTTTCTACTTACAGAAGTTTTCTTCATCAATTAATTGATATTGTTTAATGTAGGAGTAACATTGAAAAAAGGAAGGATAGTTTCTCTCCTGCAAGCTCCAGAACGGGCATAAGACAATCCTAAAAAGGAACACTGCAGTATAATGAACGGGGGATAAGGGAACGGAAATAGAGAAAAAAGGGAGTAAAAGAAACTCCTTTCAGGGTTAACTAAAACACTATTACTAATAAACTATTTACAGTAAATAAAGTAGTCCACACTGAACTTCTGATATTACAAACTATGGATATAACCCTAAACAGATTGATTTTGAATATTCCACAGGATTCTGAACATACAAACAAGGTCAAACAAGATGCACATTTTAAACCTGCCAGCAGCTTTTGTATAGCTGTTCAAGATGTATTTCAACCCATGTGATATTTTTAAATCCTATAATATCTCAGAACAAATCAACATCAAGTAACTAATTTTCTCTAAAACACTTCGGAAAAGACTAAACAGGACTCTAAAGTAGTCACTGGCTCAAAAGCAACTAGAAGTTGCACCAACTTTGAGAACAGACAGGTCTCTCAGACACTTCACAAGTGTAACTAGTTTTGGCAAGTGGGGTGGATTGACCTTGGTCAGCTCCCAGGTGCCCTCAGATGCACCTCAAATTCACTGTTCAAGGATAAAATAGCAGCAGGGAACAGTCCAACTGCTAAAGGTTTACACACAGTTTCCAGGTAACTCCTGAAGCACGCAGTTAACACAAGCTGTGATTCATCTAACACAGTTGCTCTCCTCTTTGGAGGATATTCAAAGCTGACAAACTTAGATATACTGCAACACTGCCAAAATGTCCCAAGCAAACACCTCAAAGAGCAGCAAATGCCAGAGGCACTTCTGCAAAACTGTTTGGAAATGACACAGTAACTGGATGCTTATATGACCAGTTCACATATACATCACCATTTGAGAATTAAAAATAAGTACTTCAGTGTCATTAAAATACACTGCCCTAAAATTAAAAAAAAATAAATTACTTTCAAAGCAAGGGCAAAGAAGAATTTCCATTTTTCAGCATTAACTTTCAAGGAAATTATTTGTGAAGGACCAACCTAACAAGTAAATCCTCAGTCATTTAAACTAATATGCAAAGTAATTCAAGTTACAGCTTATTCTCAAAAGTATCTATCTAATCAACTACGGAATTACAGTATAAGCACTTCAAGGAGACAATAAATTAAGCAAGTCAATTCCTTTAAACAGGAATTGTAGACCTTATTGAAGCTCTTTGATTTCCTCATACAAAAGTTTTCAGTTCCAAACAAAAGGTAATGGTTTGGATTGATACATTCAGCACAACAGTCTTCTTCTGTTCTGAGTGGTAGATTCCCTGTTAGGAAAAGCACTCTTGCAGTGCCTCGGTTCCAGAGGAAGCTTGATCTGTCATCAAGCAGGGAAAGTATGCCTTATGCCTGCAGTCAGAGAACAGCCTCAACTGAAAGATGAGTAGGGGACTTAATGACTGCATCAGTGATCTGCAACGTTCCATTTGTCTTCATCCTCGTCTGATTTAAATAGCAGCTCTCATGTTTAACACAGATACCAGGCAGCGATTCATGGTGCTACTGTACAGCACTGATGAGCCTTCAGAATGTGGTTAAACCACATCTTGTTTGATCAGATTAGATTAACCACCAGAAAACTAACAGACATTAACAAAATTAACAGAACATTTCTCAACATTCAAGTCAGACAGTCATAAGAGTAACTACTAAAATAGTTTTCCCCTCCTGAACAATTACTTGCAAGATTAACTTCAGTTTTGCTTCACTAGAACATAAAATAGTTGATACAAGCCACAGATGAAATTCTTCTACAACTTACTGAGAAGCACGTATTCTTTAAATATTTAAAGTTCAGGTATTCCTGGATGTGTGCAGACCTCTGTCTGTTGAGGCTCTTCAGAAGGACTTGAAGCAGAAATATAAGTGCAAGGTCCTGCATCTTGGTCAGGGAAATCCCAAGCACAAACAGAGGCTTGGCAGAAAACAGATTGGGAGCAGCTCTGAGAAGGACCCAGGGTTGTTGGTTGACAAGAAGCTCTACATGAGCCAGCACTGTGCGCTTGCAGCCCAGAAAGCCAACCGTATCCCGGCTGCACCAAAAGCAGCGTGGCCAGCAGGGCTGGGGAGGCGACTGTCCCCCTCTGCTCTGCTCTCGTGAGACCCCACCTGGAGCACTGCGTTCTGCTCTGGGGCCCCCAGCACAAGAAGGACGTGGACGTATTAGAACAAGTCCAGAGGAGGGCCATGAGGATGATCAAAGGGCTGGAGCAGCTCTCCCATGGAGACAGGCTGAGGGAGTTGGGGTTGTTCAGCCTGGAGAAGAGAAGGCTCCGGGCAGACCTTACAGCGGCCTTCCAGTGCCTAAAGGGGGCCTATAGGAAAGCCGGGGAGGGACTCATTGTCAGGGGGTGTAGTGATAAGACAAGGGGTAATGGCTAAAAGAGAGTAGATTTAGATTAGATATGAGGAAGACATTCTTTACTCTGAGGGTGGTGATGCACTGGAACGAGCTACCTGAGAAGCTGTGGATGCCCCATCCCTGGAGGTGTTCAAGGCCAGGCTGGATGGGGCTTTGGGCAACCTGGTCTGGTGGGAGGTGTCCCTGCCCATGGCAGGGGGTTGGAATTAGATGGTCTTTAAGGTCCATTCCAACCCAAACCATGCTATGATGGCAGCAAACATAACTAAGTCCTTCTCCTATGAAGCCCTTCTCCACCTGTAAGTTATAAGTTATACCACTTTCTATCTATGTAACTATGTCCAGAACATAAATGCACTAGAGACCATGAAGAATCCTAGTAGAGACCAGAGAAGCACTTAAATGAAAGAAGACATTTACCTTGTAGTTACTGTATTTCTTGCAACACTACCATAGCCTTTTTTTCAAGTTAAGACTTAAAACAGCAGTTTAAAACTACATCTGAAAATTTTTGCAACTAGATAAAAGAAATTTTATAGTTACATGCAGAGCTTTAATTTTATGAGCCCTTTCTTGCTGAATAGCGTTGGCCATAGTCCCCTTCATCTCATCCAGCACTGAATACAGAGCATCAAATTCTTCATCCAACTCACGGATCACTTTAGAAGAGTTTACCTAAAAAGAGAATTGAAGACTTGCAATTTGTACTGGAAACCATGCAGACTAGCCTTTTAGACTGAAAATCACATTGTTTGCCCAAATACACTTTGCCAAGACCACTATATACCTTGTTATTGCTCCTCACTTTAGCAAAGAGGAGAAAACACTAAGAACAGTAGGTAGCTCCTAAGCAGACTTAACATCAGGGCACTGACAACAGAAATCCATGAAAACTTCTGTGATACTCAGAAACCTGCACAGAACCAACTTACTTGGCAACTTTGTTCCGTGCTAAAAGGCCTTCATTTCCCTCTTGCAATTATACGGTAGCTACCTGATGTTTGTAAAGAGGCGGATATCCAGTTTCATATAAAATAACTTCCTGTGAAACTATAAACTGCATTTAAGGCAGATGAAAAATCTGTTAGATGACTTCCATTTCAGCTATTAAATTGGCTCAGCTCTAACAAGAAACGACTTACTGCTTATTGACAGGCTGAAGGAAACTGAACCTAGAGCAAATACCCTAAAAAACAGATCTAACTGTTGACTTAAGCCCAACAATTTGCAACTACTAAAAAGGGAAAGAGCAAAGAATTTCCCTGAAGTATCTAGATGTTCTCATTACCCAATCTGCCAAACAGATGTCTGAAAGAACAGACTACCCGTAAATAACAGGAGTTTGAGGTCACGCATCAAAAACAGATTCCCTCTTCCAAACAAATCAAACCCCCCCAAAATAGTGTTTTTTTTGTTTGTTTGTTTGTTTTTCCAGAAAAGCAAAAACACTATACCTTTCAAATGGAGGTACCACTATACCTTCCACTTCAAAAGTAAAGTGTTTTCCTATGTGGTTCCAACATGAAGTTATAGTTTAAGTTTGATTCTTATAGCCCATTCCTTATACACTACACAACCACTTTACAGCTGACAAAACTGGAAAACTGGTCCCCTCTGAGGTACAGCCTATGAGTCTTAACATAAATACCTGTACGTTCCTTATTGTTTGGTTCAGCATGTCAATGAAGTTGTGAATTTCATCATTTTTGTTCGCTAGAGTAGAGACAATCCTTTGCAGAGTCTCCTAGAATTACAAAAACAAATAAGAAGTCGCAAAAGGACATCAGTCATCACCATTTCAACATATATGGAAATTCGTAACACATGTTCTAATTGTGGCAGATTCAACTCTTCTGACAGGAAATCGCAAGATATATTTCATTAAAAAGAGTATCAAAGACCTAAGTGTTCTACCAAATTAAAGATCTTTAGTTGTTAGTTTTCGAAAATTCAAGACTTTATTCTGCAATATACTATTTTACGTGTTTTGCTACCCATATTACTGAAATTCCCAAGTCATCTAATCAACCAGACCACTTACTGTCACCACACTCAGATGATAGAACTAGCACTTATACAACTGAGCAGAAAACCAGTAAAGAAAACAAAGAAAGTAAAAAGAAACCCAGAGAAAAAAAAAATAACATTTTCCATTGTCAAAAGAAGCTGCAGTTAAATAACTAAGCTGGCAGTTTATTCTACATGATCTGTGGAGTACAAGTAATAGTGATTTTTAAACCTATTCTGCAAGTTGTAAAATCCTTTGGTAAACACTTTGTATCTTCCAACGGAGAACAGCCTCAAAGACAGAAGTGTACTGCTACCTGGGAAAGAGAAACAAGGTTTTGTCTGTGGTATACTGCCTCTAGCCATTAAAAAGCAGTAGATTAAGCTTACAAAATACGCACTCAACATGCAAAATTGTTAAGCATATCAAAACACATTTTTTAAATTAAACAGTCTAACAAATTTAATTTTGCTAAGAAGTCACTCATTCAAAGAATGCGACAAAAATAAATCAATGTTTGGTACTTAAAATTAAGTCTAATTCTGCAGTTCAAGTTCTGAAGAGATCAGAATACTGAACGTGTAAGTTCTAGAAACAAATCTAAATCTAAAATGCTGGATTTATGTGGCTTCTTAAAAAGTCGAAGCTATCTTAATTGAAATTAAGCAGTTGGACTGAGTTTCAAGTTGCTAAGCTTAACATTGTTACATGACAACATACAGGAAATCAAGGCGGACGGGGAGCTAATAAGCATACCTCATAAACACCTAGACTACCCAAAAGATGTTGCAAAGGTTCATCCCCACTCCCTCCCATGAGCAATTTCTGAATAACCATTTACTACTGAGCTAGTTTGCTAAAAAGCAAGAAGAATGTTTTATTCTTTCATAGCATCCACTTAGATGTGCTACCTGCCTTACAAGGAACTTCTTCAACAGTCCTACGGCTGTTTTTTGCTGTTTTATTCTTCCCTTCCTCAGCATTTCTCAAAGGTGCTTACTGGTACCCTGTCCCATTGCCTCTTTGCACAGTGTCATGCTCTGTGTCAAATCTCTAGCAGAGGAAAGTACAATTCTACTACTTTACACAGCACTTTCACAACGCATGTTGTAAAAGACACAAGGCGACCACTAGCAATGACTGGAATTAGGACTGTAAGGAGAAGAAACACGACCAGACTGACTTCTTTCAGAAATGCTCAGTACAGTAAGCCTTTATCGCTTCCTTACAGAATCTGTTCACTGTTTGGTTCAAATAGAACATATTTAAAGACACCTTTGTACACAGACTGCCAGATGAGATGCCATCATCCAGCCAGCTGCTTCTGCATTCATTACTGACCAGAAGCAATTGTTTTTGCATGTCAGCCCACAGTTAAGCCTTAGATCCTATAAACGTAACTGTCAATTTGGATGAACAAGAAAACTCCCAATCCTCTTTCAACCGGGATTTTGGGGCTTACTCAGTTCTACCATGTGGAAAAAAATTAGTCTTCTTGTACATGGTACTGGACAATGCTTCGGGTTTTTATAGCTGTGTATGACTAAAGGAAAAGATCTACATTTGAAGAATGCTTGGAAAGCCTTTGCACAGTCGATCTGACATACACAGCAGCAGCTCTAAGATGACTGTCAAACACGGTTTTCACTACATCTAAAGGTAAACTGACCAGTGGGTAGGGACCTTTTTAAGCAAGACACACATTTCTCCAAAGAAAAACTAAATCAGGTTTGATCAAACTTGAACAAAATTAGGCGTTTTCTGCAAACACAGATGAAAGAGGCCTAAAAACATCCACCAACAGCACACAGAATTTTTCTTAACTGCTTGCAGCAGGTTGACCTTGGCTGGTGGCCAGGTGCTCACCAAGCCACTCTTCCACTCCCCCTCCTCAGCGGGGCAGGGAGAGAAAATACAATGAGAAACCTCATGGGTTGTGACAAGGACAAGGAAATCTCTAAGCAATTGCCACCATAGGCAAAACAGGTATCCTTCCTTGGTTTGGGGAAGGATAATTAGGTCTTCCAGTACCTGAAGGAGGCCTACAAGAAAGCAGGGGAGGGACCCTTTGTCAGGTGGTGTAAGGATAGGACAAGGAGTAATGGCTTTAAACTAAAGAAAGGGTAGATTTAGATTAGACTTTAGGAAGAAATCCTTTGCTATGGGAGCGGTGAGGCACTGGCACAGGTCACCCAGAGAAGCTGTGGATGCCCCATCCCTGGAAGTGTTCAAGGCCAGGCTGGATGGGGCCTTGGACACCCTGATCTAGTGGGTGGCATCCCTGCCCACGGCAGCAGGTTGGAGTTGGAAGATCTTTATAGTCCCTTCCAACCCAAGCCCTTCTATGATCCTATGAATTTATTGCCAGTTAATGACAGATTAGGAAAGTGAAAAATAAAAAAAAAAAAAACTAAGAACACCATCCCTCGCACAGCCTGCTCCACCAGGGGCCTCTCCCTGCACAGGCCGCAGGGGAACTGCTGCTGCCTGCCTGGAGCACCTCCTGCCCTCCTGCTGCACTCACCTGGGGGCTGCAGGGCTGCTTCTCCCACACTTTCTCAATCCTCTCTCCCACAACAGCTGCTGCAGAGTGTTTTTGACTTTTCTTAAATAACGTTATCACAGAGGCACCGTCAACATCGCTGGTGGGCTCAGCTTTTGCCAGCAGCAGGCACATTTTGGAGCCGGCTGGAACTGTCTCTACCTGACAAGAGGACAGCTCTGATATTTTCTCACAGAGGCCACCCCTGCAGCCTCCCAACTACCAAAACCTTGCCGCATTAATTCAATACACCACCAATGCCCAAGCCACCAGAACAGAAAGTCAGCTTTCAACTGCTAATATGTTTTCTAATCATTAATATACGTGAAATTTTCTTCCAAACATACCAAGTCACAAAAGTTCAGGCCTCTCCACTTGTGCCATTTCTTCTCATAAAAGGGATACCTCAAAATTCACTAGTTACACAAAATGAAAGCAGTGCTAGAAAAATTACCAGCATAAGCAGCTTACGTTTACATTCTAAGTTAATTTGTAAAAGAATGACTACAGCATCAAGCCTAGTAAAGTTTCTTGGTATTTCTAAACCACAGGAAATTTAAACCTATTGCCCATTGATGAATGCATTATTTCATATAATCCTATTATAAGTAGTTTTCTTTTAGTCTCCTCTCTGGCTAGCGTGTGTTCAGTGAGGATATAAGGGTCAGTTTCAAATTAATTTTCGAAGTAATATGGCACATTTATTATACAGAAGACATTTTTGCTGCTATCACTGAGCTCTACGCTGTTCTTCAGTTTTATGCCCTTCTCTTGTTCTCTGAACCTAACACCCTTTTTACAGAAAGAGGACATGGCGCCTGTAAAGCAACGGTGCTGATGGGCAAAGGATGAAGCACATAAAAGGCTATGAAAAAGGAGATGGAGCCCTGCATCATGTGGTGTCTCGTAGTCTTGCCAGAAGAATAAAAGTAAGACAATATACCTCTCTCTGAATAGCCAGTAACTGACATCGCACAGCACCTGTTGAAGCAGCTGGGGACCTCATAAAAGTTAAAGAGTAAACTTCAGCAAATTAAACAATTATATCAGTTTTGTTTAAGAAGCAAGTTATCAGCTTGTTCAAGTCGCTGAAGTTTTATGACATGGCTGGATGCAGAACTCAGCTTCTGCAAAGGTTCAAATGACACAAAATCCTATGTCATTTAAACCTTTGGGTGCAGCTCAAGTTTCAAACAAAAAAAGACTTGCTTACCTAGCCTCTACGAATTTAATCTTCTGCACTTCTTACATACATAGAAGCTGCCAGAGTTTGGAAAAGTACTTAAGACGACACAAGGGACAAGAGTAAATTAAGAGATGAAGTACGGCAAAATCAGAGGCGAACTGCAACATTACTACTGTGCTCAGAACGTCTTGGCAGCACCGACACTCACACGCGATCAATGAGGCCTCTCTCGGGAGGATCCACCTGCAGCACCCAAAGCGCTGCAGCCCTCTCCCCCACTCCTTCCTTCCCTGAAGGACCAATTCACTTAAGGGGAGACAGACTAAGGCTGACGTAGCACTTACGAGGAATACTACTTGCGGGCAACTCACGCCTCACCTTCACGGGCGTGAGCGCAGCAACACCACAGTGAGACAGCAAACAGCCCTGACCCGCGGGAGTCAGGCCACCACCACCACCAGCAGCCCCAACCTGGCGGCGACAGCAGCGGGAGCCCTTTCGGGGGGCCAAGCAGCCACCTCGGAGCTTTCCGCCCCTAACCCCAACACCAACCCCCGACCCCCCCCCCCACCAACGCGTGTTACCATCCCCCCCCCCCCCCCGCCGTGACAGGGCCTCCCCCCCCCCCCCCCTCCGCTAACGGACACCGCCGTCACGGGGGGCAGGCGGGGGGGCGCCCCCCGGCCCCGCCGCGGCCGCACTCACTTTCTGCTCGTCCATGGCGACCGAGGACGGGAGGCGAGGACGGGAGGCGAGGCCGAGGCCGAGGCTGAAGCCGAAGCCGAAGCCGAAGCCGAAGCCGAAGCCGAGGCTGTGGCAGCCCCCGACGCGCCTCCGCCGGCGCTCCCCGCCCGCCGCCGGCCTCAGGGCGCATGCTCGCCAGGACGCCGCCTCCCCTTCTGCGCATGCTCGCGGGCGGCGGGCGCGCGGGAAGCCGGCGGGCGGGGAGGGAGGGGGCGCCGGAGGGCAGGCGCTGGGAGGGGCTGAAGTGGGGACCCGGGTTCGAGACCCGCGCCCGGATGGAGGGGGCCGGGGGTGGTACTAAACTGGGGCCCCGGGGGTCTTTTGGCCCCCGGGGCACCGCAGCGCTGAAGGGCGCGTCCCCGGGCACTGCAGCACTGAACGCTGCGGGGTTTGGTTTATTTACATTATTCATGTGGCCGGGTATCCTGGCAGGCAGCCTTGCTTCATCTCACAGCCTGCTAATCCAATTTAAGAAAAAAAGATGGTTTCTACTTTCAGCACAGTGCTCACAAGGGAATAGCAATTCCATAGCCCTGATGTTCTGCAGAGATGCAGCCCTGAAACACACACTGGGTGGAGAGCAGCTTGCTGCACCACGCACAGCGACCGGAGACCTCTAACGCTGCGGAGGTCCGTCACGGCCAGGGCAGGTTTGCCACCTAACAGTGCAGGAACCTCCTTAAAGGCATTCAGGTCTCTGCGAGCCTTCTGTACCATATCTGCAATCCTCCGTCTGCCCCGAGGAGCCCACAGGGTGGAAGCAGGCCCTGCGGCGGGCGTGGGGCTCAGCCTCACCTCCTTGCACTCAAACCAGTGCCCACAGTGAGCGTGGGGCCAGCCATGGATGAGGGGAAATACTGGAGGAGAAAGGTGTCAGGATGTGTTGCTTCAGTCTCACAACACTGTCTACAGGCCTCCCACAAATACCTTACCTGGCATGGGCTGGGCCCTGGCTGCCATTTGATCATTTATGGCACCCTCCAGCTATCCAGTATTTCCTTTCCTCCAGGTAACACCCACAACCTGTGCTAGCATTTTCCGTGGCCGCACCTGCATAAATTGTTCTTGTGGAGATAAAGTGGTTATTGTGTCTCAAGTTAGTTGTTTTTGTGTTCCAAACCAATAATTTCACATGCATTGCTATGTTAATGTTTGCCCCAGAGTTTTGCAGTCATCTTTGCTAACAGTCCACAGGCATAAAGAGTCAACAGAGAAATTCAAGGAAACAGCCCTCGCTTTCTCATACGCAGTTTCACTTTATATGCTTGTTTTATACTTCTCACAAGGGGAATTTTCATACAAAAGAACAGGAAGAAAAATCATGGCTATCAGTGAAGACTGCCTGATCAGGCTGACACCTCAGTCTGACAAGAAATAAGGAGTCTTACACCTGCAGAGGAAACATTTACTGCTGGTACCAGGACATTCCCACGTGCTACTTATGTCAGAGCAGCCTTCCTGTCTTGCACACCTGCTGATTTAGGTAGCCCTGAACAGAAAAAACACAATAGGCGTTGGGTTGAGGACATCTCAGGAATCTCTTGGATTGTTTCAGACCACCTCTATGGAAGTCAGCAGCCTGCATCTGCCAGGGTATGTGGCTGGTGATGGCGAACAGGTAAGCAGTAGGACTGAATGATGGCTGGGACTGCTCCATTGCAACCCTTCCGGCCATCTTCCCTTTGCATACATCATTTCTGTTCCATACCAAACTAGCAGCAAGCAGTTTCAAAGTTCAGAGATATTTCATCTTCTTAGTGATTACACCCTTTCAGAATAGGACTTTTTCTTTAAAACTGCACATACCCGTCATGTCTTCCTAAGGTTAAAAAAAAATACAGGAGCATTTCAAGAAGACAGCTCCAGGTCTTAAAATAAACTTATTGCCTACATTTCTAAAAGCAGCTTCTCAAGGAGACTGCAGAATCACCATGTTATGGCACAAATCAAAGATAAGAGGCTACAATGACATTTTCCCCAAAGAGTTCAGAAACAAAACTAAGCATTTTTAGTGTGTTGGCCTGGGAGACGAGTAGGCAGCTGGGTCAGAAGCAGTGCCTGTAGTCAGAAGTCCAGAGGCACTGGTAACACCAGCCTCAGAATGGGCAGGTTTGGTTATGAAACCCTTTGAAGGGCCACAGTGAGGAGGAGTGGGCGGAAGATGTGATTTCTGAAGCTGTGGGTTCTCTAATTTGAAATCTGGATTATGTGGAAAGATTCAACCACACATCTCTTCTTATATGCTCTCTCATTACAAAGTTGCAGATGCAAGGGAAGGCTCACCTTTGGGAAATAATTCCATGTTTTTATGGGTTCCTTTAGCATTGTTGCAAACATAAATTGAGCAACAAAATATCTAATAAGATTTTCTCTAAAGTTGATTGTGTTCTTTTTCTGTGATGGGGGATTGTTGAAACAGGAAGGACTGCTGAGAAGTATTTCAGATTATTAGCATTGCCCTAAAGGAAACAGTAATGGCATATTAGTGCTTGATGCAGCAGGAAAAAGAGGATGAGAATTCCTGTACCTTCATTAGCTTTCTCACCAGGAGGAGTACTCCAACAAACTGCATGGAGGTCCCTAGACCTTGTCATGATAAATTTCAGGTTGAATGAGGTGAAACAATAAATCTGGGGGGAAAAAAAAAAAGTGCAGGATGACTTAATTTAGAAGAGAAGACAAAGAATTGTAACAAATTAAGCACTTTAATATCATTCCAGCATCAAGATAATATTTCTCTAATTTAGTAGATGATTCTTTCTGTAAAAAGGGAATGTTTCAAAGCACATTGAGGCCCATATTACTTTATCAGCCATCATACAAGACTGACAAGGGACATGTGAACTATGTGAAGCCTACAGTGTCAGGAGCACTTGTGAGACTTTAGCCCTTGTGAGCCCAAATCCTGGGCAAAAGAAACAGGCTAGGTAGGGGTCTTACAGATTAGTTACTAATATAAAGTATGAGCAGTGGCTCTGTTAAGAGAATGCTATATGGGATAGAGAGTATCTTGCAAATTAAGTCTCTTAAGGCCAAAAAGATATGTCATGGGAAGAAGAATCAAAGGAAACAAACATGGGCAAGAAAGTTGTAGGTGGAAGAAACACTTCAGTTCCCTAAAACCAGAATGGGCCAGCTTGGATAATCACAGAATAATAGCAATAGGTGTTGGATTTCATCTGTTTCTACGGGGAGTGGAAATTAGAAACATTATTTAAGAAATTTGTAATGCTGCTTTACAACAGAGAGGTGAAAATGAAGGAAGAAATTTGCCCCAGAGCAACTTCATTCTGGCACTGAACACACTGCTTCTTTACAGTTTAATATCTGAAGCACAGGGCAAGATTTAGCCTTAATAAAGTGGCTGCCTGCTAGGAACTCTTATTATCTTGAAACTCGTGAGAATTACAATGTTGAGATTCTTTTCTTTCAGCTCCAAGTACAAGGTTATGCTATGTTTATGTTTTCTTCGAACTGTGTTCGGACTGCAGCGTTTCGATTTATTTGCAGTGCCAGATACATCTGTGTATGATGTGAGGAGGAGACAGCAGGTTGTTGCATTTCTGTGTGGAAAAAGCTTTGAGATAAAGCTGATACTAAAACTCCAGCTGAGAAAGCAAGCTAGCAAAATAGCAAGGTAGGAAGATGGCCAGGGGTAGTCTTTATGACACAGCATATTTGCTTTGTGCTGGATTTGAGGAGGGCTGGACCGTGTGGCAACTGCTACAGCCAAAGAAATGGCTTATGTGTGCTCTGGAATTAATTGAGCTCTCTCCTTCTACAGCTTAAAGTCACCATGGTCTGTTACTTTGAAAGGGCCTTCTTTTCATGTCTTAAAGAAAAGACAGCTCACTCCCACCACCGACCCAGAGACCTTTTGTGCTTTTGAGGGCAGGCATCTTGGCATGTACCAAAGCCCACATCCCACACAAACTCCCACACTAGGCTCCTCATCAATGCAACCTTCTTGTTTTTCCTTTCCTTTCCTTTCCTTTCCTTTCCTTTCCTTTCCTTTCCTTTCCTTTCCTTTCCTTTCCTTTCCTTTCCTTTCCTTTCCTTTCCTTTCCTTTCCTTTCCTTTCCTTTCCTTTCCTTTCCTTTCCTTTCCTTTCCTTTCCTTTCCTTTCCTTTCCTTTCCTTTCCTTTCCTTTCCTTTCCACACCTTTCCACACCTTTCCACACCTTTCCACACCTTTCCACACCTTTCCACACCTTTCCACACCTTTCCACACCTTTCCACACCTTTCCACACCTTTCCACACCTTTCCACACCTTTCCACACCTTTCCTTTCCTTTATCCTTTTTATCACCTTATTACTCTGAAGAACACCAAAGCCTCGGAAGTCAGTCTAGTGGTGGCCCTTTGCACTATCTGTAATTACTGCACTGTTTTGATCATGATTCTTAGAAAATAGGTTCTCTGCAACTTTTGTCTCCCTACCAACAACTTCTGATTTTTTTTTTTTTAAACAAATGAACTGTTAGCTGCAGTTAAAGAACTGAACAGAGAATTTTGGATTAAAATGCCTGCTGGTTTCCCAAACTGGTGGAGGCCTGTGCCTCTCATAGTGTTCTGATTCATACGGAGAACAGAGGACACTGTACGGAGGAAAACAGGCTTTGCTACTGTTCTTGTCAACCTCCCATCAGCTAGCCACTGAACTGGATGAAACACAACAAGGTATTATTGATGCACATGCAGAAAAGGCTGTGGCTATCAAATCTACTTTACTATTTCAACAGGCTCTGTAACAGTAGAATTAAAATGTACGCAGAAGCATTGCTTTGAGATAGGAACTGTTTGTTATATATGAATACATAGTATAATAGGGGCTTTGATTTTTGGTCAATTTTCTTAGTAGCCTTTCTATCAGAAAGGGAGGAGAGCAAGATGTGTTCTGAGACTTGAACAATTGATCCATGAGACAACAATTTCCCTCCCCTGGAATATAGATTAAAATCTTCTGCATTGCTATTTTTGTACACAATAAGGCATTCTTTTTTTTCTTTTTTTTTTTTTAAATAGAATTGAAAACATACAAAAAAGAAATGAGATTTGAAAGGCTCTTCACTTAATGATAGACCCACGCCAGTAGAAATAAAATGTCAAATGATGTAGTCAAAACCCTACAAGTTTTTAAAATATACTTTCCTCATTTAAAGTCCTGTATGTCAGTGGTGAATCTGTCTTTAGTGGCACTGAGTTGTGAGGAAGGAGGAAAAGGGTTTGATGTGGTTGGTGGAAAAGCCAAGTCACTGCTTGGTACAAAATACACCGCCAGGACAGGGAGGATAAGATCTTTTTTGTCCCAGCTCCAGTTTGATGTGTTCACTGCCAGAGAAGTGTTGCTGGCGCGTTGCTGAGCCAGGGACCCCTGGCAGAAACCCAAACACCCTGCAGGGATGAGGGCTGGGGCCAGACAATGTTCAGTCCTACCTTTGTCCGGCGGATGTGAAGGAATTTGGATGGAAAACGCCACCAGCCAGAGGGTTTGGGAGCAGGGAATGGGCCAGGGTTTGCCACTTGCGTGGGTCAGGAAGGTTGTATTTCCCTTGGCCGCAGCCTGGCACGAGACACTTGCACACCCTGAGTCAGCACTGGCACTGCTCAGACGAAGAAAGCCGGACACGTGCAGTTTTGACCTGCTTTATACTGCTTAGGCAGCTTTCTGTAGTTACACACAGGTTTTTGCGTGTGTCCATACTAAATGTACTGTACTAAATGTGCTACTACTAAACGTATTGTAGGCGTATACACAAATGTAGATACGCAATTTTCATTTTTATTTATGCATCCACTTTACACAGATTAATTTTGTGGTTTTGGTGAAAGGGCCTGTGCCTGTCCTGGTGTTCTGTGTGTTCTTACAAAGGTCATTACCTGCATGTGCCCCAAAACCTGCTTTAAAACACTTCTGAAGTCTCAAGAGAGAGTATTTCCTAAGCCACTCAGTTAGCCCCCTTCTGTTTTTCTCCAAACTGCCTTTTAACTTTTAGATCCTGCAGTTATTTACTTTCCCACTTCTTATTTTCATACCTGTGAGCTTCAGGCACTAGATTGCTGCCATCCCACACATACCACTCCACCACGCACCTGCACTTCGAGTCCTCTCCTCTATCTCTTGTTGGTGCCTGTTTCCTTCCCTCGGGGCAGGCTCCCGCACCCACGGTTTCCCAGCGTGTGCTGTGGTGCCAGAGGAATCACAGCAGCTTTTTTTGCAGCTGTGCTCTGGGTCTCAGTCTTGTTCGGGTCAGTAAGGCGATAACAAAAACTGTAAGTGGTGTCAGAGGAAACGGTCAGAGGAATAGAGACGGTTTTTGCGTGGTTTTGGTGCAATTAACACTAAGGGAAGTACCACGTCAGTGCCCGGAATTGTCACAGAGTTCATGATAACTAGAACTGAAATAAAATATCCCTCCCAGGAAACTGGCCTTACATGAAAATAAATGAGCTCTGGCAGTAATAAAAGGGAGCACCAAGCCCAGTAAAACCAGTTCTGGTAACAAAGTCAGAGGGCAGGCTGCCGCCCCGTGCTGGTGCCAGCCCTCCAGAAGCACAGCAATACCTCGGCACAGCACCAAGCTCCTGCCACCTCTGGGATCCAGAACAGCCCCTCCAGGGCAAAGTGTCCTTCTCTGCAGCATCAGGAGGAGTGCCCTGAGGGACTGTGCTGGGAGGCAGGCGTGCACCCTCCCCAGCGCTCAGCACTTCCTCGGGCAATGCTAGGAAGAGCAGGATCAGTGCCTGGTGCTCGTTTCCAGTAGCTGGAGGTTGCCTTTTTTCCTTCCAAAGTCACTGCTTCAGGGAGTGCTAGCTGCAGGGCTTCAGCCCTGCCCCTCTGTGTTTTGTTCTCCTACTACTTACTCTTTATGTCAGACAAGGTAAGGGTCAAAAGGACTCAGCTAAATTTTTGTTAACTACTGTGAATTTGTTTGTTTGTTTAATTCATATATATATAGACAGAGAGGTACACTTTAAGATGCAGGATATACCTATACAGGTAGGATATAACTATGTGCACCATTCAAGTAGAGCCAAGAGAATTTGCAAGACCTGATGAAAAGAAAAGAAAATCCCAATATGTGAAAACAAAGTTAAGGATATTGCTCAGGAGTCACCTGTCCGAGAAGATGAAGGCTGAGTTCTTCAGGTCATAACAGTTTGTCAGTTTCTGAGGTTGCTCCTCTCATGCTGAAATGCCTATTGCAGTAAGCTTTGACCCGTGTCAAAAAGCAGTGAATAAGTACATTTTCTTAGCCACCACATATGAAGGGCTGGCCTGGAGCCACCAGCCCAGAAGTCACTTCACATTTTAAAAGAACATTTTGAAAAGCTCTTGCAGGCATGAGCAGGAAGAAAAGAGGCAGAGTGAGGAAACAGCAGAAGGAAAAAGAGCAAAGAAGGGGAGATTTTTCACATGGTATAAAAGCAAGCACATCATGGTAAAAGTGTCTGCTATTGAATGTTTTTGTTTAGTAGAGGGTGAGGGAGCAGCAGGTAAGAAGAGACGAGGAAGAGCTTTAACCTGCAGGGAAAGATGTGCTGGCATGCTGTTGTGGTTTAATCATGGCAGGCAGCTCAGCACCAGACAGCCACTCGCTCACTCTCCCAGGTTGGATGAAGGAGAGAATCAGAAATGTGAAAGTGCAATAACTCGTGGCTTGAGATACAGAGTGTTTACTAGGTAAAGCAAAAGCCACATGTGCAAGCAAAGGAAAACAAAGACTTCATTCTCTGCTTCCCATCGGCAGGCAGGTGTTCAGCCACTTCCAGCAAAGCAGGGCTCATCATGCGTAATGATTTCTTAGGAAGACAAGCACCATCACTCCAAACATCCCCCCCTTCCTCCTTCTTTACACCAGCTTTTTTAGCTGACCATGACACCCCATGGCATGGGACATCCCTCTGGCCAGCCTGTGCCAGCTGTCCTGGCTGTGTCCCCTCCCAGCTCCTGGTGCACCCCCAGCCTCCTCGCTGGCAGGGCAGTGTGAGAAGCTGAAAAGTCCTTGGCTCTCTGCAAGCACTGCTCTGCAACAGCCAAAACATCGGTGTCTTATCACCACTGTTTTCATCAAAAATCCAAAACAGTGCATCATACAAGCCTCTACAAAGAAAATTATCACTGCTCTGACCATTACAAGTTAAGGAGCACTGTTTTTCACCCTAGCTACCTGGACCCCGCCTCTTCCCTCACAGGAGATCCTCCAAGCAAATCACAGACAAGGACTTTTGACTCCCATGGGAAACCGCTGCGTGCCCAGGGGCACCACTGCTGCCTTAGCAGCTGCCATTCAGCAAGGAGATGCTGGGGCTGGTGGCACATGGCAAGGAGGACACAGGAGGCTTCCTGCAGCTGCTTCCCAGTGAGGATCAGCCACTGCCCACTCAAATGTGCTCAGGACCTCATCCCATTTCTGTGTTTTGCCCTCCTCTCCTGGCGCACGGAAGCGGTGGTGATGCGAATGCACCCCGTGTGTGTGTGTCCTGCAGAGAAGGCCCCCCCGGTGCTCCGGGGACAGGCAGGTCACCGCGATCGCCCAGCTGATGGCACTGTGAGGTTGTGAGTCGCCTGCTGGGAGGAGAGCCGGGGGTGATCGGGGGGAAGAGGAGCACGGCGTGGTGCGTGACTGAGCAGGGAGGCAGGGGCTGGGGGCTGGGGGTGGAGAAAACTCTTGCACACATGGAGACAGGAGACCAGGCATGGTGGAGGAGGCTGCGGCCTGGATGGCGATCCTCTTTTTCACTGGGGGGTGCAGATGGCCTGAAAGTGTTGTGGGGATTAGGCATGCCAGCTGCCACAACAGGGTTTTACCTTAGGCTTCTGCTGAGTCGATAAGCTTAGAGATTTTTCCACAAAGTTTTCTTTATGAGTGCTACAGCTCAAGCTGGGTGCCTCTGAGGAGGGAACCTGGTTTTCCACTAGCCTAATTTACAGTCCTCACTCCTCCACTTCTCCTTTGCATGCCATCTACATCCTGCAGCAGCATTTCTGGGCCTGGGGCTTCACCTCCTCCTGATTGGTCTCTGTATGTCTCCAGGTGATTCTCTATGTATTCTATGTATGGCTTCTCTTTTCCTCTTACCTCAAGATTAGGAAACTTTGTAATTAAAGTCTTCTTCCTGCTCCCTGGTATTCTAGTTTCAACTGGTTCTGTGTTACACTTCCTCTGCTCAAAAACAAAAGATTAAAAGTACATTCTCTTGGCCTAAGGCTCCGTCCACTTCATCTACTAGTACCAAACTGCTACATATTTCTATTTCTGCAGAAAGCCCGAGGAGCACAGCTCCCTCCCAAGGACAGCCAGCTCCAGCCCTGTCCCCAACACCACCAGCATTGTCCCGTACAGGAGGAATGAGGTGCACCAGCTCTCATTCGCACCCGAGGCCAAGCTGACCTGTTTTGCTTCTCCATAGTGCCTGCCTGCCCTCTGGGGGCAAGACAGGCACTGAGGGGAGATGGCCAGATCAGCAAAGCTCTGCAGGTTTATTCTGGACTTCTCTGAAGTGAAACGTGCTCCTCTAGAAGGGGACCGCTGTGGTCAGTGGTACTGTCACCTGTGACAGAAAGCAGGCTGTTGCAGTCCTCGAGGAAATGGTTGCATGGTATGCGTGCTTTTCATCAAGGAAACAGCTGCCTGCTGCTAATGCAGTCTGGACGTGCCTGGCCTGACGGACCTGCTGTTTGCTGATGAGCTAGTTAAATGCATAGCTCAGTGATCACTGGCAGGCATTTATAATAGGGGCTTCCCCCAGTTCCTATGGGGGGCACGACCTCCTCTGAAGTGGCTGCGGTTATCCTAGGGCAAAGACACTTGAAGGGACACTTGAGAAACTTCGTAAGAGATTCAAAGAGTAAAAACATGGGGGATCCAAATTTGCAAACACTTCTACTGGCTTTGCAGCAATCTGCATTATCCCAGGACTTGTGCTGCATCCCCACAAGCATCCCTACACCTGGGTGTCAGCAGCCCTCTTTGGCTGCACTCCCTCTACCCACCTTTGTCCCAGGCTCCTTCAGTCCCTACTCTCAGCAGATGGTGCTGAGGGTTTGTGCAGAAGAGGGCACCATGAGACCAATGCAGGGCCAAACTTGCAGTTAGAAGAGCTTGCATGTATATATCCATGTGTACAGGGCCAGGGTGGTCTGCCACCCTCCAGCTGCGGTCTTACAGAGGAGAGGTGGGTAACAAAGAACACAAAAGCTCTGGGGACTCAGCGTGTGGCACTATGCTCTGCTAACATCATTAACTGAGGGAGGTTTTAATCAAAAAGTGCCAGTTACTGGTCACTTTCAGGTGCTCTTGGGTTTCAGCTGAAAGGTGCAACAAAATCCTGCAGCAATCAGTGTGAGTCTTTCCATGCTACCTGACCTGTAACAAGCGTGGTGTAGATAACTTCCTCACATCTTCTCAAAGGGAGCGCTACAAGTAAATCACAATGTTTAAATTACAGCTGGACCCAAGACAAAACACACACCGAATCCAAAACTTCAGGGTTGTTTGGATATGAGCCTGTGTTCTAACTCTGACTGGATTGCAAAGAGATTGCCACCTGCATTCACAGTTGTGACTACATGCACAGTGCTGTACCAAGCAGGGACCTGGCATCCGGCCCTTTCACTTAAATGCTACTTGAAAAGTGCAGTTGAAAAACCACAAGGGCATAAGGCCTTTGGGTCCTTGTTCAAGCCATTTCACTGTGAGTTATTCAGAAGTGCCTGAAAGTGTGTTTCTGTTCTCCACTCTGCTTGTAGCATGATTAAGGGGAGACAGAGCCATGTGCAACTGAAATTCCATGAGTAATATTTTGTATTAGAGTAGGAGCCCTGGGTTTATCTAGTGTTATACAGTGACACACATATGCAGGAACTGGAATCATAGCATGGAGCATGCAAGAAGGTAGCAACAGAGCTGTGTTCTCTGTTACCAGCATTTAGCTACAAAGCAAGGAGATTATAGCTTAAAATAACACTGGAACTGCATGGTCATCAACTGATCTTGTAAGATGCTGGGCACAGATTTGAAGCTGCTGTCCGTCTGTCCACCTTCACTGAAATTATTAGGGCAAGGAAGAGTTGCAGAGTGGAGACAGCTTCCATTTTCTTTCCCCATGGGGTGTCTAAACCCTAAGACAGAAGTGGGGATCATGCATGGTGTCCAAGGGCTTAATGTGGGAAAATTGCAGAGTACGGCAGAGAATCAAATGGGTGACTGGGAGGCACAACTGTGGCAATGCCCGGGCTGGAAAGCTGGGGAAGAGAAGGAGTGTCAGGCAGACAGAGGAAAGTACAGTAGCTGAGAATAAATATGGACAGTGGAAGCACAGGCTCAGTTTTACCCATGCTGTGAAGATCTTGTGTTTCTTCAGAGAAAAGAAAAAAATATGATTGCAGTGATTTAGATGATGTCAAAAAAAAAAAAAAAAAAAAAGTAATTCGGGGGATATGAGCCTCAGGGACAAGAAGAGAGTTGGAAAAAGGTTGAAGGTTACATTTCTGCACCTCTATGAAGGCAGCATTTTCCCCTTAGGAGAGCAGCAGTGAATAATAGATCTGGCCCCATAACTTCCCGCACCTTACAGGGAAGAGTGGCTATAGAGCAAAACGAGACTGGCAGCAGGGAAAAACATGGCACGGTTGGGCATGATGAGCCATAACTCTCCTTGCACACAAGAAGCTGGGGAGCATGAAATGACTTTCTGACCCTGCCCTACTGTTGCTGCAACCGAAATGCAAAGGGAAGAGAGAACCTTTGCCCTGAGGACTGATTTTCTGCTTCCTCTTGGAGAGCAATAACCTCGGGTGCACTGCCTCGGGTCACGCTCTGATGAACTAGCTGGGGGAGGCAGGGGCAGGAGCAGGGGGAGGTCAGGGACCAGCAGCGCCGGTGCAGGGACCCTTGTCGCCCATCTCCTGACCGTGGCTGGGGCCAGTGGCGAGGCCAGCGTCCTATCTGCTCAGGCTTGCACAGCGCTCATAGGCCGGAGACACCCAGCGGGACATGGCGCCAGGCCGCGCCAGGCCGCAGGGGGACACATGTTGGCAGGAGGCGGCCCTCGCAGGAGGAGGGAGACCGTGGACGTGTGTCAGAAGGTTTTGGAGCTGGTGATAGGCCTTTCCTAAGGCGGCAACGAGCCGCACAGCAGCCCCGACACCTGGCTGGCACCACAGCGAGCCCAGCCCTAGGCAGGCTCAGGAGATGGAGAGGGCACCGAGGCAGCAGGCATAGGACGGGGAGTTTGAGGCCACACAGCCCAGCAGGTAGCAGCATCCATCTCAGTAACAGGGCTCTCCTCAACTGATACTGCCCAGAGGTGCCTCGAAGGCTGGAGATTTCACGGCACCGGGATTATCTCTGTGATGCCACAGGCTCTCAGGAGATGCACTGCCCTTTTGTGGCTTGCTAGAGGCTGGGGACAGACAGAAAAATGAGCAGTTGGCTTTTATGTACAAGTAAAAATAAAGCATGTTGCAAATTTCCTTTCAGAGATCAGCCTGGGTGTGAGCTGTGCCTCACCAGGAGTTGGGTGGGCTGCCTATGAGACCCCGCAGTCCCAGTGAGGTCCTTTCTCTAGGAGCCACCAAAATGGTCTGCAGGGAAAAAACACAGGCATTTTTGTGTCCTGGTCTTCATGAAGAGGGGACAAGGCACTGTGTCCCAGCAGAATGTCCCAAGGTGCAGGGGTGAGCTGAGCCAGACAGAGATGTTTGAGGACGGTATTACAGAGGAGAGCGTGAGGCAGGATGGCCTTTGCAGCTCGTGCTTTTAGCCATCCTCTCCTGGCTGTGCCCAGGGGAAGGGTGCCGCACAGGAAAATATGCTCACCAGCACAGGTCTGTGCACAACATCCTGCAGAGAAATCCCTCCAGATGGCAGCCCATGAAGAAAATCGCTGCCGGTTTCTTTGCAACATTGCTTAATTGGACACACCATCAGTTTTAAGGAATAAGCATTTCCTGTGATGCTATTTTGGTGTCAAATTTACTCTATCAGCAGCCTGTTTGAAATGGGGTTATGATGAAGCACCAATCTTATTAGCTAATTGTGCTTGCTAGTCAATGGTTATTTATTTCATAGCCAAATTACAATGGCTGGCTGATGGGCTCTGCAGTCAGAGTGCTTTTAATTCCCCCTGGATTTCATTATTGTGACTGCAAAGGAAGGAACAGAATAGCAGATGAAGCTGTTACTGTTTAGGCTCATAATGCTGCCAATGCCTTATTTTGAGCTGTGGTCTTAGGCTGAGCAAGTTGGCAGGGCACATCTGGAAGAATGAAATCATGAAGAAATTTCTGAGGCTCTTTTAATATAAAAAATTAACCCCTTGGCTCAGAAGCAGCTGCATTTTTCTAAAGAGAAGCCCGCTTCAATGTGATCTTTTATAATAGTTTCCACTAACTAATCTGAGCAAGCACCGTATGTAAATCCACATACACATGACATGCTCAGCACCACTCGCCTGCTGTGTTACTGCTTTCACAGCACGATGGTGTTTGTCCTGGTTTACAGTGGTGCATTATTTCTTACCAGGCCTACTAACAGTCTTTCTCCCAGTACAGGCAGTAAGGACAGCTTTGATCCCCTGCAAAAGTAAAACACTCAAGGGACAGTTTCTCCGGCAGCAAATCCAATGATCCCCAGACTTCAGGGGCTCATGTGTCTTCATGCAGTTTTCCCAGACAGCTCCATGCAAATGTTTAATACTAGGCAAGGACGACCTAATTCCTTCTACTTGCCAGTAGGAGCAGTTTTGTTCTCCCAGGATAGCTGTAAAAGGCAGTGACAAACACAAATACTCACCCTGCAAAGAAACGTACTGTTACCATCTCTCCAAAAAGAGGGGCACAGGTAACGCTCTGGGATACCCTTTGAGCTTTCTCACAGCCTACTCCTGAAGAGGCTGTGTTCTATCTATGTTTGCATCCCATATTACTGCTTATTGCCTTTTACATGTTCCCTACTTACTGCCTGTCTAGCCTGATCCCTCCAGAAGGACTGGCTCGAAAACATCTGCAAGAACTCAGCAGGGAACATGTAGCTGCAGCCCCCTTCTGGGGCCCAAGCACAGCTTGTGGCCACATATTGAGAGTTTACCTTGCTTTGAACAACAGTTGCCTCGTGCCCATTGCCTGAAAACTCAATGGCCTCTTTATTAGTCTCGTTGTGTGCTGTTCCTAAAGTGTGTTCAGCTTTTATAGGATGGCTGGGGGCCCTGGCCCATTAACAAAATGCTGTGAACATAAATATCAAGTTCGTGTACAGTTCTGCACCTTTCATTTATTTTTTTGCTTCCTTATTATTTCTTTCTGAAGCTTAACAGCTTTTCAAGATGTGCAAATCTGGGAAACTGAGACCTGCACACTTTTGTGGTTTTTGTGTTTATTAGTGGTGAGGCTTTTTTGAGCAGATGACACTTCGATAAAGCTCTCGAGCTTTCTCTTCTGAGGAAGTATTTTTGAGGTTTCTTGTCCTTGCATTGTCTCACAAAGAATGGATGCAACACAGAGAGTTTTCAAAAGCAGACTGTGGTGTTCCTTGTATGGAGGCAGCAGGACTTCTGCACTCACAAGAACAATGCAGTCCTCCGCAGTCCTCCTAACAGGCTTTACGAAACAGGCAGCAAACTCATGCCTTGAAATCCCTTTACCTTCTCTACAAGTGTTCCAGCATCAGGTATTTTTCGTACTTACCTTCGTGGCATCCCCGTCAGCAGGGAGAGGCAAGCACAAGGACTGTGGGTGATGAGCCCCAAGTTACAGAGGAGGCACAGCACTGGGACAGCCCAGGCGGATGTCCTGTCCTCGAGCTGTCCTGCTTTTACCTGGAAGGCCCCAGAGCAAAGAATGAAGGACATGGCACGCCCTGCAACCTGGAGGGGTGGCCAGACCACTCTGCTCCATCTGACATTGCAAACACCTACTCACTGTTTTTTGCCCAGGACTTGCATTCCTCCAGGACTTAGTATTTAGAACCAGAATACAGCTAAGAGGTGCTGGAAAAGTAATTAAAATTAAGGGACTTCTTATCACTGTTTCTGGGACTGTGGCAGACTCTCACTATTTTATTTTTATTTTTTTCCGGCAGGGCACAGGGTTCAGACTTGTGATTTCTTCTTCAAACCATTTTAGTGTGAAATGCCTGCTCGTCCATTTATTTGTCTCCCACTTGATTACTGTCAGCTCAGGTGGCTAGATAAAACAATTTAGTAGCTTCTGTCATAGGCTTTATTTCTAGCTTTGACTGCTCTAGCAAGGTTCTCATAAAATCTGCCCTTGCACTCCACTCTTTTCCACTTTATTTTTGGTAAACAAGGACTGAGCATTAGATGCAGAGTATGACAGTAGGTGTCAGAAAAAGAAAAACAGCTTCTTTAGGTGCTTTGTGTACAGGAGTGCAAGTTTCATCCATTTCACACATTCATAATTTAAACAGTAATTAGAAATTCTAAATAATCTCTCCCTGGGTACTAGCTAGTCTTTATTAAACATCTAGTCTTCATTAAACATCTAAACACCAGCGAATGAAACTGGGTCAGCTCCTTGGCGGCCGCCAGTGGGAGGAAGGAGCTGTGTCAGACTCCAGCAGCGGAGGACCTGCGGGGAGAAGGAGGCTGTTTTGTGGTGTGCTGGGGGGGTCCCCAAATCCAGGCGAGGCAGGAGACCTGTGCTGTCCACCAAGCAAGGCGAGCAACCCTCCAGCTGTGGTAGGGGAGCAAGGGGCAGGGATCACAAGGTACCTGCCAGGGAGCTGGCCCTGCAGCTAGCTTCTGGGCCTGCAGTGTCTTGGCAGTGAGAAATGCTACTGCTGTAGGACAACTCCTGCTTTTGCATTCCCAGTCCCTGCTTTTCTTGCCCTCTCCACCCCATCCACATCACGTCCCGTGTTCCCTTCGGTTCTCTCTGCATTTACTTCTCTCTCCAGTCCCCTCCCTGCAGCCCATCTTTAGCCCCCTCTTTTTTCTTTTTCTCTTTTTTCTTTTTTTTTTTTTTTTCATTCCTAGGAAGCCAAGAAACTCTCACATTTCAAGAGCTGGAGGAATCAGTGCTGCTCTCCCCAGCAGGGCTTCAGCCTCTCACAAAGTGCTCCTGTTCGGCAGTTCTCACGCAGGCAAACTCAGTGGGAACCAGGTGTGTTTTTCATAGCCTCCTGCCCCTAACATCCCTGCTGACAACAGGCATCTACTGCCTTTGTTTTGCTCCAAGCAACTAAACCCACCTAGCCTAGCTGAGCAGCTTTGTCCTTTAAATAAACCATGAAAAGGACTCTCAGAGAGAAGGGGGCACACCTTCAGAGGAACCACAGGCACTGAGACGTGCAGACAGGCAGCAGGCAGCAGCGCAAGGCCTGGCTGAGGCCTGCAGAGCCCAGGGATGGCGATTTGGATCACTCCTGTGTACAGGCAACCAACGCAGCTGTTACGGCCGAAAATGTCATGTCCCCTCGGTACCGCCTGGAAATGGAGATCCCAGACAAAACAGGGACGCTGGGTTCACAGCACGGGACCCCAACGGTGTTGCAGAGGGGCCGTCTGGTCCTTGCCATCCCTGCTGTACTCAGGGATTCGCCACAGCGGCTTCAACATCGAGTCAGAGGTGGAGGTGGCTCCCAGGTAAACTAAACCATTTTATGCAAATGCAGTGCTGAAGTGGTTCGCGGTAAATAATAATACAAGCAGAAAACACTGTTCAGCATGGCACATTTATTAAAAAACCGGCAGTATGAAAGCAGAAATTTGCTGTGCCCATGGGAGGCAGAGGAGAAAGGAACTAGTCTGCAATTGCACATAAATCTGCTAGTAAAATTATACAGGTGCTGTTATTTTTTCTATTCACCACCCGTCCGTAGCTTTCCAACCTCTTTAGAAGAATATTTCTGCAGAAAATATCGGGAGCAGGGGACACGTACAGGACCTTGCAGAAAGAGGAGCTGGCCCACACAGAAGATGCAGCACTGAGATGCACAGCTTGCATAGCTCTCATAGTACAGAACAAGACGTCCTTCACCTTTCCCTGCTCTGCAGGGAAATTGTCTCCTAAACTGTCTTTACAGGGAAAAAGCATGTTACATTAACTATTATTAATGTATTAATGTATTATTAACATATTATTAACATTTTGTTATTAATGTTTTCTACTACTAGTAGTAGTAATAATCTGAGCCATGTAGCCTTAGCAGTCCTGACAGGCTGGCATCCTGGGTGTGAGCAGGAGTTTTTGCATGTGCGATGGGAAGTGAAGGCTGATCAACCTTCTCTGTGTGGGACTGACCTTTCAAAGGCCTACATGTCAGAGAGGCCGAGGAACCTGGTCACGGGGAGACTACTTGCATAGACAGTGTAAAGTAAAAGGGGCAGATCCTAATCTCCAGGAGAGAATCTGAGGAGCGGGAGGTTACTGAGAAGAAAGAAATCAAAAACAAAACAAACAAACAAAAAAAACCCACTTGCTCTGCAAAACCCCATTCTTCCCACCCAGCTCAGCAAACCACTAGCATCACTTTGCTTTTTGGCACCAGGACAGTGAGGGAGACAAAAAGCTATGCGCAGCACTACCGCAGCTTCTCATCTAAAGGGCAGGCTGGCACAGAGCAAAGCAAAGCTTAAGCAAAGACCTGGATGGACTCTGCTTGCTTTCAGGGCTATAAGATAGCATTCCTAATAGGAAGAGGAGGTCTTAGTACCCCACAGAGACAGGAACTCTTTCTTATTTAACCAAAAACAAACTTTATTTTGATACATTAAAAAATCTATACATTTCTTAGACTAAAATACAGTTTTGCATCAGTATTCTGGCACAATGTCAGTTTACACAGAAAATCTAAGATTAGATCAGCACTGTTAAATTTCCCTTCTCTTCCTGCATTCACAGCTTGCAGTATAAAACATTTCAAGTTCTCAGACAACAATAAACAGTCTCATGTTTACTTTTCCCATTCCAAAAGGAGGTGGCATTCCATTGGAAAAAAAGGAGCACTTGTTAATTCATCTTTATTGAATGTAAATCACTAAACTAGTCCAGGGGTTTGACAGCCCTGTTAGAACTATGAGCGAAAGAGGATGAAAAACTTTTTGTGTGTGTGTAAAGCTTTGATGGGCTATGACAACACAAGTATTGTTTGAACTACTGTCAAGCCTCTAGCATCTGTTCAGAAGATTTTCCTGCCTCCTTACTGCAGTTACTGTAACCAGCAACACAATCCACAGTACAAAAATAATCTCCTTCTATAGGTATGGGATTATACCTTCTTTATTACTCTGATGAGCTCCAGAGCCAAATAATAACAATAATAATAATAATAAGAAGAAGAAGAAGAAGAAGAAGAAGAAGAAGAAGAAGAAGAAGAAAACAAAAAGCAGGGCACAGGGGATGTTGCCGTGAGATATCTGTGAAATGGAATGTGAATTTTCTTAACTACTGTGAAGATCCTGGGAAATATTTTCTACCTCTGAAATTCTGCTCTCCGTGGCTCCACCCACCCTCTGCAAGTTGCTCTCTGGACTGTATTGGAAACAAAACACCCTTTTTTGTGTTCTCTTCACTCACCCCCTTCACACAGATGACCTCGCTGTCTGCTGCACTATTTTTCTAATGAGAGACATTCTCCTTTTTCAGTCTGAGCAGGGATGGACCCATCCAATACCAACACTGGAGCACATACAGTATTTATTTGAAAGTTACAATTTATGACTTTCACAGGAGCTCCAGTCAGTGCCTAACTTCTGCTGGATTTCAGGAGTAATTCAGCTTCATAACCACACTACATCTTTCTGAAATAGTCCTTACCTGCGCATATTTCACTCAAGCCAGAGGGGAGAGGTGGCACACTTGAGGAATGGTAACCCCCAAAGCTACCAGGATGTTCCAACACACACACAGAGATGCCAGAGCTGTCTTTAAAGTCACTGAAATCAAGCTAATTCTGCTGGTTAGCTAGAACTTTTGCTCCGAATTCTTGCAACTTTGATTCTCCAGGGAGCCCTACACTTCTACAGAAAAGTACCAAATGCTTCTCAGCATATTCACACATCACATCACTGCTTCAGCGAGACAGGGGAGTAGAATCTGATGGTGTTTGTTAGTTTTCTGATAGTTCTGTTTTAGCTGATTTCTCTCAAATGAATGCCAAGTATTTTAGCCTCCAAATGGGTATTTTTAGATGGATTCATGCTACCTATTATCCCTGGAAATATTTTCATAATCCTAATGTCTCTGAAGAGCTTTGGCTTGGTTGCATCAGCTTGCAAACACTGCAAGATACCCCAACAGTTCCATCCTAGACCAGAAATTCTGCCTTCCATACACAACCCACATCGGAAGAGAGGAGTTTTCTCTCCTCGCTCACCTCTCTAAATATAAAAGAAAAAATATATCTTGAGAACAGTATTTGCTACAGAGCACAAGAAATACAAAGTTACTAATCTCCATTATCTCTCTTGCAATGTGATGGAAATAACAGCAGAGGTGAAATAGTTGGAAGAGCACTGAAAAATTAAATATTTAGAGTAAACTTCCATCATCCCAACAAACAAGCTGAGTGCAAGAAATGCTTCAGGTAAGTCTGTTGGGTTTTGTTTTGTGAAACAGTGGTGTTTTTTGTTTTTTTCTCCCACAGAGGGGAAGGAGTTTCCTCCTTTGGGAAGGAGTTGTTGGATTTTTTTCCCACAAAGATGAAATAGGATTTCTGTAGTGATAATGGGACACGCAAGCTGTTCAAGAAACAATGGACTTGAGCTGTTTAGATTTAGTAAACAGTATCTGCACAGGCAAAGCCATGATTTACAAAACCGGGATGTGCACTGTAAGGTATCTACTTTTAATCTCTAGTGTTTCTTAAAATGACTATGCTATGTTCAATACAGCATGTAATACGCATTCAGAACCAAATGATCACTGGATGATGATGATGAGTATATGTCTGCTACATGCATTTTATTCTGACTCTGTAACATACATTCATAGAATACATCATAACTACTCAGAGCAAACCACTAAAGTGCAGGCCCTGAGGGCACATTAAATATGTTGTCTCCAGCGCTGGCTGCTCAGTTGCCAGAACGCTGATACAGACAGGGCTCATTTCTGCTTTACATCCCCATTTTGTGCTGAAAGAGTAAGAGTCAGCATACCCTGCTCCCTCCCTAAAAGGGAGCACTGTGGAGCAGGCTAATCGCCTACTCTGAAAAAAGCCCTTTCAGAAAGAAGTAACCACCCTGAGAAGGTGCTGTACAGAAACGTGGAAAGTGAGTCTTGGATTAACTACTGGGTAAGTGGACCTGTGCACTGGGTCTGGCTGGGATGGAGATAACTGTCTTCACAGGAGCCCGCTCGGTGCTGTGTTTTAGATCCGTGACCAAAACACGCTGGTGCCTTACCCATTGCTGAGCAGTGCTCACACAGGGACAAGGCCTTCTCGTTTCCCCCCCTGCCCTCCCCACAAAGCAGGCAAGAGGCTGGGAGAGGACACAGCCAGGACGGCTGGCCCGAAGAAGCCACAGAAACCTCCCCCGTACCACGTAACACCGTGCTCAGCAATAAAACTGGAGTGAGGGAGATAGTTTTCCAGAGTAGCCATTGCTCAGAGAGTGGCTGGGCATCGGTCTGCTGGTGGGAGGTGGTGCGTGATGGCCTTTGCATCACTTGGTTGGTGTTGTCTTTCTTCTCTTGATTTTTTTCCTTTAATTTAACGAGCTGTCTTTACCACAACCCACAACAGTTTTCTTGCTTTTGCCCTTTTGATTCTCTCCCCAGTCCTCCTGGGAGGGAGGGAGCAAGGGACTGAGTAGGGGCTTACCTGCCAGCCAGGGTCAACCCACCACAACATGTACTTGGTTTTCCACTTCAGGTTGTCCCTTCTAGGACATGCTTTCCTAACGCAGAAAGTCCTTGGGTTACCATGCCAAGCTAAGGCCACGTATAAAATCCAATCCTGTTTTTGGCAGCTGGGAGCGTGAACGTAAGCTAATGGAAGGCTGAAGATGCAGATCTAAACTGGCCATACCACATGCTTTGTCTAGCTGCGGAGCAGCACCGACATCGTAGAAATGATGGGTTGCACTCCTAATCACAGCAAGCATCGTGATGGAGTGGTATCACACGCACACAAAAAAAAACCAAAACCATCTCAGAACTTCAGCTCTGCACCTACACCCCCTCCCATTCGGTCCAGGTGATATCCTGAATCATTGCCTTGGGAAGGTGAGAAGGCATGTGCTAAGATCGGTGGGACAAGGGGAGCTGACACTTGACCGCTTGGCACTCCTTTGCTGAAAGAGCAATACAGAAATGAGAGCTAAAAGAACAAATATTCTCTAGGGCTGAAAGAAGCAATAACATGTTGCTTAGCTTCCAAAAACAAAAAGGAAGGTAATATAACGTGAAAAAATAAACAATTAAAAAGAATGGCATGCTTTTTTCCTTTGAAGCCTAGCTGATCAGAGGCTATGGTACAGACTGGCTGCAAAAAACAAATGCTGGGAACCAGTAATCATATTGGCTTGGTTTTTAAACCCAGATTGTCCAGCCTGAAGCACCAGTCCTCAAGCACTGTTTGATTCAGTGGACTTTCCAAGGAGATGATTTCTGTATCTCAGCTGCCTCATCTGCTCCTCCTGCAGTGTTATTCCCAGTGCAGCACCACACTAGTTGGTCTAGACTGCTTCCCAAAAAGCAGTCCATATACTGGCCTTGATAACCAGCTGGCAAAAAGAATATTTAATCCATCACAATTGGCAGTCCCCAGCAACTCTACTGCCAACTAGGGATTTACATGTCAAATGTTCTCCGCTACCTCCACTAGGGGAGGAAAGCAGAGGCTAAATTTGTCCTGAAAATTGTCTCTTTAGACTCCAGTCTTTTACTTATCTCCTTGCACAAGACCGCACTGGAAGAGGGCAGCTTGTAGTCTGGCTGCAAATGAACTTCAAAGAACATTCAAAAGCTTTAAAGGGCCACGGGAAAGGCTGCATGTGGATGGAATGCATTTTGGCATGACTGAAAAGCTCTGCATGCCGGATACACACTCAAGAATGGTGCATATGATTTTATTAAGAACTCTGTAGTGATATAGATTTGTCACTTAAACATTACAGCTACCCATAGAAAAGTGTTGCCTGTACCTTTTAAACACCATGTAAATAAAACAAATTTATTTTTAAAACAGGATAAACTGCTATAAAAATGGTGCACAGTCAAGTCATACAAAAATACAAAATTTGTTTCCAATTGCAGTCCTAGTTGTGATTGCAGAGAAAAGCTCCCACTTCGAGTGAGCAGAGAGCACAAACTTGCAGAACTTGTCACGGCAGGTATTTGTTGTCAAAATGAGTAGAATCCAAGGCTTCGATCAAAGCACCTCCAATAATTTCCAAACAAGACAGAAATTACAGTTTCTCTGGAAGCAACTGCGTATGTGATAAGTCTCTTAGCCTTGGAATCCAGTTTCTAGGACTCATCTGAGCCAGTTTTAAAATTTTTGTTGCTAAACCCCACTGATCTACACGAATATCAGTGTTCAGTGCAACTGCTTCTTCTAGATAGCCTGACCTCTAGCTCACATTTAGAGGCCTCGACAGTGCTCCAGTTTGAATCCTAGGTTGAAGTTCTAGTCCAGTTAACATACACATATGCACAGATGTACAACTTACAATTTCCCTACGTAAGAGAGCCCTCCTGATGTCGGTGGAGTTACTGATATGGTTCAGATAAACAAGTGTCTAATGCTTGCAAGACTGGATAATTCTGTCTCCCTGCCTCCCCCCCAGACAGCATTTCTAAATGTACTTTTATTTTCTTACTTCTCATACAGTTTGGTTTCTGTGATATGAAAACAGTAAATCTTTTTATTAATTGGCTTACTGAAAGAAAACTAAACAAATCTAAGAATCAAATGACTTACAGAAGCAAAAGTGAAATATTCCACTATTGCTAAAAGGTAAGAGCACTGATTAGTTACACGATACTCTACCTTTTTAAACCCTCAGCAGCAATTTAAAAGTCTGATCCTCTGAAAGGAAGCACAGAGAACTGCTTACTTATTAAACCACAATAATATGAGTTGTGCATTTCTTTACCTAGACATACCCCTCCACTCCATTGTAGAGCTTCTACAGAAGGACTTTTATCTTTCGAAAGATTTTCTTGAATGGAGTGATCAAACCATTGAGGCATTACTTATTTGTACAGAGCTTATATTTAGTGCAATAAGTTTAAAAATTCTGCTCTGAAATATTAACTTTACATTAACAAAAATAGTTTTCTTAAAAAAATTGTAACAAAAGGAGTATATAGCATTGACAGATCATGAATTCTTAGCAATACACTTCTAAGCATTTACCATTACAATATGCTGAACAATTCAATAGTAGCATTCATATCTGGTGAACTTCCAGACTGAAAAAATGCAAATATCTCAGAATCATAATAATCTTTCTTTTTAAAACAAAAACAAAACAAAAAACACGTTCTCTTATCATTATTTGATGACTTTAGATAACTATCCTGGCAGTTACACTTCCAAAGAAATGTTTCTCTGACCTTTTCTGTTATAACCACCTGCTAAAGTACATAGAAATATGGATGAAAAAACAGGCAAGGAATGGTCCCTTCCACATCCCAGACCTCCCTGACATTAAATGAAATGAAACATACAGTACTTTTTTGTACAGTAAGACAGTTCATTTCTTTTCCCATCCTCAGCATCTTTATATCTAGTCATGAAATAATCATGAGTATGGCTAAGACTGAGCTTTAATAATCTGTTATTTGAATTGCTCATATGAAGAATCCATACCCTTAAAGGAGCACTGCTGAAGTTTGAAGGAGGCTACTGAACTCAACGGGAGGATAGGGGAGAATGGGTAAGAGGGTAAGTAAGGTAAAACAGGAAGTAGATTGCATATAAAAATTATTATTCCCCATTTTATAGTTTCTGTTGAATAGGAGATGCAAGGGCTCCCACACACCTGAATACCTGAGGAGTTGGTTATTGTGATATCTGATACTGACAAACAAAACTGTGCCCTACCAGGGCTATGAAATAAAATGACTGCTTACAAACCAGTTAGAACTGAATTAACTCACACTGAAACTACCTTTTAAAAACCTAAATTTAAGACTTGTCTTGATTTGAAGGTTTTCCTCACATGTGGCTGTCCTAAATTTAATGCAAATTTAAACAAATTAAACAAATAAAACACTCAGCAGATTAGCTGTGTCATGGGAAATCTGTCCCTAAACGCAATCATCATTTCAGATTATCTTTACAATACTTCCTCCAGATTGTAAAATATCAAGCAGATAAGAATCAACATTTCCATGACTTCAATGAATAATTTTTAAAAAATGGAACAATGATAAAGCTGCTTGTAAAAGCCACCCGTATGAAAAGAGTACATGTTTCACAAAAATAATTGTTAAAAAAAGTATTAAATCCCTGTTCCTTTTCTCTGATTTTGGCTGTTTATTTTATATATATATATATATATGTATGTATATATGTATATATATATTTTGTTTTGGAATGTCAATGGGTTCCAATATGGCTGGCTAGTTTCAAGATGAACTTGCTCCAGAGGCCTAGAAAACAAAGTCATACAGTATAGTCTTAGACAAATGCCAAAGGACAAGGAGAAACTGAGTCAAAGAGGTCACTGGAAACCATAAAGAAAGAAGTGTGAAAAGGTTTTCTTCTTGTGCCTTGACAGTCTCTTTGGAGACAGAAGGTCCAAAATGTTTCCTCATCTCTGCTATTAATACCTATCTAAAATAGAAATGCATTTAGGGCACTTGACTTTTATAGAACTAATTGTCATACCTACAAAATATCCATTTCAAGGGACAGAGGCAAAACAGTAAGGACTTTATTTTTTTTTTTTTTGAAGAAAAATTAAGCTAATTTTGAGACACCCAATTTGGCGACTACAGGTGCTACTATTAGAATAGACTTGTTAATGATCTTAATCCAGATGAATCTGAATGCCTTTGGGCAAAGCATTATAAATTTCACAGAAGCAGTAATTGCTACTACCTATGCTGTGTGCAGCCCTTGTCAGTAAGCGAGGCCCTAATACTTCAGAACCTATTCAGCTGGAGTTTAACACCCCAAAATGGAAGACTTCTTGAGAAAACAAGGCCCAGTCAGTTCCAAACAAGACTATCAAATGAGCAGCAGAACTGGGAGTAATTCAGCACAGGACACTCAGGCTGAGTCCCAAGTGCTCAGCATCTTCCCCAGCAGTCCTAGGAGGACTTCTTGTCATTGCCAGACTCAAGTGCCTAGAGTCAAGTTTCTAAAAGAACAAAAAGATGCTTGACTTGCAAGTACTTGGTTTGTCTTTTTACAAGGGGGTGATTATAGGTTTTAGTATCCATGCTTTAGTTACTCAAGTACAAGTCTGACTAGTGGTCTATGCTAGCACTGAGGAGAACATAAGTAGAAAACCACTTAATGTAAACCAGTATTTTGAATTAAGAGATTAACATTAAATTTTGGATGGAGATTTTTTGTGCATATGACTAGAGGGTTTGCAAACCCAATTTTCAACCATTTTAATGGTAGCTTTATTTTTATAGTGTTTAGGCCACTCTGAAAATCCCAACGTAAGTGTCTGTTTGAACAGCTAGAATTACTCCCTGAAGAAAACATTAAATGAGCACAAAATTAGTTTTTTAAATGTATAAACATGGCAGCATTTGGGCATAAGCAAATCTAGAAACTGGTATGCTATAATGAAATAGCAAAACACACAAAGCTACACATCTATCAGTTCTACAGCAGGAACTCATTCCAGCCACGTCAAAAAGTGCTCATGCAACATGGCTTCACATACATCATTCAAAAAATTCTTACTGTTATCATACACTTATTCGGATTCCGTTACATTAACAAATAAGGAACTGAGTCAGGCCCCAGATATTCTGAGAAAGTAACGATGGAAGAAGACTGTAACTCACAAAGTCATATTGCATGATGACAAGTCATACTTTGCCCAGCCTGGCTCTCCATCATATGCTCTCAGTTCTCCACTTTCCAAACCCATCACCTATCTGTTACTTGTACCACGTAAGGCTGTTCCGTATTCCAGACTACTCAGACATGCAATGCCTTCCTAACAGGCACATCATAAGTAAGACAGGCTGCAGAAGCATAAATGATGCATTGTTCACTGTCTGCATATTTGACAGTGTGAGATGGAAAGAGCACACAAGAGACAAGCAACATAAGTAGTTGGCAATAAAACAAACAACTGGGAGAAATGTCATTTGAGCAGGTTGAAAGGAATCACTGTATACAATCCCTTGGCACTGTATAAAATAATTTGGTGAGAGCTTTAAATGCCTGGTCCTACTTTGCAACAATGGATGTGCTCAGTAGTATTCTTCAGGCTCTTACAGTGTATGTAAGATAAACAAAAATTGTTTAATTCCGGACTGAAAAGAGGATTGAAGTCAGAATAGTGTAATGAATTCCATCATCATCTTATTTTGAGAGTACTCAGCAGTTGGGACTGTCTGTATACCACATAGCATGCACTACTAATCCTGATGAAATGATACTGCATTTGTTTCATATGACACAGTTCCTTTCATCTTACTTTTACAGGAGATGGTCTCAGCTGTGACAAAAACTCTGCCATCCAGGTGATAGGCAAGCTCACAAACAGAAAAAGCAGAACATCTTGAGTGATACAGAGAACAAAAACTTCTCCTGAAGAAGTGCAGTCAGTAAAGACAAAGAGGGAGAAGAAGTAAAAGTGAAACTCTTGGAGGATCGCCACCTCCTCATCTGCACCTACCATTGGTTTTAGCTCTCTGCCCTCAGCTCCACCTCCCCGGCCAGCTTCCTTCATAGATTTCCTACTATTCTCCACAAACTCCTGAAAAACAGCAATAATGTGAAAAGTACTTTCTTAGGGCAGGCTCCAAGCATCTAATCCAGATACAAAACTTCAAAGATGTAACTGCTCAAAATGTCAATGAAACTTGCTTCTCCCATTCCTCTTGTTCAAACTTGCCCATGATATATCAAAAGAGCCTGCCAGATAGCCACAAGGGTCTCCATCATCTAATTCTGAAGAACTGGAAGCCAGACAGGTACCTGTCGTTGTGTGCTGTTGTAAGTTACATATTGACCACTAAGCTCTCCTTTATCGGGAAGGAATGTAGGAGGGTGACTATCACAAAAACAGAGACACCAGTTATTACACCCTATCCTGTGAACTGTGTGTAATGTTAGAACCATTAAACAGAACTTGAAGATAATTACTTGCAAGGTCTTGTTGATCTCCCTGAATGCAAATTCTTCAATTTTCCCCCAAAATTACCTATTCAAAGACTAACAAAGGTAATAATTCCCCTTTCAATCTTTTCTCTTCTCTTCAAGGTAAGAGGCATTTTGTAACAAATATCAGTATACTTTAGCTGCTAATGTTTTGTGATACCTGCTGTTGATTAAAGAAGCCTGCAAGGCTTCTATGATTTACTTCTGAGACAACATTTTGCTAAAAAGCAAGTCAACTGCTAGCATTTTCATTATATACTCTAGGTTCTGTAGTGTTTTACCAAAATGTAAAGTTAAATTCTTGGCACACTTTTCCAACAAGTATTCAAAAGAAAAAAAAGGAAGGAAAAATTCGCTAAGAAGTCACAAGACTCTTTCATGAGCCTACATCTGGGGGTGCATTTTACAGGGACATATTCTGTGGCTGCCACTTAAAATGGAAAAACATTATCAAGAAATGACCGTCAGTAACAAACTGAATGGTCAGAGGAACACAATTTTTACATCTTGGTGTACAGTTAGAGTGAACTGGTAATAAGATGGAACAAACAAATTAAAAATAAATTGTGCACAGGGCCTTGACATAGTATCAAGGCTCAAGCACAGAATGAAAAACCTGTTGCTTTTGTGCATGAGAGACTGAGAAGCAATTTCTGATTGCTTCTTCAACATAGTCACTAGCTCTGTGTGGGGTGGAATATTCTGACATTTGTTCTCTTCCACATCTCTGGAGAAGTCCTTTTCAGGAAAGAACAAGAAGCAAACCTTTACCCATTGTTTTCTTCCTTCTGTTCTGCACTGCATCCTTTACAAGAAATGACACCCAGGAGTATGACTCTGTATGAGGAATGCTCATTGAGCTGTCAGCAAGTAGAAGTCAATAGCAGCGGGGATGCATCACTAATCTAATGCTTACCACACCACTCTTGGCTGATCGAGTCATGAGTAAGACAGTGTGGTAATCCAAATTTTAAAAATAAATAAATTTTATACTCAGCTAGTGCATTCACCCCACTCTCAATAAATTGATCCTATGGAACCATATTCTTAGAGTGCAATGGAAACTCACCATGAGAACTTTATCCATGTAGAATTCCCTCCCAGGGCTTCCATCATTGTATTTTGTATCGATGGCAAAACATAAGAAAAGGACATCAACAACCATTTCGTAAATGGAAAGGAAGCAGTGAGCAACCAGGAACGCAAAGAGGCAGACAATGATGAGAGGCAACACCCAGACAGTGTAATCTCGTTGGTAATTCAGCAACATAATCCCAGCCAAACCTGTACTGCAGACAATCAGGACCTGAAGAAGAAAACATACGAATAAGAGAATTCTAACGGTAGAAGCCTTCTGATTGTTTGTTTCAACCTATGTGCTCCTTGCTCTACCAATCCTAAAACTAGGGGTTGCAGATGCCAGTGCTAATGACATCTTTACAGCCTTGATTCCTCACATCCCTGAGTAGGAATGATGTTTTATCTGTTGGACCAGCAAGTGCAAGTCAGAATAGTTTCAAATGCATATGTCAATATGAACGGTATTTCTCAGAGACAATTATATCTTGCTGTCACAATTCACAATGTTACAGAATACTCCTAAAAAAATAACTTTACCCTGTCAATTGTATATATATAAAAAAAATACAACCAGATATTACCAAACAATTAATGTGCAATTGCATTTGGTTTTGGTTTATTTGTTTTGGGAGTGTGGGACTTGGTGGCCATGTGTTTCATTTTGCTGGAGGAAACAATTCAGCCAAAACATCTTTCAAGCTTGTTTTATCATTGTCTTGTCTCCATATAAGGAAAGTATATCAGAATTAGAAATGGTCAGAGTAGATTAGATTATAGGTCAGACTAGAAATGAATAAAATAAGAGATTATTGTAATTCAGGTAAGGCACATCATATCTGTTTTAATTGAACTACACTACGTGTGAGGCCCTAACAGATATTTCACTGGGTACCAGTTTGGTCTTTAGGGATAACAAAACAAAACAACAGTTGTAGCCACTCAACATTTTGAACATTTCTAAACCTTTTATTATGAACCGCAGAGAAACATCAAATTGTAAAATAGGTCAGCTTTATTGTAGTATGAAAACACTGGCTTGGATTGTAGAGAAGATATGTTGGCAGCCTAGCACTGTTTAGATGATACCATTTTTGATATGCTGCACTGTTCATTTTAATGTTTCTGTCTCCTGTGCATTTCTCCAATAATTTGAGAGACATCCTTTCAAGGAGATGTTCCCTAACACATTTCAGATTCCTCCATAAAACTGCATTATGCATTTCATGATCTCTAGAGCATCTGTATCTTCATTATGTATTTACTTCTCCTCACATCTTGTTGATTTAATTACTGGATTAAAAGTTCAGTCCACTGTACTCTGACTAAATAGAATAATGTAATAAGGAGGACAGTTCAGTTCAATTAATGTCCAAATGCTTAAGCACAGGTGATTTAAGTGGATAGGTATTAAGTATTTTAGTAAACAATGGCACAAAATCCTTAAAAGGTTAACAATAATTCACTGGATTAAATTTCCATAAAGTAGGTCTCTATCATTTCCTGGAGAGACAAACAGCTGACCACAGCAATTATTCTAGTCTATTTTAATTCCAGCGTAAAAGTAACTTAATCCTCAGAGTAAAAGAAACTTAGTAAGTTAAGCTGACAGTTCCTCATTGCAGGCTTCCATACTACCTTCCAGTGCAATTTTGACAAAAATGGTCATCAATAAACTGTCAAATTTCAATAAAAATCTAGAGAGCTGAATTCTGAGGAAATGTCTTCTTTCCTTAAAATTTTAAGTTTTTAACCACAAAACCAATCAAAAGCTCAGCAATTCTGGTCACACTTCTCTTGACTCCCTAAAATAAATTAATGCAAAAAGTGTCGTCATCCTCAGCCATTCCTTTCTGATGAGTTCTACTTGATCTTGATGAGTTCTACTTGATCTAAGTGGATCATTTGTTTAACCACCCTCATGCTGCACAGTACCTTCCTTATAAGATGCAGCTAGATGTGATAAAGTCATGCTAAGAAACAAGAGTTCAAAGGCATTTTGTATCTGGGGGTGCAAGTTGTTGCTAAGGAAAGCTTGCTGCCATGGAAAGCCATAACTGTATACAGCATACGTACCTTTCCCAGAAACAACATAAAATCCCCAACAGTGTTTATGGCAGCCACTCGCAAAGCATTCTCCACTAGAATAACAAAGGCATCCTTTGCTGAGGTGCAGAAGTTGGTGCTGTTGATAGCTGTGGCTGTGTATGCATTCTGGGGGAAAAAGAAAAAAAAAAGAGAAAATTTGGAATGATCAGATGTTTCAGAGGGAGGCGGGGAGAGGGGTTTAAAGGGGGAAGAGTAGGGAGGGGGGAGTAAGGCAGGCATGGCTTGTGAAAAAGGCACGTCATATGATGTTAAAGAGTAAAGATTCCCATGAGAGTTGTTGAAACAATCAGTATGTACCAGCTGACAGAAGACTATATGAAGCAGAGAATTACCATTCTTTTCCTCCCTTGCTCATGATTTATGCATTAACAAGTTTATTCCAATAAAAACTAATTAAACAGAATTTGCAGTTTCTCTGCAGGAGGTGAGTAGTGGCATCACTACAGCAATTAAATTGTTAGAAAAAATTCTGGAAATATAAGAGTTTGAGAGTCATACAAGTCCACCAAGATAATTTCCAGATAATTCAACAGACTGCACTCAAAATTATCCAGGACAATTTTCAAGGATTACACCGTTGTTTCCTTATGATTTTATTTTCTCTATTTCTGGAGGCGGGGGTGTGTGTGTGGGGGGCGGGGTATGGAACAGTAAAAGGGAGTTAGAGATGTATTTAAGAGGTGGAACCACAGGCCAAATGATGAATGTCTTTGATGAGATGGCCTGACCAGCCTGTGTGTTGCAACTTGCAGCTCTTCCTCCACTTTGTAGATGACAATGACAATTTGATGTTACATACTGTTTTTCAGTCCTGTGAACATGAAATATTACACCTGGAAAAGGTTCGCTCCCTTGTCACAGAAAACATATTTTGAAAATCAGATGTAGCTTGGAAGAACAGACATAAGGGGGATTGTCTCCAACCACTAATCAAATCTGTTGAGATCTCATCTAAAGTTGAGATACAATGTTCTCAAAGATGAATACTGGCTGTTTTTCACCTTTTTTCACCTTTGAACAAAGACTAATGCAATGACTTGCATTTTAATTTCAGTAATGGAAACAAAACTTAAGTACCATCCCTTGGGTCAGTTACAAAGTACAATACATTGTGTGTCAGCCTCAGATTACACTCTAGAAATCACATATTTTATCTTTTTTTGAATATTGGAAATCTTACCTGATTTAAGTAGGTCAGGCACTTTTCTAGACACCAAAGGCAGCAGATGCAAGCTTTAAGCATACAGCGAGCACAAGCATTTTCCTAGGAAAGCATAAAATGCGGGGGGCAAAAAGACATACCATGAAAAACAAGAAAACAATATTCCTTTGTGTTTCAGTAACTGATACTCAGTAACTCCAGCAGTTACTCTCAGTTCTACGGCCTTTGAAAGACCAAATATTCCAAACTGAGACTTCCAAAGACCTCCCTCCAGGTTTAACTAAATTATCTGTAAACACATCAGGCCTTGAGTTTCAGTAAGAAAATGGAATCTGTTTCTCTTACTTTTCCTTTGAGTTGTGTATGGATATACATAAGAATCATTCGTGGTATCTTCACTAATGTGATAATGAAAGACCCCTTTGCTACTGTTCCTAGATGGTAACAAACAAGGCGATTAACAGATGCCAGGATAGGAGTAAATGGCAGGTTCCTTTTCTCCCTGTTGAAAAGAGAAAAAGAATTAAGTAGAATGATCAATATATATTTAATGTCGTCATATAGAATTGCCACAAATTCCTGAAAGGCTAGCATGCAAAAGGAGTTTCTTATCCTTCTTCTCGCTGTCAGTGTGTATTGTGCATTCCGTATAAAACGCTGACAGCCTGTGCAAGTCACAACTTTGGCTCTAATGTAATACTAGAAACAGGATAAAGAAACAGTACATCTTAAGGGTACTCTTACTAGCAGTTGTATGCGTTTCAGTTATTGCCAAATAACAATTTCTTCTAAACTATACTTCCTGGTATGAAACTCAAGCCCTTTAAAAGAAAGGTAAAGAACAATGACAGCATTTTTCCATCAGCCTGCTGATAACCTTGTCTTCCCCTTCTATTTAAGGTCTTCATCGAGACATTCTTGAAGAGGGTATTACTATTTTAATTTATTATGTAAATTTCTTTTTCCGGATGTTTTGCATTTCTAATTTAGCTATTATATACTCAAGAAAGCAAGTATTAAAGGAACAAGTGTTAACATTCCAAACATAAAATAACTCCCCAGCTTGGGAGAAAATTATTTTCATGCGAATTTCATTCAAAAAAGATCAAGAAATAGTCTTTATCACATAAAAATAATCTCCAAGCAACTTAATCATGAGATGCTAATAACTAAAACAGGTTTTCCCTATATTTTCTTCCAATTAACTTTTACTGCTCAGGAGGGGGAAGCCAAATTCTACTCTCCCTTGCGCACAATCACATAAAAAGTTATGGTCTAATCCCTATACCTATACAACCCAAATGCTTTCTCCTTTTCAAGTTAACATAACTGACTGCTGACTCTATAATGCACAATGCTGACATCTGTTATTGCATGAGTTGAAAGTAATCCATCCTACCACAGTGAATCAATACTGAACATACATAAAACATTTTTCCATAGATAATTTCATTTAATTTTCTGTGCAAAGCTGCTAATGTCCAAAATAACGGGCAACTCCAAATTAATGCCCTTTCCTTTTTACTGAGTCCCTTTTCAGGTTAGAAATCTACTTTAAAATGCAAGAAAGGATTACAGTAGGGAGCAATTGATACATGCTAACCTAAAATTCCCGTTAAGGAATGATAGGTACAGTCAAAAGTAAAATCATTCCTTTTCAGGTGATAGAAAATATATAAAAGTACAGATGAAGAATAAGCATCGCTAGGCCATCTGTACCAACGCAAAACTATCCTCTCTACTCTGTACTTTTGCAGTTTTTCACTCAGTCTAGTTTTATTATTCACAAGTGTACATCCCTCTAGCATCTTGTAATAACTTCACAGATGCATTTCACCAGTATACTGGAGGATTTCATCATTAATGAAACAACAGAATTTCTGTCAGCATAGTAAGTTAATTCCTCGCCTTTGATATATTTTAAGATACTAGGGCAGATAAGGAATCAAATATAATTCAGATAACAACCTCAATTAAAAAAAGACAAATCAATTAAACATTTGTGATCTGAATCATGCACTTGAAAAATATCTGCATCACTATTTAAAACCCCATGTTAAAAAAATCAGACTCTTAAAAGAACATGACAAGAACAGAGCGTGGTTGCTGTATATCCCTAGAAATTTTTATATATCATATCCTTCATAGAATAATGGAATGGTTTGGGTTGGAAGGGACCTTAAAGAACATCTAATTCCCACCCCCCTGCCGTGGGCAGGGACACCTCCCACCAGACCAGGTAGCTCAAAGCCCCATCCAGCCTGGCCTTGAACACTTCCAGGGATGGGGCATCCACAGCTTCTCTGGGCAACTCGTTCCAGTGCCTCACCACCCTCAGAGTAAGGAATAGCTTCCTTATATCTAATGAAAATCCACCCTCTGCTATGCGGTCTGCCCAGAGCCTTCTCTTCTCCAGGCTGAACAACCCCAACTCCCTCAGCCTCTCTCCATAGGAGAGCTGCTCCAGCCCTCTGAGCATCCTCATGGCCCTCCTCTGGACTTGTTCTAATACGTCCACGTCCTTCTTGTGCTGGGGGCCCCAGAGCAGAAGGCAGTGCTCCAGGTGGGGTCTCACGAGAGCAGAGCAGAGGAGGACAGTCGCCTCCCCAGCCCTGCTGGCCACGCTGCTTTTGATGCAGCCGGGATACGGCTGGCTTTCTGGGCTGCAAGCGCACAGTGCTGGCTCATGTAGAGCTTCTTGTCAACCACCGCCCCAAGGTCCTTCTCCACAGGGCTGCTCCTAATCCTTTCTCCACCCAGCCTGTATTTGTGCTTGGCATTGCCCCAGCTCAGATGCAGGACCTTGCGCTTGGCCTTGTTGATCCTTATGAGGTTCACACAGGCCCACCTCTCACGCCTTTCCAGGTCCCTCTGGATGGCATCCCTTCCCTCCAGTGTGTTGACTGCACCACACAGCTCAGTGTCATTGGCAAACTTGCTGAAGGTGCATTCAATTGCCTTTTTTTTTTTTCTTTTTTTTAATAGGTCTTAAATAGGTAAAGCAAGAACTTATTTTTCACTTATTTAAGGCAAATTTTGTGCAGTCTTAATTTCAGAGAAGTCTGCAAATGCTAGAGACAAGGCCCTAAAGCAGGGACTTATTTATCTGGACAAGTCTGTGATTCTGAAATAAGTCTCTTAACTCTGTAAAAATAAATGCTTGTGCCTGAAATTTGTTAAAAGCATTGTTCAAGTAATAGTACTGCCTTCCTGAACAGCTAGCAGATACATGCACAATAGCCAAGGTAAAGTACGCTCTCATACACAACTGCGATACAAATAGAGTAATGAAATAGGGAGTTTCAATGCACACATATTTTGTATTATTTTTGTACTTGTACACGATTTTGTGAGGACCTATATATAGTGATGAATCTACTAAGACCTTGAGCAATCTTATGCAAGAATGATTAATGAAGATTAATTTAAAGAGCATTTTTTAAAATTACAATAACAACAATGAATTGCTGTCAGTAATTTTTTGATCTCTGACGAGTTTATCAGCATTGATTATTAACATTAAAGTTGGTCTTACAGGTGCATTCTTTTTTGTAAACAAGCGTTCATGTTTTTACAATGTACATAGCTTACAAGGCAAACACGACTTCAAGTCTTAAATACTAAGAATGCCATCCATAACCAGCAAAGCAGATTATTTTAGGACTTCACATGATTTAAGACGAGTTAATACAATCCACCTACTCTTCAGCTTTCCGGCAAGAAGTATTCTTCCCAAAAACTCTATCCCTCATTATTTCTGCTAATTCCATTCGTAGGCTGTTCACAATAAAGATAAGTTATTCTTACCTTGTGAAATAGTATGTCACAACAGCTCCAGCTACTGTCATCTGCTGACAGGCTAAGATAAACTCACTGATCCAGATCAGTCCCACTACATGGTACCACCACATGTATTTCAGAGGGCCTACCATCCGAAATTCAACAAATCCTTCTTCATTTGGGACAGGATTACCTAGAAATTAATGAGGTCAAAAAAGGATTACAACAATTACACCAACTGTGAAAGAAGAAAGTATATGGTGTTAGCAGTTCATAACCATTTAAAGAAGAACAGCTCTAGCTTCTTTTAACACTACTAATTATCAAGTTTAGGAAGATGGTTCATAAGAAAAACATACCTTCTGAGACAATGAGTATAATGGCATTTGAAAAAAAAAAAAGCACTAAAGAATTCTGAGCATACCCAATATTGCGCAGCCACATGGTGAAAGTTTCCAAGACTAACCACCGTTACAAAGTAGCAAGAACCCCTATAATTAAACATACTAAAAGGAATTTTGTTTTAGTCGTTCTTGACTTGTCTGTTGCTGTCTTGGTATAATTTACACAGTGAGAATCATAGCTCCTTAGATCTAGATGTCAACATTAACAATCGCTTTTGTTTCCATTGTAGCAGGTATTTTTGCATGCATTTCAAGAATATTTATATCTTTAAAGGTATTTACAGTGATGAGGAACAGCATTAGAGATTCTAAATGTGTGCATTCAAAAAAAATCCATGGAATCTGAATAGTGTGATGTATGATGATTTACAGTCCATGTCAAAACCATCCTAGGCAATGCCCTATTTCAACATACTAGCCCACACTGATAACGTTTATCTTAAGCAACAGTTATGTAAACTGCTGATGAGATGCAGAAAAATGCTTAGTAATATCATGTGTATAAGATATTTACCTTGAAAACCAGTGTTTTCACCTCTCATTGTCAATACCTCCTCTACATTCTTAGCTGTGCTATCATGTGTATATAAAAAATGTATTTTCCTGTAAATAAATTGAACTATTGAAATCTCAATTTTAGAGAACAAGCTCTTCAAAAAATGTAGGTTTTTTTTGTACACAAATAACGTGCACTTGTCAATTCTTCTGCTTTGGACTGAAAAGATCTGGTTCTACTTGCACAAAGATTTTTTTCAGCTGACATCAGTGAATAAACTGAGTGCATACGAAGCTAAAAGGATACACTAGTCTTTGCAGAATCAAGGTCTACCAAAGAATTCTGTCAGCTAAACATAAGTATCAGTCTAAATTCTCCTACAGATTTAATTCCTTTGCAGAGTGAAGCATGGGACTGGGACTTTGGAGGCAAACATTTTCTCTAACTTGCCATTCATTAGGCACACAGAACATCATGTAATGAAAACTAAAAATTTCAAGAGTAATAAGAACAAGATTCTATTACCTCTGTCCCTTGCTAAAATTTCAGATGACAAAATCCAAAATATTTGATTTGTATTATGTGGAAATAGCTCTGTGACCAGAAACACTGCTGCATTTGGATTAGCAGTAATTTTCAAAATTCTAAGGTTCTAGTGATGAATGATGGTTTCTATTGTGCACAACTTGTTGCAAAATAACACACAGATCTCCCATTTTAAAAAGCAGTTGCTAAGTTTCTCTATTGAAGTAACTAAGATTTGGAGCTGTAAGAATAATTCTAGAAGCTCTTGTCAGACACAGAACACAAGCAAAGCTCTCACTTATGCTCTTCATAAAAGGAAGGAATTCAGAGTACACTTGCTGCTCTCAGAATATGGCATATGAAGAGCACAAAAATCAAAGAACATTTCACTAATAATCTAGAAAATACTGGATTCCTAAGTTATGAAGAACAGAAGCTACTATCAGTGTATCTATGTTTTGGGAGACAGAACATGCATGCAATGGCCCTTTCATTACTATCTCTTCATGTGTGTGAAAACAGGCTAAAATACAGTACAGTATCTTATTTAAGTTAAGCCTGTGAGCTGCTTACCTGTAGTACCAAGGAAAAGCAGGACTGTGATCCAGTATGTCCAGAAGAGGATAAGCACAAAGAATGTCCAAAATGGTTGGAAGACTAGCAGCGGCAAGTGAATGAAGACCTTGCCGGCCACATGGAACAAGGCAATGGTGAGAGCTACTCGTTTGCGCATAATTAGCATTATCAAGAACAATATAACCTAGAGGGAGAAGTTTCCAAATCTCATATTAGAGAATTAAAAAATAAGCAAGCTATTATTTTGCACAGCTAGGATAATCAAACTCAGAAAATTAACACATTCTCTACTTGTAAGATCACAAGATCAAAATGTAAAACCTCTAACAGCTTATTCTAGTGAGAAAGTATTTTCCAAATTACACTTTTGGGGAAATTTAATCTCACACTTATTTACTTGGAATCATCATCAGCCTCAGACTTATGAGAGTAGGCCAGATTCCATCCTTAATTATGTTGTACAAACCACCAAAATCAGCAGACTGCAAAACTTAAAGAATACAATTTAACATTTCTCTCTAGACATTGCATGGTGTACTTGCCATGTAAGTTAGTCAAACATTGACAACTTTTAGTTACAAGGTCATTGTCTCTGAAACAAACAGCGAGGCCAAAAGAACATAAGATAGTTCAGTAGTCATTAGCATTTCAGTTCACAACAACCCATGTGTAAGTGCAAGAAGTTTGGGAACAACTGATTTCAGAAGTGTAAATGGTCTAAGGACTTTTAAATAAACTGAAATGACAGAGTACCTCTGAACTGGGGATCTAACAAAAATATCATCAGTGAAACTGGGAGTTTCATATTCCAGCTATTTATGGGAGGTCCCTGTAGAGGTTTTAGAATAGAGGAGAGGAGAAAAGGTGCAGGGTCAGGAACTCTCTCCTGACACACAGACAGATATTACAGAGCAATGCTAGGAAGGTAAAAATGTATGCATATATATATATCACCAACAGAGCTTGTAATGGAAATAAACTCTTTAAAACTTGTGTAATATAAACCTTCCACCTGAATAAAAAAAAAAAAGAGAGACAAACAGAAATGTAGAACAAAAAAATTGTATGGTCATTAGCAAAACATACTGTGAAGACTGTAGCTGAAATGGCATAGATCAGGAGAGCCTGAAGATTTTCTTTGGCTATTTGAGTCTCAACATCACTGGCAGATATTCGTTGCTTAGCATAGAGCCACCACAGGACTCCTGTACCACCTATGTTTTAGAGGGGAAAAAAAAAGACAAATGAAAAATGCTTCTTCTACGTGACACAATCATACTGCGTAGTACCTAAAGACCAAAAGTCTTTAGTTTCTTAAGTCTGGTCTGGAATAGAAGACTCCCGGGAACTGACAGACAACCCAACGGGAACTTCAAAGGATGGAGAAGTGCTCAATTCTCCTCTGTTGACCTCTTCTCAATTGGATACACTCTTTCCACAGTCTCACCCCAATAAGCCTACTTAAAAGACTTGCAGCTCTTTGTGGTTTAGGGTAAAGTGTGCGAGAAGACTAGTTCATGGGGAGCCCTAGCAGTGAAGATTGCCCATTAGCCAGGTAACAGAAGAACAAAAAGAAGAAGAAAGGAAAGAAAGAGTAATAAAGAGAAAAACAGAGAAATTATATTGTAGGATGTATGTAAAAATCTAGGAGAGGGAAACGAGGTATCTTTGGATAAGGATGCAAAATAGCAAGAGGAAGAAGAGGAGTCTATAATCCCTGAGAAGATCTATAAGGAAAAGAAGGGACAGCCTTGACTCTGACAACAGCACCTTGGGTTAATGACACGCAGCTACGCTTGCATCAAGACAATGTCCTTCAGGCACTGGAAAAACATCATCGTAAGGTCCAGGAGGCCAATATAGTGTGAGGTACTTTCTTCTAACCAATTATGAAAACCTAGTCTTATGGCCAGAACTTCAATCTCATACTCTGAGTTTCCAAGGTAGAAATTTTCTTAAATACAGGAAACCAGCCCCTCAGGGAGTTAACCTCTCATCTGAACACATTTTTTTTCTCATTTGCATATCCTTCTCTGTTCTTTTGCTCTTTGTGAATCACTTGCAGAAGCTTATCTAGAGATCACAAGTTTTTGCTGAAGGTACTCCATTCAGGTCTTAAATGGAGGATGTTCTTTTGGCATCTCTTTAACAAACAGTGAACACAGAATAAGCAGTGTATTTCAGAGATGACATGTTCTTATTCAGTTTGTGTAATGGATGTGATATTTTTTTTAGAACATAGTAACAGATGGCAATAAATCATTCAGTTCCTTCATTCAGCATGGTTGCTCAGCCTCTAAAACAAATATAAATGAAAAAAAATGTTTTTTCCTTTTTCTGTGGTCACAGATCCCAGGAGCAGTAACAGAAAAACAAAGTGATGGCCTGCAATTTTTTTTCAATCCATTGCAGTTATGAATTGCAATTATTACACTGCAAGTATTTCCTAATTTAATTATTTTTTTCTTGTTCCTTCCATACATTCATCTGCCCCTGCTACCAAACCCTTGCCATGTAAACCCAATACAGCTTGTTTGTATAATTTGCCACAGTGCTTAAAATGAACTGTTCATGCTTCCAGAATCACGGTGTAGTGTATGAAATTATGATGCTTTGTCTTCCTGTTTTTAAATGGGAAGAGGAGGTTGCTGTATTTTTCATAGTCACAAATAGGTAACAGGACACTTGCCTAACAAGCAACCAGTCAGAAGCCAAAACTGTTGATGCTCTCTTTCTAACTTCTGATCATTTTGAAATGATACTTTGAATTACTTCTAATTACTTGTGGCTTTGTTACTGAGTATCAAAAATAGGATAATAGTTTTATAAATGTGAAGTTAATGCAATCAAGTAAGGATACCTTCATGAAAACTAAATCATTTTGAATAAGACAATCTTTGGTTACGCCCAAGATGTTATGGCTGGTTGCACTTCAAACACGACCTAGGTCATGCAGGACTTCCTGGGTCACATGGAAGCACGAGGATTTGATTAGAAGTGACAGACAAGCATCTTTGCATCCTCTCCTCAAAACAGATTTTAGATATGCCTACAGAGCTGCTAATATGACTGAAAGGGCTGGTGAAGATGTCAGGTTTATATGGACACATCTATGTCCTAAGGCCACATAACCAATAGCTGTCCTTTGATTCCTGCATGCTTCAGTACTCCCCATGGGTTGGTAAGCCATTAACACATCCAGACCAGCTGCTTTGCTGACGTGCTTGGAGGTAGGTTAAGAAGAAGACAATGGTTAGGGCTGTATGAGATAGGCTGACAGGAAGCTTGCCTGCCAAGTAGGAAGTGCAGCAAATCCCTGTGGAGCAGCATGCTATCTGAGAGAGGACTGCAATTAGAAACACCTATCTTGCAAGGGGCTCAAAGGAAAGCAGAAATAACAGGCACGGTCCCAAGATTTGTATAGGATTTAGCTGACCTGTGGACATGGAGGATAAATATGAGAACTGGCCACTCAAAAACTAGGAGATAAACATGACTTACCAAGTGATCCCAGAATGACAATAATTGTTAAAATCCAGACAAGTACTCTTGAAATGTACCTGATTATGACCATCAAAATCATGGACAACACTGGAAAAAAAAGACAAAAAAAGACAAATAAAATAAGCAGAACAATTATTTCAAGTAGGAATAGCCTTTCCAGTTCTCACACTGCACTACGTAACTGTCTTCCAACAGAATTTTTAGATAGAGATTTATTTTCTGTGGCTTACAAACTCACTGCACAGATAGTTAAGGAAATTAGGCACATCTACATCTGCTTTGGTGCTGCTGATTAAAACAAAGAGAGCATAAGTACATTTACATGGTACATTACATACAAAACATAATGTGTACATACAGACAGAGATGTATTTAGACAATGACAAAACAGACAGCAAGACATGATAGTACTCTGAGGCTACTAACATGAGCACACCTCTCAAGGAACAGAGCTTTGTGCTTTATTTTCAGCATTCAAAATGAGTTTTTTTTAACAAGCTCTGTTCAATAGTTCCACTGCCATTCAGGAACTACATGTTAAAAAGACCTCTTCAGTGTCAGCCAACTACTGTTTAGTGAGTGGTTTATATAAGTGCATGCACATATTTTTGCACATACTTATTTGTGTACGGTAGTTAACACTTCCACATGAAAGCTGCTTGAACCAGGCTTTGTGAATCACAAAACCTACCCTACTGTTTAAGTTAAAATTAAATGTATATAAAACCTTCTATTAACTTCTGACTCTAACTCAACAGTAACACTGCTAATTCATCCACTAGGTTTCAGCTTTTGAATAGTCATTTTACCATTACTATCAGACTAATGCAGCTGTCAGGGTAGAAGATTAGAAGAATAAACAGCTCTCTAGTTACAGTTGAAAAGATACTCAATGGTCTTACTATTTCTTAAGTGGTAACTAATATCCTCTTTTTTTTTTTTTTTTTTCTTTTTTTACATGGCTAGTATCTGGAGCTTTCCATTTAATATTTACTATACTAGGTATACTTAGTATATTAAGTGTAAAGATTTTATACTCAGTAGGACTAAAATATACTCATTGGGAAAGTAATTTACACAAGTGAATAGCATTTCACTTTAATTTACAACACTTCACTACAGTACTTTCGTCTGGTGAAATGTGTCACTCCATAGGCCAGAAATGAGCATTTTGCTATCGCAAAAACCATTCAGCACCTCTGTACAGCTGGGAATTTCCAGCTCAACAATGCTGCGATTTTCAAAGGCATGAAGTGTTTTGTTTGTTTGTTTTTAAACTTTGGGGAAAGGGGAGGGGAAGGAGGAAGTAACATACAATACAACAAATAGGCACCTAACTTTCGCATTTTCCTTCTGAACGTTCTAGTAAGCCTGTACAATTAAGTGAAACAAACTAAAAAATCTACATTTTAGAGAAGTACTTTATTGTGCACTTCTCACCCTGTCCTTTTTTATTGGAAAAGGGACTTCAGTTGGCAAAAGATTAATATTATAAAAAGAAAAGGTGAATATTGCAATAAAAAGGAGGAGAATGGGGATGCTTTGGTAACTATGTCAAAACTCTTGTTGACTAATCAACTGCCCCAAGTGTTCTGTCCCTCACCATGGAAGAGGAGAAAAAACAGGAATGCACATGTATATTGCTTCTGAAGAAGTTATCCAGCTGTCAAAAAATACGTATCATTCTGAACCATTTTTAAGGGCTTGTTACTATAATACATGGCGGTATTTTTTTTTCTCATATTGTTGTTAGAGAGTGTTAACAATCTCCTATTGCAGTAAATAGCTAGTAATGAGAAAAACAATTACCTAGTGATAACAAGCAAAGTCCCATTATAATCTCTTTGCTGGTCATAACTCCACTAATCAGCCTGTGTAAGACACTACTGTCACTGACAAAGGTGATCAGGGCCTCTGCAAACTTGGCATAGCAGGAAATGTTCACAGGAGCACAGCGATGGAAGAATGGAATAGGTGCACTGGTGACACAAGAAAAAAAAATCAGAAAAAAAAATTACTCCTACTTAATATAAATGCCACATCAACACACAAATGAAAGGTGAATAGACGCAACCACTCCACCCTCATAACATCATAACCAGAAACCATGTGTTGAATGCACAAGTGCTGCTGGAATGAGGATGATCATAATGGGAAGTGATGTTCTTACAAGTAACCCTGTGAAGCTGCAGTGCACATTCCAATAGCATATTACCCTCCCACCTTTAAACAGCAAGTCTCAGAAAACACATGTTCCTATTTCCAGTTAAACATCTCACATTCAAGTGTCACATGGTGAACCAGCAGCTGAAACAATGCCTTTTGCTCATGTTAGAACGGAGTACTGGCCCATATTTGCAGCAAAGAAATCCCAGACTGACAATACTCTTCTTGCAAGGATACATTTTACACTAAAAGACATCAGCACTTACAACTGTTGTCAAGCAAAACCAATATTATTTGTTCTTAGTCTTCCCCCACACTAGGCCTGTTTTTCTGTTGAAGATTACAATCACAGGGATTATCTTCATTACCTTTGTTAAAATAATGCACCACATCCTTTGCAAAACATGCAAAGATGCCTTTATGGTTTCCTTATTTCTGCTTTGGAAGCATCCTCCCTGAAAATACTGATGTTATGCATTAAACTTCTCAAATGCTCAGCACAACATGCTATCAAGTCCATCAGAGGAAGATAAAAGAGAGCAAAAAACTTCACTTTAAAAGTGGGTAATTTTGTTTTCCAAGTATTTCCCAATAAGTAGCTGCCTTTCTGACTCATGAACTATGTCAGATCTCAAAGTGGCCTATTACATCTTTTGATCCTTCTTCTCAATTCCAGTTCAGATGCATATTCCATGAATTACATGTTCCTTCCTGTAATTGGATGCAACGAAAGAAATGTCTTTTGTATCAAGTCAGTCTTTTCTTTTAACCTTTAAATTTATTTCATCCTCCCCAATCTTCCTTACTTAAAAGATTTCAGTGGACTGCAGAAGCAATGCACATAATCTTTTGCAGTTTTCCCATTTTAGCAACGACCCACAAACCAATAATTTCCTGTACTCTATAACAATTTCCTAATCCCAAGCCTCTCCGAAATTCTAATCTCTATCTTAAACACATAGTGAGTAAACCAATTGCCTCAGCCACATCCTTTCTATCCTTTTTTTTTTTTTTTTTCTCGGGGGGGGGGGGGGGGGGGGGGGGGAAGGGGGGACAGGTGGGAGACAACATTCTGAAAACCAAGTGTGTGTAATTACTCTGCATATAATTCAGGAGAAATTATGATCACCTGCCATACCTAGATAACTAATAGATCCTAGGTTTTTGTTTGAAGTGACTGACAATTGTAAATTATATGGTTTTAAACTCACTGTGCTAGATAGGTAAACACATTCGCAGGTGCTCACATTGATGCTCTACTTTTGGTTAACGATGAAGACCGCAGTTAAGCACAGCAAAGTAATACTGTATTATTCACAACTGTTTAGAAAAAAGAAAAATTTAACCAATATTATGGCTGCTGTATCTAAAAGGCAGCCTGTGTATCCTCTCAGCCTTTTACAACATTGCCTATTTTGGAATACACAGAGTACTACTCTTCATCATACACAGTAATGTTGGGAAATACTGAAATACGAGTTTCATTCAATTGTTAACTGATCCAACTTTTCAGAAAGCCTGGAATATTTAAAAGTTGCCAGTACCAGTAACAACGCCCAAATTTTGAACTGGGCGTAGGCAAAGGACTGTAATTTCTGCATCTGATTAAGAAAATACCAGTTCTGAAGAGTAAAACTAAGAGGATTAAAATGCTGTTCCAAAGTACACCCTAACAGAGGAAAAAATGTTCTGGTGTACCACTTTGTATTAATTAACATCTCTCATGCTACAGTAATTTCACTACGCATTTTAAGTTACCTATTTTCATGTGCAATATTTATTTTCTAACTTTATTGTAATTAATAAAAAATGAGGTTAGTGTTCCTACAAGCCTTCTTGAATAAATTGGACTCCTGAATATCCACCTTTTGAGAGCTGTTGCTATTTCAGTGGTTTTGACTCAACAAGTAGGTAAGGTTCTTGTTTAATTAAAAATGCAGTAATAGATCTATTTCTATGTCCTGTACTATCTTATATGGCCTCTTGGTCATTACTTGGTAGATGGCATACTCAAATGGAATTGCAAGTTTCTGAGAATAATAGTAAGTTGGTTAATCATGAACAAGAGCAAGTGAAGTTCAAGCCAGCAGACAAAGTTAAGAGACCCACCTAATTGTTCAAATATTAGACCTCAGAAAATAACTGTTTTGTCTCACAGCCACACCCAGGCATATATAGAAACCTGTGTGTAGGGAACCTGGCTGGAATGCCACTGTTAACTTTTTTTTTTTTTTTTTTTTTTTTTATAACCTCTACAGAACAGACTTCTGCAGAGCTGGCCGAGAGATAAATGCTGCAGGGAAAAGCTGTATAGGTTTTCCTCTGGAGTTCTCTATTCCAAAACTAAAAAGTGAGGTTATGATCTACTTAGACTGAGAGATTGTAGGCAGTTACTGGAAGAAATGTGAATCACTGGTTGCATTGCTGGACTGCACTGATAAGTCAAAGTTGTACACAGTGCCTTGAAGCTTGTGGATCAGAGTCCCTTGAGACCAGAAGACTCATCTGCAGGGTGTGAAGAAGCCATGTCATCAAATATCAAGGGATGGGCCTAACAGATTGAGCAACCTCCATTCCATTGACCTTATAGTCCATACCTCTGACAGATCAAATCTGAGAAAACGAGGGCTAGGTAAGTTCTGACTGATTGCTTCAGCCTACAGTGTGCTGCTGCTTTTTCAGTTGTCTCCTTCCACAGGATTCCATTTCCCCTCCAAATTACACCGATTTTCTCCAATAATTTAACCATAAAAATCTGAAAACCAGAGTGGTTTGCAGATACAGTATAGGCTTTTTCTGCCTTTGGGCATTAAGTTCAGACTTCTCAATCTCAGAAAATATTCAAACGTGTTGTACATTTTATTCATGCCAAACAACAAAGGGGAAATATGCCAGTGGCACAATAGCTTTCTAGAAATAACTCTAGGTAGTTTTTGCAAGGAATTTACATAGTATCATTAGAGTTCTGACATGCCGTTCTATCTGCCTGTTTTCTTATTAAGTTATATTAATTCAGATTGAATGATATGGGAACACACAGTGAGAAAAGTCAATATAATTCTAGCAAAAATTAAGAACGACGAGCCTTTTCAGTATGCAAGCTGGCACTGAAATTTTCATTTGTTTTTGTATTACAGCTATAACAGCTGGTTAGCTGCATGGAATATTGATTTGCTGTGGGGAAAAGTAAAAAAAAAGTTTATATTCCAGCTGCTATTTATTGCCAATACAATATTAAAAAAAATTATTCGCTGGATAGCTTACCATGTAGACAATAGATACTTAAAATCAGAGTTTCTAGAACTGACATTTATTGAACTGTAACAGAAGATGATCCATAGGGCAAGAATAACAAATTACAACCCTCTACTGCATATGTTTGACAAGCTAAAATTTGTGGAAACACAACTTGATTCTTCTTCAGTGAATAGAATTCTGACAGAAAGGTGTGCAAAACAGCAAACAGATCGTTTCTTTTTTTCAGTAATGTTTATCTCTACATTTCCAGTGGAGCCAACGCAGCTTGCAGAGTTTCTGGAGCTACAATCCTTTCTCTCTACTTCACAAAAAGCAGTCCAGTAAAATATTTTGAACAATAAAACTCAAATCAATCTGTTTATAAAATATAGCCCTCTTTTTCCTTAGGCATCCTCATATTAGTCATTTGGGGACTGAAAGAATCAAAAATGAAGCAATTTGCTCAATCTGACTGGCTGAGGTTAAGGTGTTAGAAGTGAACACTGCAAGAGATTATATCATTTTCATAAGAGATTATATCATTTTCCCTCTCAAAGATCCAATGGGCCTCAGAAATTGTATCTGAACTGCACTGCTGGAAGGCAGCTGGCTGTAGGGTGAAAGGCAGTAAAACAGCTGATACTCAGCACAGTATCAGTTACATAAGACAGAAGAGAACTTGAAGATATTAGCTCAATAATCTTATTAATGCGTGTGTGGATAGTTCAGGTTTTTCTTTACAAGTTGCATTCACAATGTGTTCTAAAAACATGTTACAGTAATACAATAAAACATCCAACTGCAAGACAGAAGAAATCTATGCTGAGTATTTTCTACGGTATTTTCACAAACAAAACAAGTCTCTTCTCCCTTCATCCCCAATCAGACAAGATGTTAATATTACCTCTCTGGAACAGGGTATTTAGGACATAACTTGGCAGCCCTTGGATCTGTAGTGTATTCTGATGGCTGTAGTTCATAGCTACACAGAGTGGATCCTGTTGGGAGGGAAAAAAAAAAAAAGATTGGTGGGAAAAAAATCAAATATTCTTCGCAAACAATATTAAAATTGATATAGGTCCTGGTTCTGTAGCTCCTCATGTTATTACCACAATGTTCTGCCACAGCTCCTGCGGTAATGCAACACTGAATCAAGCCCAGCACATACTTCAGTGTAACAGAATTACATTTTCCATCTAGCTTTGGGTCCTCCAGCATTTGTGTATTCAAGTGGAAAAGGCTCATTCATGATCTATTGTAAAAGAGTAGGACACAAAACACTTTACAGTCTCCCTTCCCTGCTACTCCACCATGCTTTTCTTGTATTGTTTTCAGTGTATGAGTATTGCATAAGACAACATTCCTCATAGAAAGAAAACTTTCAAGTGTTGTGGAGGGGATTTTTTTGGTGTTTTTAAAATGGTACTGGTCCACAGACTTGAGAGAAAGGACCAAATGAACCAAACTGCTGAGATTAGAAAGTTGGCTGAACACAACAGCTATTGCATCAGACGTCAAAAGCTCTGGAAATGAAGCTGAATGTCCTGCATACACAAGTCAGTACAGCATTACAGTGATCAAGTTGCCTACAACCGAATTTAACCGAACTCAAACTGCCTCATGGAAGTACATCACCCAGACAGATCCCTCCTCATTTGCCTGTGACGAAGGCACTGAACTTTTGAGTCACTACTTGAAGGAACACAGCGATTGCCATATCAGACTGGAGCAGTGGCCTCTCCGAAACTGGAGAGAGAGAGAAAGCCTACAACGGGATAAGCTTCCTATCCAAAGAGAATTCTTTCCCAAGTTTATTTGCTAACAGCTTGTTTACTGCTCAGTGCAAGGGGCAGCATTCCCTGAAGCCTTTAGCATTCTTTTTCCTAACACAGTAAGTTAAGGACATCTTGACCTTCCCCAGAGATACTCAATTCTTTGTATTCTGAAAGTCCCCTCTCCAGAAATACTTGGTAGCAGAGAGTTCTACAAACTGGATCTAAGCGTCTTTACACAAATTAAACTGAGACTTTTGAGAAACCGTCTTATCTTAGCCTGTGTGACAGCAGGCAGAAGTATTACTTGGAGAAATTGGAAGTATCTGTAGAAACTGTAGAATATTATTTGTAGAAATCTTGTTTACCATTGCCATGTTGCTTTCCCTGTGAACAGACATCTGTTTATAGACTGCAAAAGAAGAGAGTAGCTGTCCCATGCAGTCTCTGGAACACTAGTTAAGTATCACTTCCATGAATTAGTATTTTGGGAGCAGTCCAAAACATCAAGTACATCATTGAAGAAAATTAGATTTCTTGCAAAGTGAAGGTATCAGGTAAAACATCTGAATTCTCTTTTCAGTGCTATTACATGGAAAACATGACATCAAATACACAGACATCAGACAAAATTATCTTCTTTACATCATAGTTGTAAAATAATTAATATTCTTTTTGGACTATACTGATGAGAAATTTTTTTACTCTGGACATCATTCTCTGGGTATACAAACTTTTGAATGAGTGTATAAACAATTCTGGAATTTGGAGAGGGGGCAGGCAGCAGTAGAAAGAGTCACACGTGTATCCTCACTTATAAACACAAGGAAAAAGAATACTGCATATATATATTTTGTTTTGCTTTGAATATAGGCCAAAAGGTAAATAATAGAAATGACCAGAACATGAAGTCCGTAGCAAGAAGAAAAGGAACTGTATAAGTGTGTATCGATTTATGATAAAGAATTTTTGGTTCCTGCTTTGTCACTTTTTCATTCAACACTATCAGTGTTTCACTACAGCTATGCAGAGGTCCCCCATAACCCAAAGGGAGAGAGCTGAACTGTGGAAAGCCATGCTTCCTTGAACCTTCTACCAGTTCCAGCAGAAGGGGAAAAGGACAGGACTTATTACGGCCTGGGAAGAAGGTTCTAGACCCTTGTCTGTGCACAGAAATGTACACCTGAAGACCTTCTGTTTGTATCCCAACCCACACGAGTAAGCGAATCGAAACTGGATGCCAGCTCCTGATCTACACAAAGCTATTCAAGCAGAACTTGTAGACTAGGATAACCCAACAAGTCCCTGACTGTGGAGGAAACTGGAGGCACCTTGCCAGGTCATCCCAGAACCCTCCTGAGCATTCTCCCTCCTGCCATGCAAAGGATCAGTGGGTGACTCTTGCTGCCATTATCTCCTCTTGCCTGGGAACTGCTCTTTAGGCTCCTGTGGCTCTCCTGCCTTCTGCTTTCCACCTCATGTTACGTACTTCTTTAGACTCCCAGCCAAGCAGGAAAGAGTTTTCATGGAGCTTGTCAGACTAAGGACATTAGCCACCCTGCGTCAAAACAAATTAGCTGAAATAATGCCCATGACATTTGTTTGTCCTTTTGTCCTACACAATCAGGCAGAGAAAGTTTTTACTGTTCAAACAAATATTTCTTTCTGTCTTGAAAACCTTCTGACTTCACTAATACTGTGTGGCAGAGCTCCACAACCGAGCTGGATGCTTGCACACTGTATCGCTGTACATCAAGCAGATTTTCTTAACAAGGGAGTAGCCATGCACCAGTAAATAAAAGTCTGAATTTTGTAAGGTGAGAACGGGAGGAATGGATTGCTTTGCCAAAACTTCCAGCCAACACTAGTTAGTCCGGGCTACCAGAGTCTATCTTAGCGTAGCCAGTCTCAGTCTTGCTGTTTGAGTTTACAAGGCCTGGAAAAGCTGAAAGACGAGCTTCAGTGATCTACCTTGCTGAGATAACTAGTCTACCAGAGGCATTACCATCATTCCTAAATTATTATCACACTCAAATGTTTGCAAAGCATTACACCTAGAATTCAGAGAACAAACTGAAAAACCATTGAAGTAATACATTCTCTGCTCCCTACAGCTGTCCATGTATTTCTTCTGGAGAAATCATCAGGCAAGTAACATTAAACTGTCCTACAGGGACTGAATTTGAGATACCAACATATCGTAACCTTAAAGAAAAATACTGCTAGACTATGTGGGGCAACAGCTGCCCAGCCAGCAATGAAAACATAAAATTTGCTGGTTCGACAGAGTTTTATTAGTTGTTTTCACCTACTAGGTGGTCTTCTGGAGACACAACAGTTTCTGATCCATGGTTTCTTCTCCACAAATAGAGTTGCTCCAGGCCTTAGAACATTCTGGGGCTGCGACTGGAACGAAGTATCTCAAAAAACAAACCTTCCTTTCAACCTTAACCCAGCCATAGGAACAACAACCACCATTTCCTTTAAAAAATGGAAAATGGAAGCTTAAGACACTGGTTCATATACCTGTGGGGAACTCTGCTGCAAACTTCACAGCCAAAGAGCACAAAATGGGTAGGATGCCAAGTAGTACTTGCACAAAAGAAGGTATGTTACCATTCATTGCTGACTTCTGCAAATAACAAAAAGCAGAGGAGCACAAGGTTGCAAGACCTCAGAAACTCCCTATGGGGAGCAGTAACAAAACCCTCTCTCTACAAACTCCTGCCAAGTGGGAAAAGACTCCCGCTATCATGAAAGAAAATACACGATGCTGACCACACTTCTTCACTCTTCATCTGCGAGGTCTGACAACTGTAATTATACCCTGTCAACCACCATACGAAATAATTCCACTCACAACACAAGTACTAAGAATACATAAAATTTAGGCTTGCATCAGTTTCCTACTTGCCTTTGGCTTTTTAGAATAATGAAGACACTCCAGAAGCAGACATTTCACATTTGATGCTTCATTTAGGAATGAAGTAGCATTAAGCTATGCACAAATTACCATCAGAGCCAGAAATGAGTAAGAAAACAAGAACTCCACTTCTTTGAACTAGCAGCTAATGTGGAAGCATCAGAGGACTGTGCAACATTCCTAAATGTTGTAGAGAGCCCTTTGTGCGAATGGTGCAGGAATACATGCAGGAGGCCAAACAAAGATGTAACTTCACCTGAACACCTAAACCTAATCTCTGGACCCCAAGAGAAACCAGAAAAATGCCTTGAGGTGAGTAAGAAGGCATAGGACTAATCACTTTGTGGTCCTGAGTTCTCATATTAATGCAAAAGATTTGTTCTCAGTGAAGCTTCACTCTCTAGATCTATCCACCAGTATCTTTCAGAAGCACAGTGTGTTTTAAAGGAAGGAAAGTAAGGACTGTATCTAAACTCCTGGTTGTTCCAAAGGGATGTACTGTCACTTCTGTAAAAGAGTGAGAATCAGAGGGTAGGAGAAATCACAGCTTGCTTTTATAAATAAATACGGGACTGAAATTAAAGGAAGTATCCTCCAGTGCCTGCAAAAATGTTTGAAGAAAAAAACACAACACACACAAAAAACCAACAACACAATTTAGACCCTTCAGATGTCTCCAGAATTTAAGGCCATGAAGAGAACTACTTCAACAGCTGAGCACAGTTCCTGTTACAAATAACTGTATGTAAAAAAAAAAAAAAATGCCTTTAATGTCCTAGAGTTAAAATTCATAGAGATGTATTTTCAGTTGTAATTAAAGCCCAGACTATCCCCTTCTCAATCAGCAGTACAGGAACTTGAAAACAAATACTAATTTACTCATTCAACCACTCATATTTTTCTCACTATTAAATAAAATCAGCTATTCTGGAACCAAATTAAAAGCGCATCTAGCCTAGTAGCTGTTGTTTATCTCCTCCTGCATCTTTAGCTCTTCGCCACTTATGGCTCAAGGTTAGTACAGAATCACAGAATGGTTGAGGTTGGAAGGGACCTCTGGAGATCATCTTGTCCAACACCCTGACAAGCAGGACGACCTAGAGCACACTGCACAGGATGGCATCCAGGCGGGTTTCCTTGAGTCCTTTTCTACTTTTAAATGTCCAAACATTGTAAGCCCAACTGTTTACCTTTTGGTATCTAAAATATTGCCATATTGCAATAAGTTTCATACTTTACCCATAACTAATCTAAAAAATCTGGCCATTTGGTGCCTGGTAATTTCATTTTACTCTGGAGTTACATACTACTCAAGTTATGAGACCAAAGAATAGGGCATTTTGTTGTTGTGTTTTAACTTTCTCTAAGCTATTTCTTTTTCTCAAGACCTTACTCTTCCTGACATCATTCTTTTTTTCCAGGCAAAAATTCTTTGGACTTTTCTTGTTACTACCATCAACAGACATAAAAATTAAAGTAAGTTTAAGAAAAAAAAAAAAAGTAAAAAGGCATTTGCAAAGGAAGGACCAGAACACAGCCTTTAAGATGGCATCAGAGCAAGAGTTTTACATACAAAATGTGGTCCCTGTTTTTCTCTCTTCACAATTTATAAATATTGCACTTATGGACAATGCTATCAATGTTATCAAACATTTAATGATATCAATAACGCCATCTTGGTGTAGATTACTGCAGGACTCCATGCACAGCCTATCTCTATTGTGAGAACTGTTTCATTCTAACTGGGGGGTCCATTTTCAACAGAATTCTGACAGGCAGCTGTAGTAACAAGGTAGAGTAACCATATTGCCCCGTATCTCAAAACCAGTTATAATGTACTTTTATTATTGTATTGTTGTTGTTGTACTATTGTACTATTATTGTTATAATGTACTTTTATTATTACTAGACATTCAAAAAAACCACACTCAGAATTAATAGCAAATTCAGATTCCCGAACACCCAGTGGTGCAGAATCAATTTAACCTATAACTAATTTGGTACAACAGGTTTCAGGAAAATCATGAACAAGGGATCAAGTTTTAACCAGCACACTTCCCCTATAAATAAATAAATAAATAAATAACAATAAAAAAGAAAGGTTGGGATAGGAACAGGAGCAGAAGAAAAATGTCGGAAGCTGGCAGCAATGTAACCACTATTTCTAAGGCAAATACCAACAGCATGCCACAAAGGCTTACTTTGACTACTATATTTGATGATTTCATTATCTTCAAATGAAAGAAAAATCCTTTTTGTTTTCCCTTTGGTTCCTCCCCATAGCTCAGAGAGATGACCTTATGCTGACTTAGGCAGCTTGATTTCCTTCAGTGATTACTTTTCAGGCCAGACTCCATAGCAGACTTACTGTGGTTTTACCTCAAGCTCTTAAGCCCTCCCGGACCACGAGTAGCCTGTTCTAGCTATGGTATTCTGATAACCAAGATGCCTGCCAACACATTTTAAAATAGAAATATTCTAGATTCCTAAATCTGCATCTAGTCATTTACACAACAGATAGGAATAGTGGTTCTCATAAAGACTAGTCATTACACTTATTATTGAATTAAACATGTCAGAAATTATGGCCACCTATTTTAGTGTTTCTTTTAGATAATGACATGTCATTGTTCATTTCACACAGTCATAAATGAATTATAGCTTCAAGGATATTTAAAAATGCTTTGCCAAGACCTTGGAAAGGTCATTGCAATGTTTCATGGATGTTACATTTTGAAGCATCAATCACCTTTCTGGAAAAAAGAGCTCTTAGCCACAATACTCAACATGCATCGTTTCTCAAGTGCCAAGACCAATAAAAATATTGAATCCCAAGCACTCCCTGCCTAAAGTGTTCTGCTGGGTGAGAAAATCCGGGAGAGACCAGCAACAGTCAGTTCAAAATACACAAGTTTCTCAGTTGTGCAAAATCCACAGATCTAAAAACTCAATTATTAGCATGGCTGTGTGTGAGCAGCATTAGAAAATGTTCCCAGTCAACACTGCATCAGCTTCAGGAGTTGCTTCAGAACACTCCTAAAATTTTCAACTCGCATCTTTGTACAGGCTGAAAATCTCAGTGGTCAACTGCACAGCTTTTTCCTTCCCTGTGTCTCCTTTCGTAAGAGGCCCCAGCCAGTTGCTAGCATTCTGTGTGTCAATCATTCTGAACAGACTGAAGGCACACATTTTGTTTTCTTAACATCAGCCAGGCTTTCCAAGGGACAGAACTCTCCTTTTCTTAGATGGGATGGTATTACAAATGCTGGACCTGACAGTGAGGGAGCAAGTGTGATGGGGGTGAGAGGTTACTGACCTGAAATGGTGCAGCATTATTCACCACATCATCTCTTATTCCTAAATTACAGCAGAATAGCAAGTGCATCATTACAGATTCAGGAAACCAGAAGGCTGCTTCATCATGAAATGTTCTTCATGTTTCAAGCAAGCATTGCCTCTGCCCTAAACACTTATTTATAATCTTGCTTACAGAAAAACACAAGTTGCATTGCACAATAAGTAAGAATTCTGCCATAAATGCTCTGAACCTTACCTAGAGTTAGCAGTTTTGTCACTTTTTGTATAGGCAGTCAAGTTCCTCTCCCATTTTGGGAAAGATACCATAAATGCTAAACTAGCTAAAGAACCATACCTAATATTGATAAAATCATGAATTAATCCAGTGATGTTGCAGTATGTTTAACTACATTACAAGTTTCTATAAAGACGTTTAGGTAAATTTTTTTTTATCTGAATTTACTATATCATCTCTTGATGGGCTGAGGGACAACGCAGGATTCCTTCGGGATGGAAGGGTTCTTAAGCAGTAATTTATAAAAGAATTCCAAGGTGTATGGACAAGTAAACAAATTTCAGGGATGGCATATGAGCCAGGTGAAAACGGTTAATTCTTCAAATGCATATGCAACAGCCTACACAGAGCCTATACCCAGCACAATTGTTATTTTCAAGTTGTAGAAAGGGTTAGAGCTTTTAGAAGGGCTCAGAAGAGCAAAATTAAGAGTTGACTGCATTCTATACCCATGCATCTTCACACATTAAGGTGTTTTTTTTTGTTATGCGCTAGAAATTGCAAGTATGGAAAACTCAGCATTGATTATCACAATAAATGAAACATCTCTCTTGCCTTCTTCAGATCTTGTCAGGTACACTCTAAAATTCTGACTTGATAACATCACAAACATAGAAATTCCAGTTAAGCTGTGTGCAGAAATGTTCAAAGTTCTCAGGTTTCCTTATTATTTGTTTTACAGTCAATTACTGCAACGTAGAAGTGACCTTCTAAGGTCACGTGAAACAGGCTGCCAGTTCAATTTATTAGTTTTATTTAGTTTAAACCTACTCTTGGAGCTACAAAGCGTCTCTCAGAAAAATGATTGTTTACTCAGTACTATAGGTTTGATTCGAATTAACTGTTCTTGGTCTGTCATAGGATTGAATAATGCTTTAACTTTTACTGTACACATAGTATGCATACGCTACTTGTGGAACCATAGCATTTAGGGTGCTCAGTAGGTAAGCTGTTCACTTGTCATTAAATACCACTTTTTGGAACCTGTCCTGGTTGGTGAACCTTTAAACAAAAATATACCCATGAAGATGAGCTTCTCAGAACTGTGTGATTCCAGTCCTGCACAGAGTACATCTACAAGAGGAAAGCTCAATTTAGTTTAGTACTCCTTTTCAACAAGCTCAAGATCACATAATGAAAATTAGGACTTGAATTCATGAATGATTCCATTCTTCTTTAACAACAGACTTCATACTTTTGGCCAAGCTTCTCTCAGCTCGAACACCTGGCTCTGATATTAATTAATGAAAATGTCAAAGATCTATTTTAAAACCTAAAATGCTAACATAAATAACAGTTAGAATGGAGAATCATGTGGGCAAGACACAACATGTTTTTTAGGAAGAGTGGGTTTTGCAGTACTTTTAAAGATAGTTATGCTGAACATATTTCAGGCACAGTTAATTCAAGACTTAACCTATAAACATAGAAACAGTGTTTGTGGTAAAACAAGACATAGCTGCATCTCATTATTTCAAGCACCTGCCCATGGCAAGGGGGATTAGAACTAGATGACCTTTAAGATCCCTCCCAAACACCACCATTCTGTGATTCTACGATTCTACAAAACTCCACTGATGTTAACTTCACATCAAAAAATAACTGACCTGTTTTATGTAAGAGAAACACATGGTTAAGGGGTAAAGAGTGAAATCATATTCCAACACCGCCTACTTTCACTGTGGACTTATCTTAGACGACTCTGCACAAATTACATAAGGAAGCCACCACTCTTGGTCTAACCCTGCACTGTGCTGGCACAGCTGTTCGCACTGCTATGGAGACAGGCAAGTAATGTTATTTATAATTCCACCAAAAAAACAGGCACTGCACTGGAGCACTGAAGGAAAGGAGGGCATTTTCTCACACCCACAGACATGCTCCAAGCACAGTTCGACAGCAGTACCGCTCTCACTGGCCCTTATACATGAGGATATTTCAACAGTTACTGTTGAACAAATCGGAGTGTTTCCATAGGAGTTGAGAACACACCCAACAGTCTTGGCCATTCTCTTTAATTCTCGTTATACTTTCTGGTCCTGTTTTAAGAATGATCTTTCAAAACTGTCCAAGACACAAACAGAAACATATCGATACTGTAAGTTTCAGCAAAGTTTTAGTTTAAAAAAATACTGCATTATTTCATCAACATTTCTTAAACTAGATTTCATTTTTAGTTCAGCTAATGCACAAGTCTTTCCTTAATCCTATTAAATTTGTACATGAACAGATATGGTTTTTTCATACCATTAGTTTCTGCAAATTTCTGAACATCAGCCAGAGTCTTTAGTTCTTTCCTTGGGCAAGCTGATACACACAAAGCAAGAGATTTGATCTTCTGATGTACTAGATCAATGTTGCACGGATCCAAAAAGAACACATACCTAGGGAAGAAAAAGATGTGAATTACTTCTATTTTAATCAACAATTACACTGAACAAAATTGATTTCATTTCAAACTAAAAGATTCATTCAAGACTAACCTTCAGTCTACCTAGAAACATGGGAAATTTGCTACTATCATAATTGTGTGGGTAAAAATAATTGACGTACTCAACATATGCACCAAAAAGACTAATATTTACAGACTTTTGGATCACACAGAAAAGATACGTAACTTTACCAGATTCAAGTCCATTCAAATGGTATTTTTTACAAAAAGAGTAGCACTTCTATCATGCCTCTTCACAGATATGGGTCTTAAAATTCAGAGCTAATGCTTCAGTCCATAACTTCACTTCATAATTTCCATTTTTTCCCAAAATACAAAACAAACCCCCTAAGATTATACTTATGCTATTAAAAAAAAAGAAGACAGACTGTCACTATTTTAATGAACACACATGATAAATGCAATTCAGAACAGCTTTTTGTTTTAGATTGATTTTCCACACCACCAGCCTATACCCATACCATAGATCATGTTAGTATTTATTTTGAAATAAAAATTGTTCAGCTCTTTCTAGTAGCTACAGTTCGGGTGAAGTATTTTAAAGAGATTCTATTTCATAACTTTTCAAGATGGTCACTGTCATTTAAAAACCCAGTTTGTGAAGTACTTATTGTAGCTTCCTAGACATCATTTCTCCTGACTACACACATCACATCGCAAACACTGCCCTACTGTATTGTCCATTCATGGTATAATGCAGACACAGCATCTTTTCTTTTGTGAAAGTTGAACGAGTGTTTCAAATTCCTGTAACTCTGGTGACACGCTATGCATTGAAATACTCTCTTCATATCACCTCACATCAAAATGGGAAAACAAAACTACCATGTAAAATAGCATTTCTATTTTTACAGTTCTCATAGGGGAAATTCAACTCACAATCAGTAAAAATCCCTTCTGATCCCAGAATACTTTTTTAAGCTATCATACAGTTATACATAGTTATAAGTACACTTTAAGTTACTTAGTACACTATAAGAAGACTCCTTTACGAGCACACTATCAGAAATAAATACAACTTTCAAAGAGATTGATGTTTTTCTTGATTACTTGAACTGAAACTTTTAAGAAGAATTTGCTATGAGAGAAAGTGTTACAAGGAAAAAGGCAATGTCCCAACACGTTTGACACTACACACTTTAGGAGATAATACTTTTCAAGTGATATTTTTGATAACGGATCTCACAGACCATGCAAAAATGTGAAACCATCCATCTTTTTTTTTAAACAACTGGGACAAAGCTGGTTCGAAAATTACTGTGCAGATCCTAGGACAAGAAAAAAAAGAAGTATACATCATATCAGTTGGCCACATGTGTAATGGCTAGAGTTAAGATCCTGCCTGAACACTTTCAGTCTATGTGCCAATTGCTGTCTAACTTTCTCACACAGAGAAAAGAGAGGGAAGTTTCTATTACCTAATCTCAGTGTATGAGAATTATTACTACTTAGCACACTTTTTCAGTCCTTAGCTTCAAAAGACTTCTTGTCTTACCTCCTGAAACTCCATCAAAACTTTCATCTATATCAAGTGTACTGCAGTAATACACCACTTGAATTCTTAAAACATTCATTTTCTTTGTCCCTATTTCTGTGAATTTTTTTATTTTTTTATTTTTTTTTACTGAATACATACTACACACCTCAGAACTCCATAGACCATGAAAGTCTAGGAAGCAAGCACACACAAAAACCTCTGCCATGTCTCCAAGGTAACTAACTGGGTGTGAGCAACAAGCCATGAGTTCCACACTTTTCCTTTATTTCAAAGAAAACACCTTCTAATCGATACTAAGAAAAACAACAGTGGTTTTAACTGGACACTCCTTTTACAGCCTCCTCTTCTTGAAGGCAAGTCCCTGCAGATGTTCTTCCATTCTGTGAGCGTATGTGGAAAGAGAGCATCTGCTCCTGTAAGGTTATCTGATCAAAGCAGCCATCAACAAGAACATGTAAGAATCAAACCTGACCAAGAAACGATGAGGGAGGCAGTAACGAGAACAAAACTGGTCATTGCACTAACTAGTAAGGATATGCAAAGAACACTTATTTTGCAGTGAGACTGCATTATTAAGGACCTCATCAAATTGTGATAAGGGAGGGGAAACAAACACACAGACATAAAATGTATGCAGTTATTGTCAACATATACAATAACTAGAAACAACACAAGAATCACAACAACTGATGACCTATCAAGAAGCTGCAGGCAAACTGGGACTTCTCAACCGATAAGGATGCAAACCTGATGGTCCAGGATGCTGGAGAAGGTCAGTGGGGCTACACTAGCTGATGAGATGTACAGGGATGGGAGGATCAAAGTTGGAGAGACAGAAAAAGGTACACAACGTGCCAGTTGTGTGTAAGCCGGGGCTGGTCATTAAAGCTTGTCTGAATGAGCCTGTCCCATCTTCTCATTAAATCCTTGCTTCAACATCTCTGCATGATCCTGCTCCATGCAATGTTCAAGTCTGCTGCCAGATAACAGCTTCTGGGGGACCAGCACGGGTCAGTTTGGTGCCGGCAGCACCAGGGAGGTGGATGTGTTTGTGATGGGGACCCAGGGGTGTTGCGTGTGGCGCTGCACCAGGCCGGCTGGCTCTGGCAGCCCCAGGGCAGGAGGGGACAGGGCTGTGTCTGTGTGCCTCTGTCCTGCAGTGTCCTCTGGGCATGTCTGTCCATCTGCATCCCTCAGCCTGGGCAGAGACCCCAATTCCCTGGGCAGGAGGCCACTGCTAGCATCCCTGAACACGTATTGCCGAGAAAAGCCCAGGAAAACCAACTCTGGCATTCACAGGCTGGACTACAGCCCACTTCTACATTCATTTCAAGGCAAAGACCAAACTATAATCTTAATGGCTGGAAGAAAGTGGAGTACTCTGTAAAATGAATACTACAATTTTAAGTCAAGACTGGCAATTGAGAAGTATGATGCAACTATAGGGCCATATCCAATTTGGACAGAAGCATGCTGTGTTGGCATACGCTTAAACAGACCCATATAATTCAAACACCACACTGTGCGGTTCAGAGATGTCTCTGACCAAAACAAGGCAGCTGCAAATCAAACTCCAAGCTATGAATATGTGGCTTCAATCCAAGGTTTAAGAAATCTGATGCAAGATATTTTCAAATTCTAACAGCTAAAACAAGAACTGAAATGCCAAGCACCAGCATTACAGAGGAAAAGGTTTGGTTTTTAAAGCTATGATTTACTGAAAACAACTGATTTGATTGCAGAAAATTCCAAACCATGTCACCACAGAACAGGTTTTGTTCATATCTTGTGCTGCAATTTCTTCAAAATCAACAATAGTCTAATTTGCTGGTAAGAAAGTAACTTAGATCGGCAACACAAAGACTAAAGTAATTAGATTTTTAGAATATGCTTCAGCACTAGAAATGAAAATTTGTTTGCCGTAGGAAATTCGTATGTCAGATTTAGAGCCTAAGAAAGCATCTTTATGTTGTACCTTAATCTACTTTTTGGAAATCAACATTTGTCTCTGAAACAAGGCATGACGAAAAGTTACCTGAGGTAAAAATAACTGCATGTAATTTGTAATATATCTACACTCATAGCTATAATAAAAACTAGAAATGTTAAGCCCATATTTAATATTAAAGTAATTCCTATACGTACAGAGAAAGAAGGAAAGAATTTGTGTAACTTTTCAAAAGTCATGATATGTGAAAATAAATTCAGTATTAAGTAGTTCGTTCTGAGGCAGGAAATTAAAAATGAACTTCTCCATAATTTTTCAAAATGTATCAAAAAATTTTACATGTATATATATAGCCTTCTTTTTGTTCTTCTACTGTTTTGTGTTTTTATTTCAATGTAGCCTTTTTTTTTTTTTTTTAAGATGTCTAAAAGAAAATTCCGGATTTCTAGGGAAGTAATTCAAAATATAATTTCAAAACGATCAGAAGTTAGAAACAGAGCATCAACAGTTTTGACTCCTGACTGGTAGCTTATTAGACAAGTTATTACCTATTTATGACTATGAAAAATACAGCACTCTCTTCTTCCCATGTAAAAACAGGAAGACAAAGCATGGTAACTTCATACACTACACCTTGATTCTGGAAGCATGAACAGTTCATTTTAAGCACTGTGGCAAATTATACAAACAAGCTGTATTGGGTTTACACGGCAAGGTTTTGGCAGCAGGGGCTGCAGGTGTGGCCCCTGTGAGCAGGGCCCAGCAGCTGCCCCATGTCAGAGCAGAGCCGGCTCCAAAGGGACCTGCTGCTGGCCAGAGCTGAGCCAGGGAGCGACGCTGGGTGGGCCTCTGGGAGAGCAGTCAGAAGGAAGGGAAAAACCTCCTGTGCAACAGCAGCTGGGAGAGAGGAGTCAGAAATGTGACAGAAGCAGCCCTGCAGCCCCCCAGGTGAGTGCAGCAGGAGGGCAGGAGGTGCTCCAGGCAGGCAGCAGCAGTTCCCCTGCGGCCTGTGCAGGGAGAGGCCCCTGGTGGAGCAGGCTGTCCCCCTGCAGCCCACGGGTCCCACACGGAGCAGATCTCCACGCTGCAGCCCCCCCGTGGAGGAGCCCCCGCTGGAGCAGGTGGATGTGGCCTGGAGGAGGCTGCGGCCCATGGAGAGCCCCCGCAGGAGCAGGCCCCGGGCCGGAGCTGCAGCCCGTGGAGAGGAGCCCCCGCAGCAGGAGCAGGGGGTCTGGGGGGGAGCTGCCGCCCGCCCGTGGGGGACCCGTGCTGGAGCAGTTTGCTCCTGGGGGATGGATGGACCCCGCGGTACGGAGCCGTGTGGGAGCAGGTCTTGAAGAGCTGCTGCCTGTGGGCAGCCCCCGCAGGCTCAGTTCGGGAAGGACGGCATCCCGTGGGAGGGACCCCATGGGGAGCAGGGGCAGGGAGGGACCGAGAAGGGGTGGCGGAGACTGACTGTGGCCCCCATTCCCCATTCCCCTGCGAAGCTTTGGGGGGGAAGGAGGTGGAAGAGGGTGGGTGGGGGGAAGGTGTTTTTAGTTTGCTTTTAGTTTCTCACTGTTCTATTCTGCTAGTGATGGGCAATAAATTACACTAATCTTCCTGTGGTATGTTTGTTTTGCCCATGATGATAACGGGTGAGTGATCTCCCTGTCCTTATCTCAACCCTTGAGCCCTTCCCATTGTATTTTCTCCCCCCTCTTCATTGAGGTGGAAGAGTGAGGGAGCAGTTGGAGTGGGATTTTAGCTGCCCAGAAGGGTAAAACCACCACATAAGACTATCTTACCTTCAAGTACCTTGTACGTTCTTATATTTGTGTCATTGATTTTCTGTCAGCTCTCAGGGCATCTCTTTATAGGCAAATGAGTACTTTACAGAACAACCATTTACTGTGATTTACAAGCATCTTATTGCTATAATGGAGAAGTGAATTAAATGATCACAACCAATCTAAACAAATGACATGTAGGGCATATACAGTTTCTTTCAACCAAATTCTCTGCATGCATCATGCATGCTGCAAGCTCTATCTGGGCTTTCTTACTAGCTAAAAATCAACCCTTTTCCTGAGTTAAAGGCATTTATTAAGACAGAAAACCACCCTAACTATTCTCCATGGCAGCATATGAACATCTTCTTGTACTTGGAGGAACAGCACTAACTGGATTCTGCCCAAGCAGCAAAATACTACTGATCAAAAATAAGACAATATTTGGCTACTATGGACATCATTTATGGACATTTTTAACCGCATCATAATTGCCAAAACCTGAAAAGCAAGAAGTTTATTTAAAGCAGGGAGGCTTAATGAGAATTCATTAAACTAGGGCTGGTCTATCATCCTGTGTCTTACCCTTGAGCACGGTCTATTAAAGCTGTATTTTCTTTCTAAAATAAAAAGATGCTTGATTCACTCTTTGTTGACAAGATCGTGTTGTAAAAAACTCCTTCCCAACATTTCACCTCACTGGTGTCAGCGTAACTGATGTACACTGATCAGATCATACTATTGTGAGAACTCTTGCTCCTTACCCTTGCCACCCAGATTTTCATTTTCATGCAGGCCACATTTCACTTCCTCATTACAGTCTTTATGGGTTGCTGTCATTTACAAGGAATGAAATGCTGTTTTTACAGATGATTTAGCTTTTCTACCTTGGACTCAGAAATGAAGACAGAATTACTCCGCAAGTAGAATGAAATGAGTATAACTTTATGTTTCGAAAATCACGTTTGTAGAGCTTAAAGCCCATCCTTTCTTTCCACAAACTGAAATACAAAGCAGCAGTAAGACGACTTTATTTCTACATATGTCTGAAAAGTACTCCTATAAAATAGCATGAAATATTCCATTGAACTGCACCTCAGACACTGCAGGAACTCCATCTGCTAGACACAGATGCAAAGCAGATAGTTTCTTCTGAAAAGTTGCCAAAAAAATAAAAAGCCACCGAGAGTGAGAGTGGGATGGATCACTTGCTTACATAAGAACTGGCCTCTACCAAAGCTGGGTACCCTTGACTGTACCAGACACTTCACTGCGAACAGTTATAGAATAACCTGCCTTCCTAGAAGACTTTCTCTCACTCTTACCAGTGATGATGATATCCCATGTAAGTGTACCCACTTCAGTCATGCTTCAAGCCACGATACCATTTTTCAAAAAATATACTTTTGAACCTTACTAACACTTTGGCTTGACAATCAGCAAGCTCTGTATGTTAACTGCATTTAAATTTTTCTCAATTTCTATTTGCGATCTTTCAATCATTGACTTTACAAGGTGAAAATCACTTAGCAGTGCTAGATGTTTCTATTCACAATGGCCTAATTTCTGTGACATACGTATTCTAGGGAGACTATTACACTATTATTTGTTGTGTTTCAATATGGTGCCTGAGTTTCTCCACCTTCTCACACCAAGAGAGACATCATTTCCTTCTAAAGGTAAACATGTTTATGTTGATAATTTTAAACTTTGTATCATCTTTCACAACACAAGAACGACAATTTTGTACTGATATACCTGACTTTAGAAAGCACTAAAATATTTATAGAGTACAGTAGGAATTTTTTTCTGCATAACTTCTAAGCTTTTTAACCCTCCTAAAAGCTGCAATTAGATTAAGAAATTATTCTTTTGACAGAATAAATATGTAAAAATGTTCACGCTGTTTTATTTAATTTAAATTTTCCTGATATCACACCAAATACCTAGCAACATTAAATCTTAAACCAGCATGGTGGTTTTACTCAGCTGGGCAGCTGAACTCCACCACAAGCACTCTCTCAACTCCCCCTCCTCAAAATAAAAGGTAGAGAAGAAAAAAAAAAAAAAAAAAGGCTACACAGAAGCACAGAGGGAAGAAAAACAAATTCTCTACTTCCAATCAACAAGCAATGTTTGGCCACGTCCCAGGAAGCAGGGCCTCAATGCGTGGAGCAGTTGCTTGGGAGGACAGACATTTTCAGGATGAGAGCCAACCCTCTCCTTCCCCTTCCCCACCTTTTATTCTTGAGTGTGACACCACACTGTATGGAAGGAATACCCCTTTGTTCCGTTTAGGTCAGCTACCCTGGGGATGTCCCCTCCCCACCTCTTGCCCACCCCCCAGCCTGCTGGCTTTGAGGGATACGGAGGGAGTCTTGGTGCTGTGCCAGCACCACTCAGTGATGACAACACGCTGGTGTGACACTGATGCTGTTCTAGCTACAGGTGCAGAGCACAGCACTGTATGGGCCGCTGCAGGGAAAGCTAACTCCATCCCAGCCACACCCAGTACAATCAGCTATTTAGAAATCTTCATTATGGCAACTCAAAATCAGCATATATTAGAAATATTTCCAAAATAATCCCCACAAATAGAGGATTTTCTGCTAATCTGAAAGTGAGGTGTGAAGTAAAAGAATACCATTCTCGTAAATTGAGTAATTTTTAGCTCTTTGATGTAATCAAATAGTGAACGAGACATCTTTCATAACAATTAGAATAGTAGTATTAAGGTTAGACTGAATAGCTTACTTTCTAACATTACACAAATTGTACAGATGCATTCTGAGCAGGCAGACCTCAACAGACATTCACTAGGTTTTTGGGCCCTCACTCCAGACAGAATTCTTGTTACTCAGCTCTAGCACTACAACTGTAGTAAGATTTTTTTTCCTCTCAATAGACAGAAAATACCTTTGCTGGTTCTGACCTCTAAGTGTGTTTCCCATGACTCTGCTTACTAAAAGTTGAGCGTTGATTAAAAGCTTTGTGCATTTTCTCCACGAGCACCTTTTATACTTCCTACTTACAATCCAAGGTTTAAAGTTTTAAAGTCTCATTTTAATGTGTCAGATATATCCTGGTTTTCCCTACACTCAATGGCAGAAATTAATCATAGGACATCAGAAGTCAAACCATTTCTACATACATATCATAGGCCTACTCTCAAATCTGAGAACACTTATATTACACTTAAAACCCTAAAAAAGACGACTCTTCAGTGATCTACTACAATATCCCACATTAACTGAATGCTAAGAATAGGACATCTCTAAATGAATTAGCTATGTTCACGTTACACTTCTGTCAACATACACTTTCAAAGTACTTTTGATGGATGTTATAAAAGATTGTTGTTCTCCGGGTGAGAACAGTGGAGAAGGACCAGTAGGAAAAAAGGATATTCCTTTTCACATTTTATTGGAAACCACTTTCAAAGGAAGAAAGGTTTTGCATTTCCTGGTTTACAGATTTAAGCAACTGAATCACATACTCACTTCTTCTGTGTGAGGTCCAGACCACTGTTGACTATTCCCTCCACCTTGACATTTTTCTGTCCACAGATATTTCCATAACTGTCATATCCTGAAAGCAGTCTTGCAGCTGCTCCTGTAGCTATTGAAAAGCCACAGATAAAACCCTGGGAGAAAAAAAAAAAATTAGTAATATTCTCTTTGACAGCTGGAAAAATTGAGTTTAATTCACTTGTTTCTAAGCACAGCTTCTTTAAAAACCCTTTCAGATCAAAGACAGAAAGACAAGGAGAATCCACAGAGAACTACTGTGCAATTATAAAACAAAGTACAAGGCAAAAAGAAGACTCAAGTATCTAACACTGTACATAATCCAAGCGGAGTTAAAAAACTTGTAGTTGTTTTTATGAGAGTCATAATATTCTCTTCAAGTGGTGCGTGAAACAGAAGGGAGGCCAAGGGCAGTCAGTGAAAAAAAGAGCTGGAGTTTTCAAGGGTTATTATGTGTCTCAGAAGACTCCAGACCGTCCTGATTTTCTTACTTCAAGATTTGTTCTTCCTTCAAATCTAGTGCTTTCAAGATGAGCTAGAATGACAAGGTTCATCTGACATAAGTTCATTTTAAGGAAATCTTTTTGCTCTAATGCAAAAGAAGAAAATGGCCAGGTGAAGGCACCAACTGTTCCAAATGCCAGGTTCAAATGCAGGAAAGAAGGAGATAAAGTGCAAGAGAATGCAAAACGGCACACGAAGCAACATGAGAAATACCCCAAATCAGGCAGGTCTTGCTGTGAATGTTCAGAGTTCTTACACTGGCAAAATCAGGATCAAGGCAGTGACGATGTGAACAGGAGACTGTTTCCAGAAGAATCACGAGCTGTCTCGCTACGTCACTGACAGGGGAAAAGTGAACCATAGGTTTGCTCCACTACTACCGATGAACTGTTTTTATAGATGAGGCAAGCTAAGATTTGAGAAACCATCTGAGACGTGTGGGGAGCAACAGGATCATACACACTTGATGACAACAGGTAATGAAATCTGCATTTAACAGTTAAAATGTGGGTGGTTTTAGAGGTCTAAAGATACAAGAGTGATCTTTATGATGGACAGGCTATCATTGCAGAGAAACCCCACACAACAGCAAGCTGGTCATTATCCTTCCCTTGCAATGCACTAATGCACTTAACAGACTTAATACTCAAAGTGAGAACAAGGGCAAAGTCAGCAAAAGGCTATCATCACAAATAGTAATTAAACCTGATTTCCAGCACTCTCTCTCAACTTTCTCGATGTCTTGCTGTTCTATAAAGGACTTACTAGCATGCATTTTACATGCAACAAAACTCAGGCTCTCGGCTGGTTCATATTTTTTTTCCCTACACACACAGTAAGGGAAATTATGTAATTCCTCCCACATCTAATCTAAGTTATGATAATGTGAAGATGACCTCCCAGCCCATCATGGTACCTGACTCTTCAGGTGAACATTCCCCTAGAACACTAACTTACAGGTTATTTGACCCAACTGGTTAATTGTTCTGTATACTATATTGCTTAGACAGGAAGATCTGAGGCACTAACCCACAGCAGGCTAATTTATGACTGGTGGAGCAAGTGGGTATAGACTGAGTAACCAGAGAGCATCAACACCACAGGCAGAAGAAAAACAACCACAACAAAAGCTGCTAGCTCGTTTGTCAGGAAATACTGTACTTTTAAAGATTTTAAGATATTCACCTTACAGTGATGACATAATTTGTATAGTTTAAAGAAAAAACTGTCATCTTTGCATTTCAAGTGCAGCCAATGACAAACATTTCAGGAAAAGAAAAAAAAAAAAACACATTTGTCAATGGATTAAGAATTCCAAAGACCAGAGACTAAGGGACTGCAAAAAGAGAAAGCTGACAGCCTTCAGAAATACCAGATAGCTAAGGAAAATTAGAAATAAGAAATTCCAGATAAGCTACTACATAAAAGGCAGCAATACAAGACAGTGACATTCTGTGTTTAAGAAGAACAGAATACATAGGTCCACGAAACAACACAAGATAAAAAGACATCATAACAGCTTGTGCCACCTGGACAAGGTCCTGCACAGCCTGCTGTAGGTGGCCCTGCTCGAGCATGGGGATTGGACCAGATGACCTCCAGAGGTCCCTTCCAACTTCAGCTGTTCTGTGAATCTGTGATTTTCAGTTTTCAGTAATCTGCAGCTCTTGGAGATTTGTTTATCTTTTAATATAAAGTGCACAGAGTTGTGAAGTTGTCTTGAGCAAGATGAGGGTTTCAACACATAGGACAACTCAGATAAAAACACCATACCATTAGAAATATGGTTGTTAGTAGTCGGTGCTTCTAGTAAGCCTCCAAGAAGAAAATAGTCAACTGTTGGATACTCAATCGTTTTTTCTCAGCAAAAAGCATACAGTAATTCACAGAACTGTTTACCAGGCTCAAAAGTATTATTTCCAGGACACCCCCAGTTCCACAAGGAACATGAGTCAAGTGACACCTCATAGTGCTGAAAGTCACATACAAATGAAACTGGAGTTTCAGGGGAAAGGGAGCTGGAGCAAGAACTGGCACGAACAACAAACTCTGAATCCCTATCAAAGGCTTTTCATCTGTGCATACGACCCATTTCTGTTCTCCAGCTCACAGCTCCCATGACGGTATATCCTGCTGACCTTATCCAGTAAATAAGTTACTGGATAAAGAGTTTTAAAACCGCCTTCAAATGCATGCAAACTCACCAACTACATAACATTCATTGAACCCCTTGAGCTTTACTCACCATTCCTACGCAGAAGAGGATGAACAAGAGCAGCCATGGTACATCTGTGCAGCTGTGGTCCTCCAGAGGCTTCCACTCTCGCTTGGAGCTCTTGTGTGAGAAGAGAGAAATGGGGTTAACAACATTTATTTAAGTGCCTCCTATTCTCAACAGAAACAAGGCAGCAAATAATTCTCTGGGGCATTAACGTATAGCAGGAGTTATCTTTCAGCTCTTATGCAACTGAAGCAGCTTGGTCAAAAAACTTAAGAGTAAGGCTCATGAAAAACTTCAAACCAAGTGCATCCATTGGAAGGTAGATTGACGAAGAATTATTTACCCAAGAAACAGGTAATTTATCCAGGAATTTACAGTTCTTTATCCAAGAAACAGGTTCCTTTCTCTTTTTTTTTTTTTTTAATTCACTGGAAAGAGATGCTAATGGCATGGAATCAGCAATATTTGCTATTGTAGTTTTCCACACCCACTTTCCAACAGTTTGATTTCCACAAAGGATAAAAGGTTAAACTTCTCAAAAACTCTCGAGTTTGAAAACACTAATGGCAGGTTAAACAAGTATAGCACATATAGAAAGGATATAATAAATTGCTGTTAAAGGAACATTTTTTCTATCTGTCAAGAGGCAGCTGAGCATAACACTTCAGCAAAGAAATCCCTAGTCAGTATTGCCCAGGTGTCATAAAGGAAAGCGTTGCATTAAAAGGTTGAAACACTCAATGATGCTGAGAGCTGTTTAATCTTTGCAATATAGCAAATAAAAAGGCAGTTGTAAGCAATTCAAATTGTTTGCTGCTCATGAGGTAAAATAGGTGTGTATACACCACTAAAATGAAGTCTTTTTGCTGTCTAGACAAAAAGAATAGTCATTTTGCTGTCTAGGCAATACAGCTTTAAAAAAACAATACTTCAAGAAAAGAACAATTTCTACAAAAAAGAATGAACACAGGCTGTAGCACAAAACTAGCCACCATATTAAAGTGTGGATATTAGAAAGGTAATATTAATTATAGCTACTTTTAAAAATACATAGTTGCACAATCTTTTTCAGTTAATTCTCAAGTACTTACTGTTCACACATTTCTATCAAGACCTGAAAAACACTAACTTCGGAAGAAAAGGAGATTGAGGAAGGGAGCATACACAACAGCTCTCATCAGAGAAAGATTCAAAAGGGGTTAGCTATTCAAATTTTAGACTTCTTTTCCTCCCAAGACTCTGAAGCATCTTCAAGACTTAGTTGACCGGGCAGTAAATATCAATACTGAATCAAAACAAATGCTGTTGACATTTCATCCAGCCATTCTATCTCCAGTATTTTTGCAGAGTTTAATTAATTAATTAATTAAGAAGCTGTAGCATGTAACTTTCGTGATGCGAGCAAATGTTTTTTGGTATTCATGACTTTTTGTTTGATTTTTGTTAATTCACAAGTACAAAGCAATCTTTACAAATAATACCATTAGAAAACTACGAACCGCATGCCATATAAAAGAAATCCTGCATGCACAACATATCAAAAAGCAGTTTTCTGAACAGTCTGGCTTTTCATTTGGGAATTCCGTCCTATTTTTGCCATCCTATGTTAAGGAAGCTCCACTGGCAGATATATGTGTTTATATTGTTAATTCACATTGCATAAATTCACAGTTAATAATAATTCGGTTAATAAATTCACAGAGTTCTGAACAGCTGAACTTCTTTCTATTTTACTCAATAATCACTAGCGAGAGGTGCTAAAAGGTCACATTATGCACTCTACTACACTCATTCAATAAAACTGTCTTCTGATCCTGGCGAGTTCACACTTAGAACTAACACACTATTCACACTTAACATTTACAGCAAGATTGTGGCATTTATATTGTTTTAATTAGCATAAATAGAATTGCATAAAATATGTAAAGCTTCATATTCCTAAATCCATTCCAAGAACCCTGGACATTTTAGAGATTTACTTTTATTTACAAACAGTAGAGAAAAATTTCAGCTCTAGCTCCACCTAAGAGTAAAGCTGCCCTTGACAAAAGAGGCAGCACACTAAGATGGACAGGATGGCATAGTGTTCTTTTGTTTGTTTTATCCGCTCTGAACCATCTGCAAACAAAATCTTTTAATAGGATTTTTAAAAGCCACTGGACATCCTCTGGCAATTTAGGTTGTCTGACTAGTCACAGTTACCGTAACTAACCCATTTCATTTACTAACTGGACTACAATTTCTACTTCAACAAGAAAACTTGGAAAGCCCTGGCATAACATGTAAGTAAAAAGTCACACGGAAGAATTTAGTTTGTGTCAGTAGTCTTTACTTAACTCCAAAACGTTAGTTTCTATTTAAAAAAAAAAAAAAAAAAGGAAAAAAGCATTAAGGAAGGTATTTCAAGTAAGAAATTTACCATTGGAGACAACTCAAAAGGCACTAGATACTTATCAGCTGGCAATTTAACCACCCATCAGACTAACATAATGAGAAATGACATCTTTAGAACAGTGTCCTTCTCCACTAGGCTCTCCTCTCTTCTGTCCTGAGGTTGGCACAACACAAGCTAGCTGCCAGTATCTGTTTGCTATTTCCTTTTCAGTTGCTTCCTTGTGCTCTGGACCTCCACTGAATCTTCTTCCATTGCTTTACACCCCTTAATCTTCATCTTTGATGCTGGTGTCTAGGTCTCTCTAGTGGCAACTCCCCTCACACACAAAGATATTTACTCGGACATTGATTGATATTCATGATTGGGCAACAGAAATTGTCAACCTATGGTCAACACGAACTCTAACAAGTGTTGTTTGTTCTTCCATCTGGAAACCATGCTTTGTCTCCATTTTAAATGAAATCCCATCAAAATTTTACTAGACGTGCTTTGCCTGCAATCCTAAATGGATTTCCACCTTTCCTCTAGCCAGATTAAGACTCTTCAACATTTAACAATGCAAGAAAGTTAAATAGAGGAAAAATATTTTTAATTAAAAATAATTTGATTTATTTTTTTTTCTCTTCAAACAGAGCTTTCATAATTTATGCTATGCTACCTGCACACCACTACAACAGAGGATCAGGAGCATTTTCAGAGTGCTGTACGCAACAGAGCGCTCTCCAAGATAAACGTGCAAGTTGGGAACATTTGCCTGACCGTAACAGCTATTCAGTGCTGATTTTAGAGGTTAAGAGTTATTTACTTAAGAATCCAAATGAGTGTGTCATCATTGTAATCACTGCACTTGAGGCTACCATAGAAGCACTCATCTGTCCAACCAGAGTGCAACACAAATGTAAGTGCACACAAAAAGTGTAAAAATGGGGCCTATCAGGCAAAGAATACAGATAAAAGAAATTACAGCGAATACAAAGAATCATGAAAAAAAAAAAAAGCTATAATAGATGCCCAGGACATTAACTTCCCTGACACGGTCTGAAGAAAGAAAAAAAAAAAACAGCACAGATGTTTGTATCATAAAAATTAGGCATCAAAGACTTTCTTTGCATGAGACATTCGTGTGTTTAATGGGCAATTTGGGAGTAACATGACTGAACCAGGAAGCCAAGTAAAGAACATCTGCAGGATTATATATATATATATATGGGTAATCAAGCCTGTGGTTAAGTAGCAAAGATGTGAACAGGATCAGGATAACGATAGAATTTGCCATCAAGAGAGGAAGTTGCATCCCATGAGAAAGGCAGGAGGAAGAAATCCTAAATATACCCACTGTTTGAAGAGGACATTGTGTGGTAAGATTCTAGGTTATTTTAGCTAGCAGGTTTAACATAGCAACTGAAAAGTACAGAACTACTCTGATTAGCATAGGTTATAAGAATACAAACAGCTTAGTTAAAGATAGGGTAGTTAAGGTCAAAAAAAAAAAAGAAAAAAGGAAGAAAAGAAAGGGAAAAAACTCTCACATTTTTTCATCCAAAAACAAACCTCAGAAAAGACCCAGGATGAAGGGAGTTCCATCAAAATCCCATAGGAAGATACAAAGGTATATAAGTCATGAGGAAGAGCAATCTTCCAAACTACCAGTCTAATTCCAAGACTACCAAACACAGTGTTAACAAAGCCATACAAAGACAACATTTTAAAGCAATGTCCATAGTAAGCAAAATCAAACTTCATGAGTTATCAGTTGTGAGATAGCCTATTCTGGTTCAAGAGAAGGCTCCCCAGTGCAGGTCCTCAGAGCTCTTGGAAGACCCAAAACCAAAACCAAAACGACAAAAAAATTGTTCATTACTTCTACTTGTAACTCATGTTAGATAAAACATAGTGACCTATTATTCTTCTACTTCAGCATTTGGTTTAATTCAGTTCCACTTGAAGACAAAAATAACAGAAAATAAGACAGACAAGAAATCATTTTAAAACACATGTACACAAAACATTTTGACATTCCCTCTTAGAAAGCAACCAATTTTCTTTTAGTTTTCTTTTACCTTTAACCCAGTTCTAGTAAAACATGAAGATGCTGCAAAACAACCAGCTACCCATTTGCAGGCATCGAGAATAAGCTTTCACATTTCCTACACTTCGAAATGGCCACTTATTTTTCTATTCGATACTGAATACAAGACAAGGCATTTTGACTCATCTCTCTAAACAATCAGGCCTGGATGTATACAGGATTTTAGATCCTAGCATTCTCAGGCACTTCAGCAGTTGGCCCAGTTCTCTTAGCAGCTCACTCCTTGCTTTAATGATGTGACTTTTTCAGACCGAATCAGACTGGACTGATTTTACCGCTCTTCTGAAACTTTTGTTGGGTTACATTAATGACAGACACACGTCTCATGTACAAAAACTGCACCACTACTTTCACCATTCACATTCAGTAATTGTTAGACCTTTCCTTAAAGACTGGATAAATTCACAAAATAAATCCATCTTTCCACTCTCTCGTAAACAACACGCACTCAATTTTTTAGACCTCCTCTTCTGGCCCCTAGTCTCCCTCCTCTATCACATCCACCTTCCAAGTTTCAAGTATCTCAGTGACGACAACAACTGCACACCCTTTACAAAGATTTCTCCCCTGAAAGGATGTTGATATCAAATTACGAAAGTTAATAACATTTAAAATGCTGGTTCCACAGAACAGTTGTTGGGCTGCTGATTACAAACACTGCTACACATGAATATCCAAACTCCAGTTTGTTCCTCAAAACGGTGTCTGTGACTTCTGTTTTTTGAAGGTGACATACTTCTATCTTGTTTTTAAGCACAGAAACTAGCTTAAAAAAATCAGTAGTTCTGGAAGGCATGGAACTAGTTACGTTTGACTTCCTTTGCACTTTCTACACAGTACTACATCAGATCCTCTTGTATGTAACACACAGTGAAGGTTGTTATCATTGTGCTTCCAGCAGTAGAAACAATTCCTTATTTTGTTCCCCCCCACCCCTCCCCACCTTTTTTTTTTCTTTTCTTGTTCAGGATTTCTGATATCTAAGAATAACATGGCTTTTGCTACAGCCCCTTTCTCTGCAGCAACAGTTTGACCTCAATCTTTCATTAATTCACAGGACTATAATAGCTTTGAATTAACCAACACTGCCAAATTAGCTATCACTGGCAAGCTGGCTGAAGCTGGGTCAACAATTTTAAGACTTACTTGGGAGAGAAAAAGTATTTTTCTGAAGGAATGAAATGTGTGCAATTTGTTCCAAAGCTGTTATTTAAACATAAATTACCAACTGTCTAAGTTATTGCAAAAGGATCACATACATGAACTTTTCAAATAGCTATAATTCATTTAGTATTTTTATTGCTCTGCAGAGAGTCACTATATAAAAATTTGGAATATTGTTATTCTTTCTAACCACTTCCAATAATGCTAAGGGGGTACTGAAAATTCTGGGTTTTTCAACTTAAAATTATTGGGTTGTAAGTATTTCCTTTTTTTTTCCTTTCTAAATGAAAGGATAGTTTTTATTGGACTTTTAAAAATCCTCAGGGACATTATTAGTGACTTGGCATTTAAAGATCACATGTTACAAAACTCCAGTCTAAGAACCACCTTCATCTAACTTCATCCCTTTCAAATTCCCTGTTGCTTTATCACTTTTCTGTAGCATCTCGATTCAGAGTATGTGCAACTGTAGCTCACTGCAGGAAATGACTGCTGTTGGAAACCATGTTTGTGTTTGCAAATCAAGGAATTCAGAAATGACTGTGTAGCTATGTATCTATCTACACGAGAGATAAACAGCCACAGAACACACATAAAATTAATACACGGTGCTTGGAGGCAAAAAAAAAAGATACTCATCTTGACGAGGATCTTGTGTGGCAAACTGCCATTAAGTCCTGCAGAGCCAAATTTCCTACAAGGAACACTGGTTCTGATGAAGTACCTGAGGTTCAACCAATTCCATGAAGAGCACTCAGATTATTTGAATTGCACAGTGAGTACAGATATAGTCATTCTTCACCTACAGTGCAAGTTTAATGTTCCAGAATTGCTGAGCCCATTGCTGCACTGTGCATGGCACAAAATGGCGCACGAGGCATAGTCCACTCCTGAGCTCTCCTTCAGAAACAGTCAAGACAGGTTAAAGAGGTTGCTACCAAAAATGTGTCATGTACAGAAGGTGTCCAGCAAGCTAAGCTTAAAACTACAAGTTCACGTTATGGAAACGTCCCCACACTACCAAAAAAAATAAAGTTCTTGAAACATTTTTCAGTGTTTCCTAACAATCATTTGAAGAGCTGGTTCTTTAATCATTTTACATCTCTTTATGAGCTAAAAAACAGTCCCATTCACATGCTTTCATTTACTGTGATGCATGCCACCTATGTAAAAGGAGAAACATGATTTACTAGTTGACAAAAAAAATCACTGCAAGAATGTAATTGTCTAGTTTACCAGAGAGCACGGCACTTTTGTGTCCAAGGTATGGCACACCTTTCTACACTATTCATCTGCTTACAAGAACGAGCAACACGTTGTACATTGTCCTAATACAACTTCTTCCACTTTTCTGAACAGATCCTAATTCTAGAACCTCAAGAGGAAGGGGAGATGAGTCCTGACTCTATTAATAGCTTAGGATGTCTGTAGATTACGCTTGGAGGCCAAAACCAAGAAAGAAGTCCTCCCATCCCATAAGCAGCATCATCATTTTGACATAAGTAAGTGAAGTATCCAGTCACTTCTCTCCCTTCATGATGAATGTTGAACTGCAGTGAACAAGACGACCAGTATGCTGTACCTGAATTGTGTTTTGACCACAACGTTGTTAAAATACGTGTTACCAGGTAAAGGTGTAGAAGTATGTCCCAGTAAAAACATCATGAGTCAGAAACTACTTCATGAAAAATAGGGGATTTGTCTGCAGATCAGTCATTTTCTACTAAATTGGCTGTGTATGAGCAAATATGCAAAACATCTGAATGTGAAATTAAGGTCTAGCAAATCATTTCACTTTTGCAAACAAAAGCATTAGACAGCTTCTAACCTGTTAAGGTACAGCACAAAAGGATTCATACTGAGAGCAAAGGAAAAAATATGGTCATTTTCTAAAGCCTTCACAAATTACAAACTGAGCCTGGAGTCCCTAGCAATTCCAATACGAAGGCTAGTGTTTGTTACCACTAGGGGGAATGAAGCCTATAATTATTTTAGGCTCTTGTATTACTTTGAAAATTGGATGATTCAGTTCCTAAAAAATAAAAACGCTTGCATACGTGGGGAACCACATACACAAACTTCTGAGAGAAAAGAACCATCTCAAGTAAATTAGCTCTCTACATAAAATTTTCTTGTGATGAATGTGCTTTGCCAAAGCAAAGTCTTGGAGTGTTAAAACTATCTGCAGTACACAATTTCATCAACTATCTTACTGTTTATTAAAGGAACCCCAGAACTGGTTAAAATGCTCAACATTGACTACAGATTTCCTGACCATTACTTAAAAGCGTTCAGATAAAATACCTAACAGCAGCACACTGCAGGCCACACTACAGCTTAACGTGGATTCTGGTAGTTCCCTCAGGTTCCCATTACAACTGATTTATTACACAGCTATTTGTTGGTACTCTTCCATTACTAGAGTAGGAACGCGTACCAGCAAAACCAGACTTCCACACTTTATCAATAAAAACACCACCATAAGCACACAAATGAAAAAATTCTGGGTCTACCCCTGTTTGTGTGGCTCCCACTCCAAAAAGCCTGCCGATATAGCATTCCCCAGGTGGTAGAGAGGATTTTTGGATTCTCCCAGACTTACAGAACTGAGACTAGGCCTCCCGCTTCCAGGGGCAAAAGAGCATGTTACTGTGTTACAGAAGGTGCATACACAGCCACAAGTGGCAGCTATCTCTAAAATAAAGTATTATTTTTGGATAATAAACATGTTCTATCAACGTACCCTCCACAATGATACCGTTCTCCAGACAGCAAGAAGACACAAACACCTCTGGGCCATTCCAAAAGGGACTGTATTACACAATATGCAAGTCATGGTGGTGCTTAATGCCCATTTTTGTGGAATGTCTCTAATCTCATTCCAAAATGCTTTATTTTTCCCTATACTGCAAAATAGATGCTAGCTGAACTTTTGGCACCCATGTGCTTATCTGCCTAATGGCTCCACATCACCAGTCATTCCCCGAGACCTTGTCCACCAAGAAGATGCATCTGCTCTTTGAAGTACAAAGCTCTGAGCTCCTGCTAGGAAAAGAAAAAGGGTTCTGAACGTGTGATACTACTTCAAAGTTATTGACTGAAACGTAATGAACTTATACTGTGCTTCTCCAATTCAGTGTTCCCGCACCTGCTACTTCGTTAATGATCCCATACACCCCACACAATATTTACGAGTTTTCAACATAACGTAAATGAAATAGAAAGTACATAAGACAGCACTCAGAATATTAGTGATGGTGCAATATCAAGATGTTTACACTGAAAATTCGTACTTGAATCCTTCGCTTACGAATCTGACACATGCTGTGTTGTGTATCACCTAGCACATTATTTCAGTCATATTTAACACTGCTTCTAAAATTCCCTTTGTGACATCACTTCCATCATGGTCTACAACTTAAATATTTATCTTGCAACATAACACAGCTGTTTAAAAGAGAGCCAACACGATCAGCACACCTGCTGATATTTTGAAGTTAAGAAATAAGGCCATCTGGAGATAAAAGCTCAGTTTTTCACCCTCAAAGTATTTATTTCTTGTTTCTTCTCTTCATTACACACAGTTAAGCACTTATTTGAAAGCGGTAATAAATAAGAACACTTCACAAATATGACAAATATTTTTCAGATGATTAAAACATACATTTCAATGAATGTTTCCTATTTCCATAGTTCTATTAATGATTATCAATAAAAAGAAACATGTTTGATGATATTTTACACCTAAAAAGTTAGTTCATACATGCTGAATTTTCTATGTGTACATCAATCAAGCAGATCCTCAGATTTTATTCTTATTATGAGACTAAGTCCCAAATTACAATTTTTTTTTTTCCATACTTTGGACTAGTAAAATTTTGTCCAGCTACAGCATGCCCTTTGCTTCCAAACAAGCTAGCTTTGCCACAACATGACATTAGCAACAGAAAAAAAAACACAGTAGAAGCCCCCACATGGGTGGGGCTCCATATAAAAATAAGGACATTACAATGAAAATGCTCAGAAAATGCTGCCCCTGTTTCTGTGCACTCTCTCTGTCTGTGAGTAATTTGTACTAAAAGAACTTTCTCCTTTCTGAACTGTCTAAAGCTAGAATTCAATACCAAAACCAACACAACTTTTTAAGAGCTCATGGCCTGTAGAATACTGTTGTGAAAAATGATGTTACCATATACTAGAGGCACTGATAGCAGTTTGCTAAGTATTCTTTCAAAATGCATCCCACATTCAAACAGAGCTGTCAACGGAAAATCCTAAAATCGTGTATTTTTGTATTGCATTTGCAGTCGTTACAGAAGAGCATCCTATGGTTCAAAGGCAAAGGCCTACTGGGCAGAGGGTTCTGTGAATTTAGAGGGCTCATATTAGCACATGTCAACACAAACATGATCCTAAAAAAAAAATGTGACACTACACTGAACACTAGGAATCAACTCTTGCATACACTGGCCACCTATATTATTCCACATCACTGCATACAAAAGCTGAAAGACTGAGCTATAATGGAAATGGAGAAGCCAATATGCATATCCAACCATATCTAAAGGATATCTGCAGCACCAGTTTCCTCTAATGGAGATCAGGAAAACCTACAGCTTACACAGTTTCCTCAGTAAAAAATCCTGACTTAACAGGTCCAAAATTCTAGCATAACAAGAACAAAAACCACTCAGGATTACAGTAAGAGGGCAGTCACAGCCTGAAGACATTTAAAAAGCATTAGACTAATAAGAACTAATGCTAAGAAGGCTCTAAATGATTTATGGAAGAAAGAGTGGAGGGAGAATAAAAAGGGAAATAATGTATCTAGCACTTTATCACATAAGCACACTTCCTTGTACATAGGCAATTATTTTGCAGTTCTTCATAACAAACTAGGGGGAGCCTGAAAAAGCATTCCCAGGACACGATGATAATGACCTTGAACAAAACACTTTAATGGGTTTCCTGTTTTGTTTCTACAGACCTCAATAGGATATTCAGAGTTCCCTTCCTCAGTCAAATAATGCATCTGGAGAACAGCAACAGTGGTTCCAATGAAAAAAAAAAAATCCAGTCCAGAGTTCATTTGTGCTGTAAACAGCTGCTTAATTATATCACATTTATTAAGAGAGGATATCAGGCGTAAGTTACTGCATTCTTTTTGCCACGACACTCCACTCTATTCTAGCAGTATTACTGGTTAAAACAGCTACAGCTAGAAACTGTCATGTAACAGGCAGGACAGAATCTCAGCCTTCCTATATGCTACAATCATCTCCCATTCTTGCAGTGCATTGCACACTGGGCATTGAAATTATACTAAAGCAAAGAACATTAATCTTAAGACTGGAAAGCTAAACTTTAAAATGAAGGGTTTTGAATTTTAACTCTTTGCTCTACTTATAACATTCTTGAGGTTGTTTGTGTACAACCACACACTTTCATTCCACATTACAAATTTGCTTACCTAAAAGACTTTAAAAAAAGAGGGGGGCAGTGTATGGATAAGAGGCCATTAAATGCGATGAGATGTATTTACTTCATAAATCTGTAAAAGTTTAAAGTAATAGGAAGACTTAGAAGAGCCCTCTAATTTATTCACCAACACAGACTTGTTCCCTGAAAGTTATGCATAAAAAAGCTCTCCATTCAAATCAAATATTGGTTTGATTCTAACATACGGTTTGATTTTTGGGTTGTCCAAGCAGGAGCTGGACTTGATGAACCTTGTGGGTTCCTTCCAACTTGGGATATTCCACGATTCTATAGGTAAAAATTTGCAAATCAGTTTACTCAGTGGGTAGAATTAATCTGGCAACACTCTGTGTAAGTGGTTTTTAGAAGCAAACCATAAGATTTACACAACTGCCCAGCTTCCTCAAGTGAGAAAGATTCAAACACACAATAAAAAAAACACAGTTTCTATCTTTTTTCCGCAAGTTTTGATTTTCACAAACAAAACCACTGAAGTTCAAATGAACAAGAATTATAATTACGAGAAAAAAAGGCATGCATAGTTAGCACAAAGCTCCCCTTTAGAATTAACAGCATGAAGACAGCTGACAACTTCCCCACATAACCACAGTGTCATTTCTTCATCACAAAAAATAAAAGTTGACAGTTGCACGATGCTGAATACACCCTTATGATTATCAACCTACAAGTCAGATTGCTGACAGCAATCTAGATGCCAGTTAGATTACTGTAACATAAGCTTTTAATTTAACATTTACTATTAACGATGCAACATAATTAATCCTTTCTAAAATCACTCTCACTTTGCAGAAGAATTGTCTTGTAAGGATGCAATGTTCCATGCTTGCTCTTAATCCAAGAATTCATTTTTGAAGTGCCAAAAAAAAAAATCCGGTCTGAGTTACCTGTCTCACAAAGCAAAAGGAAGTAATGTGTTACTTACAACTTTTAAGATCTGACACAACTGAAAAACAGTCTAAACTTCAAAAGTAGCTAACATCACTCAATGAATTTGAAGAAGGGTATTCACAAGTAGCTCTGTAGTTAAAATATTTCCTTCTGTGCTAAGATCAAAAGGAATCATTCGCACACGTTGTACAGTTGCTTGTGACAGCATTTGTAAAATATACACCTGATGCTTCACAGGAAGTGAGTGGAGCTCACAGACCAGAAATACAGCAGAAAAAAAAAAAAAAAGAAAAAAGTAAAGAGCTCCATGAGGTGCCTGACTGATTTATTCTGTTCTCAATCCTGCTTGTATGCTTCATCCTTCATACTGCTTGCCAGAGGCTTCATCTGGCGTCAAGGTGTTGAAAGGGAAACTAAACCTTATAGCTGGTGAAAGCAGAACTCACAACTCATTCTGCTTCTGCCCGTCAACACTGTTACTCAACTGGTCTTCTTCCTTCATCATATCCATGTCCACAATGAAACAGGCATGGTTTGGTGCCCCTTATATGCAGAAATTTGAGGGCAAGAACCTCTGGCAAAGCTATGGATGAAGTGCAATTAATGATAGGTATTATACGTAGCAGCACCTCACAGGAGACTAAAATGTCACCAGAACTATGAAAATATTTAAAAAGCTAGGAATTCTACATTTATTCTGTGATGCTTTGATAGCAGGTGCTTAATGGAAAGTTAATGGATGATCTGTCTTCTCCTCCTTTTAAAACGGAAAGCTCTTTTGACCAAGGCCACCAATAAAACCATCAAGAATAACATGTGCTTTGTTCACCTCACTTGCACCTCCAGTTTCCAGCAAGATTTGAAGCTCCTTCCACAAATTTCTTGGATTAAGCTTATAGCACAGAAAGTCGTAAGGGTTAAAACAATAACAAAAACCAATACAGTTATTTCCCAGACCCAACACAAACAGCAAGACCCCAATAAGTTTACTTGGTCCTATAACAGCATGTCAAAGCAAATACCTTGGAACTACTACAGTCAGCCTCTTCAATTCGTCTATAGAAGAGCAGGAATGGAGAAAAGATTCCGTATCACAACTACTCCAAGAAAAAGTAGTTTGAGAAGGTCCACTTCTTCCCACAACTTGTTCCATTTCATAACCTATGAATTTCTGTCTCCCATATACAACAACGCTAACTTTGTGGAACTGTGCTATAAACCAGACCAGTGGAACAATCCCAATTAAAGAAAGGTTGCTTGCTTAAAAAGAAAAACACCTGTATGGATTACTTCAGTCAAACAGGTTTACAGCAGAGCCTGACATTATGATGAGATGGGAATGACGAACTCTTACAGTACCTTCCGCAAATCCAGTTTATCATGGACTAATACAACGAGACAGCAGAAAACACCACTGGTGAAGGAGAAGACCAGAAAGAAAGGAAAGAGAATATTGCTACTCAACTGCAAACTTGAATTTTCTACTTCAATGAAATTAAACCTATTAGAATGAGTTCAGAGGAAGGCCATGAGGATGATCAGAGGGCTGGAGCAGCTCTCCCATGGAGACAGGCTGAGGGAGTTGGGGCCTGGAGAAGAGAAGGCTCTGAGCAGACCTTACAGAGGCCTTCCAGTGCCTAAAGGGGGCCTATAGGAAAGCTGGGGAGGGACTTTTTGTCAGGGGTTGTAGTGATAGGACAAGGGGAGGACAAGGGGCAATGGCTTGAACCTAAAAGAGGGTAGATTTAGATTAGATATAAGGAAGAAATTCTTCCCTCAGAGGGTGGTGAGGCACTGGCACAGGCTGCCCAGAGAAGCTGTGGATGCCCCATCCCTGGAGGTGTTCAAGGCCAGGTTGGATGGGGCTTTGGGCAACCTGGTCTGGTGGGAGGTGTCCCTGCCCATGGCAGGACGTTGGAATTAGATGGTCTTTAAGGTCCCTTCCAACCAAAACCATTCTATGATTCTATAAAGAATATGATATATAAAAAATTCTAGGGATATACAGCAACCATGCTCTGTTCTTGTCATGTGCTTTTAAGAGTGTGATTTTTTTAACACGGGTTTTTAAATAATCATGCAGATATTTTTCAAGTGCATGATTCAGATCACAAACGTTTAATTGATTTGTCAAGGAAAAAAAAACAAAAAACAACTGGAAATACAAGCACACACAGCTGCAGGGAAGAGAAAATAACAGTCAGAATATATTTGCAAATGAAGAGTAACAACAGGACAGTATCACAGAAGCTCTGCAAGAATACAACATCAAGACGTAGAGAATTATTGGCAGTACCAAAAGCAACAGAGGCCAGGGAGAGGAACAAATGAGGGGAAGCCTTTGAACTTGGCCAGAAGGAGTATGTGGAGAGCTTAATGAAGTAAATTGCAGCTCAGCACACAAATAGTATTGGAAGAACTTAGTATGAAGCAAGAGGAAAGAACGTACAACAACGGATTCAGATTTCATGTTCCAAGAGTTTGGAAAAGAAGGAAAGCAGACTAGAGTTGACTGTCAGTTTTACAGATGGAGGACAGTAATTCAGAATAAAAATCAGGTAGGGAATATGATGCCAGGAAAAGGTAAAAACCCACACATTTGGAGTTAAAATGGAATGAATGGGACTTTGGGGCCAGGCTCAAGCAAACATGAGAATCCAAAGCTAAACATGCCAATTCCAATCGTGTTTTTTTGGAAACCTTTAGATTCTGCAGGGAAAGAGATACAGGAAAAAGCCTAAGGCAGAGCTCCTGACAGCTTGCAAATTAAAGGAACTGGGAAATGAATCGAAAAAAAAAATTAGACAATTGAGTATGAAATATAAGACAGGAAGAAGACATTAAAGAAATCCACCTGGCTCAACAACCAGTCACAGGTATGTGCAATAACGTAAATAAGATGAGGAGGTGGCAGTCATGAGAAAGGACTTGGGAGATGCAGTAACTAAACAAGAAAATGGCTGGCAAAGTCACAACAGAAGTAATCACCTCCCTCAGAAGCAAAAATGAGGATTAGCAGATGAAGATCAAACAGGCCAGGGAGCTGAAGAATAAACTTAATGAGAAATCAACTTGATAAAGTCATAAGGAATGAGGGTGAAGAATCGTGATGACTGTACATCAAAGGATAAGACGAAGCTAAACAGGTAGAAATAAGAACTGAGGCAACATGAAGGAACGTCTGGTGGAACCCTGCTCAAGGAAAGCTTAAGAGGAAATAAGGAAAGGGGAAAATAAAAAGGCAAGGCTAGATGAGGAAGCCAACCTCTATTGTTAATGATAAAGGGAGGAGAAGGCAGACGTTAGACTGTAATGCAGTGTTGTACCATTGGTAGAACGATTTCTGCAAACAATATGCCAGACGAAACTGTTGCTGGTAAAATATTCAGCAATCACCTTTTGATTTGGATTTCCTGAGGAAATGCACAATTGCTCACAGTTAAGGAATTAAACAGTCAACCATTGTTTATAGCTCAGTTACATATACGGGATGCTAAGGTGAATTACTGTACCACATCTCGCTACACACAGGGAAAGCAAATGAAAGGTTCGGCAGCATACTATTAACATCACGAGATCTGGCAGGGGAGCGCAAATTTCACTGGAAAACAAGATCAGTTACATGAAACCTCTGAACAGGACAGACACTGAAAACATCTAATCCTCTATTTCTCCTGCATTTGGTGTAGCGTCACCCACAAACAAGCCTGCTTTTTCCTTTAAGAGCAGAACAGAACAGGGCACGGCAATTCGGATTGATAAAGAACACCCAGAAAGGGCCTATTAAACACTCACGAAAAGCAACCTGGGTGGAAATCGCGGAAAATAAGGCTGGAAAGGACTTCAAAACATTGCTTGCAAACATCAAACTCGCTCGCGGTGCTCCAAGTCTGCACCGGCTTCACTTGCGGCGCTCCTGACAGCTGTTTACTGCCGTGGTTTGAGCAGACCTCCACGGCACGGACCCCACGGGCTCCCCCGGCAGCCTGCTGCAGTGGCCTGACAGTTCCCAAATCCCCTCCTCGCATTTGGGGGGAACGAAATCCCTCCGGAATTCAGACCCCTTTCACCCCCCCGCCCCAACAGGCTCACTGCCTGCCTCTTACAGCGCTGCTGCGCAGGAAGGACGTCCACCGGACAGCTCTCTGCAGCGTTTTGCACGGGAAGGACGGAGCCCTCGTTAAAAAAAATAAATAAATAAACAAGAAGAAAAGGGAAGAAAGCCCCTGTCTGAAGGGCTGGCTTGCAAAAAGTCAGCCCTGTGATGAGTCATCTGGGACAGCGGGCGGACTTTTCCCCCCTCGAAGCTGGGAAGGGATTGGGGGGGGCGGGGGGGAGAGCCGGATCCGGCGACCACAAGCGACACCGCCGAGGGGAAACCGCGCTCGGGAGGGCACGGCCGGCGGGGGCTGGTCCCCCCCGGAGCCTCGGGAAAGGGGCAGGGCGGGGGGGTGGGAATAAATAAATGAACAGCGAGAGGCCGGGATGGGGTTAAGGGGGGGAGGGGGGGGACGGGGTAAAGGGGGACACGGGGATAAGGTGGCAGGGGGATAAGGGGGCAGGGGGACGAGGCGCTCACCTGCGCGGCGGAGCTGCAGCAGCCCATGGCGTCCCCGCGTCCCCGCCCCGGCGGTGCCCGCTAGGCGCCAGGCGGCGGCGGGCAGGCGCTGGGCATCCACCCGGCGGCACGGCCCGCCCCGGGGCGGTGGTGTTTGTGTGGCGGTGGCGGTGGCGGCGGCGGTGTCGGTGTCGGCGGGGACGAGGCGACGCTGCGCAGCCGCGGGGCCGGGCACCGGATCGCGGACACGGCACCGGCTCCGCCGCGGCGCCCCCCGGAGCCTCCCCCAGCGGCGGCGGCCGCGGTTGAGGGGCGGGGCTTGAGGAGGGGGGCGTGGCTTGTGGGGGAGGGGGGCGGGGTTTAGAGGGGAGGGCGGGGCTTGGGGCGGGGCCAGCGCGCCGCAGCGCGGGGGGTACCTGCGCCAGCGGCCGGCACCGCCTCCACTTCCCGCGCGGCCGGCGGCTTCCGGTGGCGCAGGCTCGTCTGCCCGGCCGCCCTGTTGCCATGGCAACAGCGGGCACAGGCCTCGCCTCTCTCCGCCCCCCCCCCCCTCCCCTCCCCGTTTCTCCCTCTCCGCCCGGCCCCGTCTCCCTGTGGCGGCACCGTGGGGTGCTGAAATGGTGGTCCTGGGCGGCGGGGGTGGTGGCGGCAGCAGGAGATGTGCGTGTGCTTCATCCCCGCGTGGGCAGCTGTTTGCCGCGTGTTTGTGAACCCGGCGTGGGCGAGTGGCTTTAGCCTTCCCCCCGGGCACGGGTTTCGGGGGCGGTTGTTTTGAAGTGCCTGCCCCCGTGGTGCTGTGAAGAGTTGGGCTTGGGAACACGTTAGGGCGATGAGAACCGCGTTGGGGTGGTGGGAACCACATCAGCGCAATGCAAAGCGTGTTAGGACAATCGTGAACCACATCAGGACCACGTGAACCACATACAGACAATGCAAAAACCACGTTAGGACAATGTCTGATGTATTGGTAACACACAAATTCAGGCTTCAAGCGTAGGCTGGACCACATCTGTAAACCACACAGTTAGCAAGTGCCTGAAAGCTTTTGAACTAGGTGAGGTCTTGTAGTCATTAATGGCAGCAAAGGCGACAGCTTTCCTCAGAATGAAACACCGTTCCCCTTGGAACCTCACAGCCCCTCAAAAGGTAAGTTTATGTGGCCCAGGAGTTTTATCCAAAGGTGGCCCGAATACATTAGGAGACTCCAAATTTTAAAACATTTTGCTGAATCTTTGCAGTGGGTTTAATTCGATCAGCACAATAGACTACCCGTGAGTAGGAATAACACCATATTGATTTCAGTTTAAAATGATCCTTTGACAGGCAGAATGAGGCAAAAGAGGCCTTGTGACTAGAGAAGGAGTCTAGTTTAAGAGGCTTCCAAAATAGAACTAAAACTGGCATGTGGGTGAGTTGTGAATCATAAGTCTTTTTTAGCTCTTCCTCAATGGCAAATAACATCACTTTCGCAATTTTCACTTTGGACTTTATAACACTTGGGCTAAAATATCTTTTTACCACTTGTACACACCCTGGCATTATTTTCGGTTGCTCTGCCAGATTCTATCCAAATATTTCTGTTGTATTTGAAAGTATGACCATCAAAGAACTGTTCTGCAGGAACGCGCTCTGGGAGGCATGTGCCTTTTGTGACTGACACTGGAACAGGTAACAAGAAACCCCTAGACATTCCTTGTGCGTCTTGGGACATGTCACTTTAGTTTCTTTGTTCCTCAGTATTGCCGTTTGTAAAATTGACCTTTGTCCCAGCATTTCTTTTTCAGTTGCTTCGGTAACAGCAGGATGATGAGAGTGCCATAAATGTGATTTAGTCCGTTTGTTAAATAGACCTTTTTTTTTTTAATAGTCCTTGCGTTTCATCCAAGTGTTGTCATTATAATTAAATACCGCCTTCTGCTTTCTAGTTACAGACTTCACACGTTCAGCACGATTATCAGAAGATGGTGATGGATTAAACACAGGCTCTGCCCCCCACGTTTGTGGGCTCTTTCCTGCCAATAGTCAAAAGCTCTGCGTAGGGGGAATGGTAGATTTGTAGTGATTAAAGAATCCTGGGCCTTCAGTGGCTGGAAGAGCATTTATGTAAAAGCTTGTAAAGACATACCAGCTGTCGCATAGGTAACTGGGGTTTAGTGTAAGTATGTGACAACTGTGGAAAGCAATTGGACAAATCCGAGCCTTAGAAGTAATCACCAGAGTAATTGCCCTTATCTATGCTTCTGCCCTGAGGAAATTAGTTGCATTTTTGTCAGGGATGCAGCAGCAGCAATAGAAGTCTGGCTTTCCTTAGTTCAGCTCTGCTTTCTTTGGCCAGTCACACAAAGGAGAGGAAGAGTTAAAAGGTTCTTTCTTATTCATGTTTGCACTTGCTTTTGTATTTATTCAGATTAGTATTTCAGGAATAAACTGGAAGGTAAAGAAAGGGGGATTGCTGAATCTTAATTCAGTAAAACATAAGTTGAACTTTAAGCATATGCCTAAGTACCTTTTTTAAGTCATGTTTTATGGATTTCTTTCTGAATTTGATTATAATCTGCTCTAAGGTATCTTTACATTGCAAGCTGTTACAGTGTAAATCTGACTGCCCAGATTTAGAGTTAATAAGAATCTAGGTCTTTTTCTGTAGCAGATTTGAATCTGCCCTTCTCCCTTCAGCTAAGAAGGATAAGCTTCATCTGTGTTTTCATTTCATTGCTAGACTCAGAATGACAGGTTAGAGTTTCTGAAGTACCATCTGATATTCCGAAAGGGAGCACCGCAGAGAAGGTCCTAAAATGACAAAATGGCTTTGGTACTTGAGTTAAATAAATTGTAGCGTATATCCAGACTGCTTCCACTCTAGGAAGTGTTGGAGGGGGAGGGGGGAACAAAAAAGAAGATAAGGAAACATTCCAGAAGGTGTGAAATATGTGACGATATTTACCTTTTCTCATGAGATGTAAGATCCTGACCTTGGACACCCATGTTTAAACACTTAAGTATTTTACGAAGGTAGAAAAAAATCCGTAGCTTCTATTACAAATTAACAGGAGACATGCCTGTCAAATAGCACTAGATAAAATTCAGATTTGTTGTATATGTTCCTAAATAAGAATGTTGGGATGGAGTTTTCAGGCAAGCTCTGTAATGGGCTAACTGCTTAATCAAAAGGAAGTCCAAATCTGCCCTTACTGTTGATGGAAGGTAAGAGTTACACCATGCAGACTAAATATCGAGTACTGCAGCAGCAAAGTGTTGTCACAGTCTGTGTGTTCCCCTCCCTCTTCTAAAAGACAAATTCAGCTTGTTATCATTACACTTACTTCTTCCACCTACCACTGAATTTGCACGCATGAATGCTTGGCAACGACTCTGTACTTTTTAAAATCCTGTCCTCCGTGTCTAGTCTCAGTATTTGTTTTTGTTTGTTTGATTGTTTGTTTTAATCTGTTTTAATATAGAATAACACACATTCCCTTCATAATCTGCCCTGTGAACAAACTAGCTGTCTTCCTTTATACAAGTCTGTCCGTGCAGGGTTTGAGAGTGATTCTGCTGATTTCAGAGCACTAATGAAAGTACAATGTAAGAAGGCATTCCAGTAAACACACTGCAAATAGTATGTCTCTGAGCAATGTGGTGATAAAGCCCATTCCCCTACTCAGGGTTTTGAGTCCACGTTATCTTCTATACCTAATAAACCACCTGAAACTGATTGTCTTCTTGAAGAGTTAAATGTGCTTTTACACTTGTTTACTGCTAGGGAATTAAGGCACGTGTGTTTGTGTTAAGTCACACAGGACACCAGTTATGGAACAGAGAACCGAAGCTGTATCTTGCGAGCTGCAGCTTGTACACCCAAGGTCCTGTTGGTTAAGTGTTAATCAGTCATGGCAAAAGCATTTGAGGTATCCCACTTAGCAGTTAGAATGACAGGATTCTTGCAGAATTTTTCACCTCTGACCAAGAGAAGTTATATACTGCTCAGTAACACTGAGCTCTCAGGTTAGAGCTAAGATTTTCTTCTTGCTGCCTTTCAGACCACAAAGGAACAGATAATTCAATGAACTTACCGGGAAGCTCAGAAAACCTGCTGTGATTATACTTTTTGCTGTAGTCCCATAAATTGATCAGGTTCAGTCTGTTTCAGTTTGAGAACTGGAGATTCCAAGGAAAGAGAAAGAGCAACAGAAAGCTTTCTGAATTAATCAGGAGGGTGAAATTTTCCTTCCCCAGTTCTGAATCAAGATTTTGGTCTACTGTAGTCTAGGAGATGTAAGATTTTGGTGAGAGGTCAGAAGTGTATGGTAGAGGGCCTGTCTATTGGTGGCTATCCAAGAAATTCAAGACTCATTAGAAGAATAATATTTTGGTGTGTTGGCAAAATGCCTTTGTAAGCATCTGCTCTCTGCCTACGGTAGTCCATAGATGGTATAATGAAAGTAAAATATCTTTTCTATATTAAAATATGTTGCTTTGCACAATTTAAAACCTGTTGGATTTCATTCTGATATTGGACACCTGTGCATGAAGAACTGTATGAATAGATCATTTCATGCAAGCAAAACATCTGTCAGACTTTTATATCATTATCAACCTGAGCTGGAATCACGCTGGCAATTTGTAGCTGAAATGTTCCATATCCAGCATCCAACTCACTGAGAAATACGCTCTTCATAAAATATTCTTTACAGTAGCTGGGATGGTGCTGATGCATGGTGGGGAAGGAGAGATGTCCAACTGATGTCACAGCAGTAACCAGAAAAACGTTATTTGTTTCAGCGTTGTGAGAAAGTTTTGTGTTGCCCAAAGGAGACACAGAACGCCAAGCGCAATTCTTCCAGCAGAGGCGGTATCATCATAATACATGATTAGCCATTACAATCTCTTGTCATTTCGCTCTAGGAGAATTATGGCTCTCACACTGAGGATGTATGACTACAGATGGAGCACTGCCTGCTACAAACGTCTTTACTGCTGCAGTAAATCTCTTGGAGAAAAGTTACTGCATAAAACAAACAAAACAAAATCTATGCTAAAAGGGACCTGTCATTTGTTTTCTTAGGGAAGGTGGTATGAAGGGAGGTTCTGTTCCACTCTGCACTCCTTAATGTCATGCAAGGAAGCATTCATCAAGGAATATTCAGCTTACTCTCAGAGTAAGACAAGAAAGGAGACATGGCAATATTCAGTGTGTTGTGTGACTCAGGCTTTCTCTATAGTACTTTGTGTGAGAGGGAAGGACAGACAGAGACGTTGCTATCCAGAGGCTGTCTTAAGCTGTGGTGGACTTTACATTAGCTGTATTAGTGGCCAAGCAGAAGTTGCTGGACTGTGGATGCCCCCTCTCTGGAAGTGTTCAAGGCCAGGCTGGATGGGGCTTTGGGCAACCTGGTCTGGTGGGAGGTGTCCCTGCCCATGGCAGGGGGTTGGAACTGGGTGATCTTTAAGGTCCCTTCCAACACAAACCATTCCTCAGCTCCACAGTTCTATGACACTGTTCTAGACAATTGGCTGTGGTGGATGTCTGCATCACCTGCAGAACTGGCATTCAATTCAGGTGCAGACTTAAGACCAAACACGATGCTTTACCATCGACACAAACACTTACGGATGCACTGCAGGTGAACAGACACCAAGGGAGATCAAAATACTGATGGGTAATCTGTGTGTGAGTCCTGGAAAGGGCTGTTTTGAAACTTGGAGGGTGAGTTCTACCAGCAAGGTGGTTAGAGAGACGGGACTGTCAAAGGGCTCGACCTAACTCAGCTCCATACTGTAGATGGCAGAACACATATACAACCAGTGCAGATGGCAGTGACAGCTAACAAAAGATGTAAAGGGCTTCTCCGTGATTTGCACATGGTGTTTTTGCTCTAGGATGGGCTTCAAAGGCCCCAACCTCATTGTTGTGACTGGCTATCCGAAGAAACTCGCTTGTGGTTGTTCTCTGTGTCACTGGTGTTCACCTTTAAAATGAGGGTATCAACAATTTGAAAAGCAATTTATTTTTATACAGTGCCCCCATTCCAATTAAAATAAGTACAAATATATGTAAAGAGGAATCAAGATCTATTTGAAATTGAGGTTCCTAATTTACATTTCCTACGAATGCAGACATACTTATCTTTGAGCTCAAAACAAAGTGCTTTGCTTATTAAGTGCTTTTGCCTGTAAGTGCTCATAAGGATGTCAGAAAAACGAGTGTTAGGTTAATTGTTCTGCCTCAGACTAAATACGGAGACTTTCAGAAGTTCTGTACACCCATCAGCTCCTGTGAATCTCAACTTTCTTTCTGAAGAAAAAATAAATAATAATAATCATAATAATATTCCTTCTTTAAGCAAATAACCTTTGAATGTGATAGAGCTAGTGTGACCTATCTGGAGGACTTCCATTCTTACCGGTCCTGGACAGCTGTATGATGCTGTGAACAATATATATATGCCTCCAGGTTGCATATGTTCATTGGTATCAGATATTGCACTGCCCGTGACCCCTGAACGAGGCTTCTGCTGGCTGAGGACAGGTGTGAAGTGTGCATTTCGTTATTTAATTCTCTTCCGCTGAGCTCTGTAGAAGACAATGGCAATATTGTGAATCTGATAGGTGAGAATCTCTGTTGTTGTTTCAGGATAGAATTTATCTGCATACCTCTGTTACCTATGGGAATAATGGATTTAATGTGTTCTGACAGCACCCGTATCAGAGGAACAGCATATCTATTTTCCTCTGCAGTTCCTGGAGTAATGGTATTTCAGCGATTACTGTAGCATAACAGCACTTGTTTTTCTAGAACGATACTTGTTAACAGTTTGAGAAGTCATTCTGTGGTTATTAAGAAATGAGGCCTCAGTTTGGCAAAATGTGTTTATGTAATAGTACCACAAAAGTCCACAGTACTGTCGACATGCTTACCTTTAAGCTCATAACTAAGTGCTTTGCTTAGTGAAAGCCTGTTAGTGTTCATAAGAATGTTGGAAAATCTGACCTGGTGCTCCATTAATTTTCCTACCTTGTATCATTTTCAATGACATTTGCAAAACCTTAAATTTATCCCCTTCAATTAAATGCCTGGATAAAGCTCTTCTAGCGCTCAGATTCCACATATTTCCATTGCTTTGTTCCAACAGGTCTACGTTTCTTTTAAAGTCATTTTCCTTTCTGTATTGGACTGTGTAGCCTGCAAAGGTCCATGATCAAGGTGACAACATGCTACAATGCCACAAATGGGATACATTCAATTCCAGACATCTACTGTGCACTGCAGTGGATGTATAATCAGTTGGGTAATTACTTTAACACCCTTTCTTCTCAACAATACAGCATGGGAAAGACTGGCTTTTGCAAGTTGCAAACATATAATAGAACCACGGACTACAGTGGACAAAAAAAACAAGCCTCTTTTTACTGTGTGCAGGGCAAGCTGACCTGCACTTTGACAAAAATCAAGATGATTGTATCTGCAGTATCTGTTTTGTGCCATCAACTTACTACACAAAAATATGTCATGAAAAGAACAAGGGGAAGATGGGTTAAAAAAAAAAAAAAAAGACTAAAGCAACAACAAGCCCAGCAGTCTAGTTGTAGTAATTCTCCAATAATGAGGACTATAAAATGGTCAGCATTGTATGAGGTTTAGTAGATTATTGTCTGGTGGTCAAGCAAGCTGAGTTCCGTTTCTAGATTGGCCAGTGGCTTACACTGCTAGTTTATACCACCTGTACGCTGCTAGCATTGTGCCTGTAACAGAAAAGATATAGGGCAGTAAGATCATTAATTGTAGGAGAATGCTCTGCAATCTCGGGAGAGGATTTTACTTCTATAGAGAGAGTTTTCCATAGAGCCAGATTATCAGCAGGCACATATATCAGCCTTTCTGTAGCTGATGCAGCCTCATACTAACAGCTGTGGGGTCCAAGGCCACAAAAAGCTTGGGTGGGTGAAAAAAAAATCCTTGCCCATTTGCAATACTCACTGTCATATAAGCACCAAAGAAAAAAACATTGAATAATGGCTGACATCATTCTTTAGAAGAGTATGTTCTATTAAATTCTTCAAGCATTTCTTCTTATCAGCAGTTTTATCTTTGATTACCAGGTCTTTGATTACCCGGAGGCTATGGACAGCCTGCAGAATAAGCAGAGACACAGTTGTTTCTCATTGTTCGTTCAAACTCAGAAGTATTTTACAGGAACACAATCAGTTGATGTGTTTTGTTTGTTTGTTTTTATTTTCTTCTGGCTACATTCGTTTCATTTGGCAAAGTAATGGGCAAATAATACCCACTGAGTAAATTGTTTTATAATGTGTGGGAAGCCAGACTTTGTCTATAGGATTTTTTTTTATTTGCCCATCCCATAATGGTTAACTGAACAGTACTCCACAATATTCTGGTTTCTCTTTGCTTCTTCCTGACATCATTCAGATGCCAGCCTCTAGTCACCTGCATCAGGCTTACCTGCTATTACCGCTTCCATTAGCAATACTTTTTAAGTTTCCAGGGAGGAGAATACTTTGAAAATAAAAGCAGGAATAGTTTGTCTGCAGATAACAGGCTGACAGGCCAAATGTTGTAGCTTCACTTTAAGATACTTGAAGCTTCACTGGTTGAGCAGGTGACACTGAGAAACAGTTATTTCGCTGTCTCCTTGCAACAGGTGGCAGACAAGCAGAAGTGTTTAGCTTTTGTTGCAGTACTAATGAAAGTACATTTATGACACAGAAATGAGACATTAGTGTGAAGGGACCCAGGTAGCAGGCATAAGAACACGAGGGGAAGGTGGGATGAGTGTTAATAATGAACTGAAGAGGTTCTCTTTATTCCTTCTGTCACCGTCCCTGTTACCTTGCTGATTAGATTCCAGAAACCTGACCAAGCAGCCAGCTACGTGTAGACCTCGACGGATGCTGGGTACAAAAACTGCAGCTTTACCAGTTTTCATGTTACATTGGAAAACACCTAGGGTGGGATACGGTGACTGGTAGGGGTGTTCTTGTAGCCATTTCTGGTAAGGGGTTGGGGAAGAGCGCAGAGTGCGTCGCTTTCGAATTCCAGAGATTTGGTGAGACAGTTTTCAAGCCAAAAGATGGAAAATATGGAAGAAGGGTCTTGGTTTGTGTTGCTGCTGCTGCTGCTTTGGATTTTTAACAGTGCTGCGGGAACATTATTTTACGGAGGTGGAGCCTACCCATCGAGTCTATCCAAGGTAGTGGTTTGTAATATCCAATTACCAAAAGCCTTCCTGCAAATTTTAAAGTAGGTGAGGAATCCTCTCCTTGCTTGCTCCGGATTTTCGTTACGTAGGGCCCGGAGGGCACCCCCTTCAGGGAGTTTAGTTGGCTGACTTGAGTTTAGCAGTCAGAGCCCAAGGTCAGCTCCCTCACCGGTAGGAACTGTTGTGAAGGAAGCTAGAGGCGAAGGCCTTCCCTCCTCTCCCTTGGGGGCTGCTCTTATGCTGAGGCCTTACCACTGAGCCCTGCCTGTGCAGCATCACAGCAGAGGTGGCAGCTCTCAGTCAGCGCCTGACTGCTCTCTCTGCCAGACGTGACGCTGGACTGCCTCGTCACTGGATTGTGTTTGACTCTGCCTGCCTTCCCTGGCCCTGACCCAGACCTGGGTGTGCTGCTCTGCATCCTGGCACCTTGTTGGTGAGGTCCCTGCTCGCACCAGCCATAACGAAGCTCCAGGTTCCCCTTCCCTTGTGGAGTGGCCTGCTCCCTCGCTGCTTCCCCACGCAGACAGCTGGCCGAGGACGTGGCAAGTCTGTGTTTGGGAACAGGAGCCATGAATGAATGAAACCAGTAAAAGGCAAGAAGATTTGTGCATGAACAGAGAAAACGCTGTTTCTCTGACTGTCAGACTACTTTTGTTAGACATTGGACTTAACACAATAAAACCTCCTTATCACTGGTATAAGGTGACCATCCCACAATAATAGATTTTAGTAGCTGTTTGTTCTGCAGTTTAAAAAAAAATTAAAAAAAAAAAAAAAGATTTGACTCCACATTTTTTCTTTCTAAAATATAAAAAAGCTGCTTAATGAGTTGATCAGCTAATTGCTAAGGTATTGCAGATGATGTTGGAACTAGTCCCCTGCTGTTTACTCATTTTCCAAGTGAAAGCCTTACTCATTGAACAGTTGGTTATGTTAGGGCTAATGACAAAGGGCAGACTCCAATATAGACCAGGCATTGTACTTCAGGTGTCAAAATTATCTTCTCACAGATTTAAAGCAAAATTTGTGCATTGCCACAAGACGTTTCAGCTTCAAACAGCTTGTGGTTTTCAGTGAGAAACTGCTTATGCAATATTTCTTAAAACAGCAAAAGAATCCAATTGCTATAATGTGATGACAAAGTAGAAGTTTCAAAAGCATCAGTTATGATTGAGAGACTTGCCCTGCTTTTCAGCTTTTATCCCGTCATGTTTGCCAAACATCTCAACCTCTAGGGCTTTCGTAGAGTAAATGTCATCCTACTGCAAAGCTTTTTTCTGATCAGAGCCACCAGTTCCATGTCTCCAAAGTACGAGTTCTGCTGCATAGTGCTGGTAGCTAGATAAGGGAAGAGGGAACTATCATCCCCTAGTGGGTGGATCCAGCTTTTTTAATGGGCAAGGGTAACCTATGAAGGAGAGCTGACCACATCTGGTTCTTCAAAACAACTCTTCTGTGGTGGATTTTTCCCATGGAGTATTTTCCTGTGACATTTCTATATCTTCTTCTCAGACTTGGAGGAATAAATAACCTCCAGCTCAGCTAATGGGGTGGGACAAGGGACCACATTTGCTTTATAGTGCAGATGCACACGGTTGTGAGAAGGTTTTGTTCTGTGAGTCATCAAGAAGCCATTAAATGGCATACGTGGTACACTGGTAAAGGAGAAGCAGAGGAGCTGCTCTCACTCCAGGTAGAGGATTTTGGCTCCTGCTGTTACTGTGTTTTCTTTGACCTGGATGTGAATGAATACGTGTTGCAGCAGTTGTTCTTCCCTGTTAGATCCTAGGTGGGTATAAATATCAGTCTGTATTACACGTTTGATAGGGTAATAGATGTTTTGTGTTGTTGTTGAAATCAGTGACGCATTATCCAGAGCTGACTGTGACTTCTGCAAAGGAGTGTTCTGTCCAAAAAAAAAAAAAAAAAAAAATCTGGAAGGAAATAAATTCTTATTTCCATGTGTCCATTCCAGTATGCCTCACTACTCTGAAGTAGGAAAGTTGTACCCAGTTCTGAGTTGTGGTCTAGGGACTCTTCTGATGCAAAGAACTACAAATGTTTTAGTTCTGGTTCTGATGCAGAGTGAATTTCAAGCTGATTGTCTGTATACAAGACTTTTCACTATATGCTTTCCAGAGGCCGCTGTGCTTTGATTCTGATTTTTTTTATTTAAACAAAAACCACCCTCAACATGCACACACACATGCAAGACCTAGTGTTAGCTCTGAAAAGCAGACCTTTGGTTCTCCATCCTGAGGAGATGGAGTTGGATGGAGAACCAAAATCATTAGTCATTTAGGGATCGTCTGCAGTATCAACCTGGGAATATCCAGGCTAGCGCTGGAATTTTCAGTCTTCAAGTGTACTTGTAGGGCAGTATAGTTCATAACACCAAAGCTGCCTACACATCTGTATGAAGAAACAGTACAGATATAATAGTAGGGTATCTCACCTGGGTTGAACCTTCTAGATTTACCGCATCAGAGATCTCAACGCCCTTCTCCACTGTGCCCCTAAGACATAGTTGCTGTCTTCAGTAACATATGCACTAATCAGTTCCCTAGAAGGAGATAAAAGCATGTTTTCTGGATCTCTTCTGGTATCTACGCAACTTTCAATTTTTTCCCCAATGTTATTTTTTGAATCCAATTTGTTATTGAAACAAACGCTGCCTTAGTGGTTCTACTTTCAAACAGTAACTAGATTTCCTTATTCCCTGATCAGAACAGAACAGGACAGGCTGAGAAACCAGATGGAGCTGGAAGATAAAGATGTGTATTGTGGAACAAGAATCTGGCATCATTCTCTCTCCTACCAGAATCTTGATGTGTTTAGTTGTTCTAATACGTGGCTTAATCACCAACAATTTAGCATTTCTGTTTAACGTGACAGTATGGAGGAGAAAAAAAACAAGTGGCTTTCCGTTGATTTGCATATATTTATTTCATAGCATCGTTGTGATAATCCTGGGTGCCTTGTTTTCCAAGTGGTAAATATGTGCTGTACAGAAGGAGGTTCCAAAAGATTTTAGGAATAGCGTTTTGACAAAAAGTCTGCCATTCATCAGGGGGAGTAAATACTTTCTATTTTACTTCCTTTTTTTTCCCATTCACAGTTGAAAAAACTCTGCTTAAACGCTATAGCTCCTACCATGAAACCAGCTAAAGCTAGCTATGCTGAAGCGCAGTTGAAAAGCTTTCCTGAATACCTAGCCTTCTTCTCCTAAGACGAGGCTGAGTGGCTGTATGAAACATGTCATTTGTGTAGACATTGGACTGCGCACTCCTCTCACTTTGTTGTAGTTCCACCAATTCTAATGGAAATTACAGAATTACAGATGTATGAGGAAGAACAAACCATCTGACTAGAATGAAAGCCCTGTAGCTTTCCATTCCAGTAGCTTTTTCTATAGCACTGTTACTACGGATATAAAGCAGATGCACAACTACCCAGAGACAAAGGATTTTCTACTAGTTTCTGCAAGGAAGAGGGAGATAGCAAGCCTGGATTCTATTTCCAGCTCTGGCCCTGCCATGTTTTTAATGATTAATTGCAGGCTTTATTAATTGGTAATACAGGCCTGTAAGCAGCTCAGCTTTATGCATCTTTAGTTTAACAAGGTGTAGAAATGGAGCTCGTCTTTTCAACTGCAGTTTTCTATCCATTTACTCACCCCTTTACAAAAGCTTGAAAAGTGTTTTGCTGTAGGTAGGCACTGTGAAGTGCAGCAGGTAGTAAGGAGTTTGCAACTGTCTGTCCTAGGAATACTTCCAAGGCAGATTCGTAGAAGCCAGTTGTTTTAACACATTTCTAAACACCATGTTATTTGCCATTTTCCTTTATGACAGCAGGCACGGCTACGCTTTCTAGCTAAATACTTTATCTCCTCCTGGAACTTTGGCACATGCACAGGACAATGAAAATGAGGTCGCAAGATCCTCGACAGAGAGGAGCACATAAATTGTCACTGGATGCAATTGGTGTCCTTTTTATGTATAGCTCAGCTCAGAGGACTCCACCTGCCATTTGGGAAATTAATGGCCAACATGCTTCGGAGACGGTGCTGATTGCTGGCAGTCCGTCTGGAGAACGGTGCTGCGAAGCCTCACTCTGCAAGGGTTCCATATGTGAATTCTGAACACAGGAAGATCCTGCTGGAATCACCACCCACATCAGCCAAAGGACTGGAAAAGAACATCGGTGTCTGCCTTCATCCCCTCTGCCAGTGTTGTGCTTCTGTGCAGGCAATAGCTGAACCCACTTGCTGAGCTCCCTGAAGGCAAGGTCTAGAGTCATCAGCGGTTGATGCGTGCTGATGAACCTTGAGAGTGGGTGTCTACATACTGGCACAGCCATCTTCTCCATGCACTGCTGAGCAGCATGCCGTCAGCCATTCCCCTTTTACGCTCTGAGCAACATGCATGCATGCAGGCAGGCTGCCTGGGTGAGCCCTCGGTGCTGATGGGTTATGGCACGTTGTAGCTGAGCCAAGCTGCCTTCAGGCCTTTCATTGACTATAGGTTAATCTTCCTTGGTCACTAGGTGGCAGAATTGGCGTTATTAAACCACGCGGGATTTTTTTTTTTTTTCCTTTCAATGCTTGCAAACTACTCCGTCCCTGCAGGTGAGTTAAGTCTTGACAGAGGGAGCCATGTGAAAGGAACAATCAGGACTCCCTCTCAAGGATGCGATCTGTCCTGCAGCTGATGAGCCACTCGCATTATGTTGGATTCAAGACGCGGGCAGATTTGACAGGTTCTCCTATTAACGCAATCCTCAGGCTTGGGTTTGTTATCAACAGAGGCTCAACCCTGATTCCAAGGAACTTTTCTATTTCATGGATAATATTTCTGCTTTTCCTCAAGAGGAATGTGTCCCTGAGACAAATCCCGTAGTTCTTTTGGCTAACACTGGTGAAAATCTAAACTGATGCTACAGCACAGGTTATTTTTGAGCTAAGCTCTTTTTGCAAAGTGTTCTAGGTTGATGAATCTTTAGGTCACAGAATATAGGGAGAACATTTAAATAATATTTTTAATTCCAAGCACCTTTTGACATTGGAGAATGCCCAGGAGTCACATTTAACAGGAATGTGATTTTACAGAGAGATTAAACTGAAAAAAAATCTAGACACATTGCAGAGAAGTTAAATATAAAGATACATGAAGTAGCTTTAGATCCAATCAGCTTCTAGTTTGATAAGTTCATCCTGAAGTTGCTGTATCTTCTGTCCTTGGCCATAGGAAGGGTGGGTCAAGTTGAGCAACAAATGGGGAGAACAGGGTCTCCCAGTCTGGAATAATCCTGCTGTTTCCTGTCCTGGTAGATCTGCTGAAAGGCAGGGTTAGGAACTGTTCTGTGCTAGGGCAGTCATGCAATATAGAAAAAAAACACTCTTACCATCTTCCTTAATCCTATAATTGTCATATTTTGCAGCCCTATAAACTTTGGAGAGAGACTCTTCAGTAATTTTCCCATTAGAATGGCTGGAGGAGGGAGTACAGCTTGTCCAAACAGTGAAGTTTCTGCCTATCCATGAAGAAGCATAATATTCCAGTATATGGGTGATGTAGGAACATCTGTCTCCCCATGCATTTCATTCCAAATAAATAGTTGTCATGGTAGTGGCAGTGTTCAGGAGGAACTTGCTAGTATGAGAACTTTTTCCAAGTGTTCACAGAGGCTGAGTGAGATTTCAAGATTTTGAACCAAAATCTTTGGACCTTGAGAGGAATTCAAGTGCTAAAAAAAAAAAAAAAAAAAAAAAAAAAAAAAAAAAAAAAAAAGTTATGATATTACCTAGCTCATGTTTTGCATTTCAGAGGCTTCATAATATTCTGAACCATGTTCTCAGGTCTCAGTGTCCTCAAACTTGAAACCTGAATCAAGCTACCAACTCTGTGGCTTGAGCCCACTGAGAATTATTCTGTATGCACAATTCAGTGCTTTTAATGGAAGGAAATTGGTTTGCTGTGGTGATTCAAGTAATTTTATATTTTCTTTCTGCTTCCCTTGGGTCTTTGTACTCAAATGTCTTGTTGCCATTCTTTTAAGAGTTTTTTTTTCTCATTTTTCTTAGCAAAAATAATGTGTTTCTGTTGAATGTGAAAGTGGAATCTTTGACATATGTTAAGAAAAGCCGCAAGAAAAGTTCAGCATTGTTCCTTACCCAAATTCAAAACACACATAGTAAAAGGTGAGATCCAAACTCTAATATGTCAAACAAGTGTTTTCTTTGCTAGGAACCTGAGGCTTACATTGTGTCCCACTATTAAACTTCTACATATTCTGATCAAGGTGCCAAATGCAAAGCTTCTGCGCTTGTACACCTGGCCATCACTACTGGTTGTGGTGGTGGACAGGGAGGGAGCCATATAGAAAGAAAACTTGAGAGTAAAGAAAATCTCACAGTCTTAAGAGTGCATTTGCTCCTCTCTCCACTGAGAAAGGCAGGAATCTCCGTGCTTCATGACATACTGTGGTCATGCCTGTAGTTGGGAATCAGAAACAGCATCTCCTTAAACATTTGAGATGGAAGCAATGTTTATTTTTGACTCTGCCGTATATGGCAGCAGTTGAAGACAAGTTGTTTGGCTGAAATTCTGGAGGATCCAGTCATTCCATTTCTGCTGTCTATGGAATAAGCGCCCTCGATTTTTGCTTAACATGAAAAGGAAAAGAAATCAGTCTCATTTTACTATTCATACGCTATGATACTTTATTTTCAAGAAGGCGGAAGGGTCCCTTACAACACTGTAGTCAATGTGTTTGTACAATTTGTAAAAATATTATTTACCCTCATTTGGAATTTGCAGTGAGATAGCCATCTTACCATTTGTACATTCAAAGACCTGATATGCCACAGAGCTGCAGTAACTGCATATCTAATTTAGAATAAAAGAGCTCACAGCCCTAGGATTCTGCTTTTTTTCAGCATCTAGCCTTAGAAGTCAGACCTGTTCTGTGTTCAAAGAAGAGAGCAGCTACTTCTTTGTGCATACAAGAATTCTGCACTAGAATGAAGGCGGAAAATATTTTTAGCACCCAGCATTTGGATGTCAGCAGAAATGCTCTTAACTACTGTATTAAAAATAGTTTTGCAATGACAAAGTTTTTATATCCCAATATTTTGGCTGTTCTTGCAAGGGAGGAGTTTTGATATAGTGATATAAGACTTTGTTTTATTACTGGGTTTTTGAAGACAACAGGATGCTTCAGAACCTTTGATGACTTTTCAGAGATGGTTATTGGCAAAAATCATCCCCCACAGGCTTCTGGTTTGTTTTTTTTTGTTTGTTTGTTGTTGTTTTTGTTTGTTTGTTTGTTTCTCCCCAGGAGGTGACTTTATTTAAAACATAATTAAATGACTTTATCAGAAAGTCTTCCCACTGTACCTTCTTGCAGGTCTGTCTGGCATCTTTGTAGCAAAACTCAGTCCCAGAACTTGGTGGACATAGGGATCCAGTCTAGCTAAGCACTTTACACACACAGTGGATTTCAACCAAATACTTAAATGATTGGCTGAAGGATACTGAACTTCAAACACATGCATAACGTTTAACTGCCTGCTTGGTGCTTTGCTTACCAGATGCTAGAGTTCAGGCTTCTGGGCCCAGTATTTGTTTGTGAGTTGGAATGTCCTGTCGCATAGTCTCAGAGTGCATGAGTAGAGTTGGTAACCACTCAGGACAAAAGGAATTAACTCTGCAATACCAGCGAGAGAGACAGCTTGAGTCTGCCTTCCCCGATGAGGGAATTTGTCTCTGGAAGGACCCTATTGCAGATAGCTGCCAAAGTCTTTGCTATGATGCCTGCTTCCTGCTAGCTGCAATTAGTTCATCTGAAAATCATACTGCTTAACATGACAGGACTTGAAAATGAGAAATTCATTAACAGCAGATTTACTGCACTGTGAGCTTCTAGTTGCCAGGCATATTGGTGTAGCTCTCACTGACAGGACTGATGGCTCTTCCTTCTCTGTCCAGTCAGCAAAATAGCATTGCCTTTCCCCTCCTTCCTGTATTTTGCAATGCTTTTGCAAGTCAGCACATAGAAATCATCTGCATGTGTTTAGTTAAGCAGAGCAGTGCTGGACTGGCAGGCAGTTAGCGAAACCAGAGGGATGGAGAAAATCTTACATTCTCCAGTCATTCTCTTTACCTGCAGGGGTGCCGTTGCTGAACTACTGACCAAAGCATGTGAATATACGACAATTTGCAAAAGAAAGGAGGCATCTCTCCAAGCCGTTACAGAAGAAGAAAGCCACGCTTCATACCCTTGTATGAATACACCAATATGTGCAAAAGGGGCAAAAAGTGGCTGGTTTAAACTGGTGATTAGTCTGCCCTTCCACAAAGACAGACCGCAGCATTTCTCTCCTCCTTGTTCTATTTTATAAGAACATGTGAAGAGTCATATTTGGCCAGACCTCAGCTCTCGTTCTCTAATATGAGCCAAAACACGGATTTTAGGGGGAAGTGTAAGAACAGAGCAAGGATCCTTTAATGTTCTCCCAGACTCTACTGAGAGGATTTGGTATGGACGTTGGGACTTTTTTCCCACAGATCTTTCTCTGCTATGTGTTTTCTGTGTAGCAGTCAAGCAGATCTGTCTGTAGTGTATTCAGATGATATAGCTCCTATACCAGTGGGAGCACCTGTGACAACTCCCAGATCTGAAGTAACGCTGGAATGATTCCAGAAGAGGGAAAGTGATCCCTGTGCTTTTGGCTAGCTGCTGGCTGGAAGCGTAAGAGTTGTATAACTTGTCAGAGTGCTACTTACATGCTACTTATAATCCATCAGCATGTGACTGGTCTTTCTCATCACCAAGGAACTTGCTTGTGCAGCTAGCACAACACTACATTTAGTCTCTGATTTGAGTTTGTTTCGTGGATCAGGACACAGGGATTGTTTTCATTGAATGATCAAACTGAAATTGCCTAAGCTGACCCAGTTATAATAAATTTGATTGTGTTTTCACTTAGTTTATTATATGCTATTATTCCTGGCAGACTGTGTCAGAAACTGTTTCATCAGTGAAAGCAGGGTACTGGGTATCTGATTGTTTTTTCGAACAATACTCTGGCTTTTCATATAGAGCTATTCAGACTGAAGATGATCTGCTACCAGATTTTCTGTCTTCTAACAAATCTGATTCTAACAACATAACAATCCACAAAGACAGTACTGCACAGTGGCTACAAAGAAGATTTGGAACTCGGAAGTGTGCTTCTCCTCTCTCCATTCCAAATCGTTTCTCTTCCTTGATTTTGACCATTAACTCTACAGAAAAGGAAATGTTTTTACATGATGCTTGGTACTAAGAGGCTCAAGCAAAGTCTTCGGATGCATTTACAGCACAATGATGTATATTTAAGCAGCTCTGACCTTGAGATTTTAGCATACTTTACTCTTGTGTTTCCACTGTTTAATGTTGGCTGCTAAAGTTAAACTGAGTGGGTCAGGTTTGACTTTGTTATTATTACACTGATTTCAAAAAAAAAAAAAAATCATCTGTCAACTTAGCTCTTTGAAATAGTGACTGTGTGGAGTTAGGAGAGATCTTCACATTTAACAGGTGTCTTACTATTGAAATAAATGGTATTTCACTTCATAGTAAATTTTTTCTATTTTTCTAAACAACTGTCCTTGAAAGCTGTGTTCAATATTTTGTGCTATTTGTTTCAGGTTAAAAAGCTTGTTTTCCTATTATTACTATTATTATTCTTGGTGTTACTACCACTATTATTATATAAATATTCTGGCATTACTTCCCCTGCTTTCATAGCCACTTTTTCTTCTTCTCTCCACATACATGCAAACTCATTTTCACAGTAAGGACAATTTTATCAGCTTACCTGCCTGTCACTGGAACGCTACGTGCATAATATCCACCTGAGATTTAATCTGTGTCTGACCAGAAAGATGTGCCCAATACAGAACAACGTCTTTAACTGTATAAACGTATCTCTGATCAACTCAATGTTTTCCAACATAGATGCCTTGATATACAGTCTTCGTTGTTCATGGGTAAATTAAGAAGCCAATAAAATACTTAGATAGAAGCAGACACTGCTTTGTAATAGTTGATGGAGAGCTCCAGTGAGAGTGAAACAGCAATTGTCATGATGGCTGTTCCATGACCCACTCTTTAGTTTTATGGAAGATGGTATTTTTATAGCGAGGCTATTCTAGCCAGCTGTCAGCTTACTATAACAATGGAAAGGTGATCTGTTGACCATAACAGATGACTGATGAGGATTCAGTGGGCCCATTGTATACAATGAATACCTTGAAGTAGTTGGAGAAAGCCCTTTAAAATGTGGATGAATTCATCACTCATTAACATGTTGTCAGTATGCTTACTGACCTTTTGCAAACTGCTTTGCAGTCCCTGGGTGTACAAGACCCCTACAAGTTCCAGTAGCTTTTGTTGTGTTGTTATCATGAGCATGAGAACAAATGAAGCAGAATCTCAAGCACCAGATTCTGTGCCACTCTGAACCTAGGTAGACCAGTATGCGAGCTACACCCTTGTTGGCAGGTCTTTGTAATCTGAAAAGCACAAGCAACTAACTACTCCTGCTTTGAAGCAGCATGAAACTTCAAAGAACATCAAAGCTATAAGGGGATCCAGTGCCAAGCATCATAATATTTACTTTCCCCCATCTTCACTTCTTGAATGGGTTCATGTATCAGTGCCATGAAAATAAAGCCAGTCATGTATAAGATTCATGATTCGAAGTTCTTGTTGAATAGAAGAATGCAACAAAGATTTGAATGTAACAATACAGCCTACCTCTATTGTCTCTGGGTGTATTGGCTTACTGTTCTTACCCTAGTTGATTTTGTTGGCATGTAGATCAAAACTGAATGTTCACTTTATTGAAACAGAAGTGTATCATTCTTGCTGCAGAGTGTCAAAAACAATGAGACAAGAAGGCTGGTAAAGCAAGTATAACCTTGCATTGAAAAGTCTGATATGCAGTTGTTGGTGGAGAACCAAAGGAGGAAATGAAGAGAAAGATAAAAAGGAGTAGTCATGACACTGCAAAGAAAGAACTGTAAACCACTCACAAAGAGAAAGCAAAGGCACATTGACCTCAGCTTGGGTTTGCAATGTAAAAACTAAAGTCAGACTTGCTTTTGAGTATAATTCTGGCTTTTCATCTACAACAGGCTGGTAGCAAATCACTTATTCTCCATGAAATCAAGGGATGAAGTACGAGTAACAGCTAAGATTGACTGATCAGTATCAGACAAGCAGACTGCAGAAAACATGAGTTGCTTCAGAGCTGTTAATCAGCTCTGTTTATTTATACAGCAGGAAGAGATGCACCACAGGTGCATGTTTGTTTGTTTTGCCTTGAGTCATGCATACTTTGCTCTTCTTGGTCTTAAGCCTCTGCATAGATTAACGTGGCATACATAACACAGCTGAAGGCCTCCTGAGTGCTGCCCAGTGCCTTCATGAAAGTGATGACATTAAGCATACGTCTCTTTTGTAAAGTCTCCCTTAGACTGTGGTCATCTTGGAACAGAATGCTACTGCTATCACATATAACAGAGATACGCTGGATTAAAACATCCATCTGGGCATTTCCTTTATAAAAGCATCCACCTCCAGCTGTTTTCCCAGTCATATACCTGTCATTGACCAATTGCTTGATTGAGACAGTTATTGGTTGGATCCTTAATAAGAGAGCAGTATTTATTTCAGATGGCCAAAAACGACATGTCCACGCCCCTAGGATGGCTGTTTCCTTGTTTTCTTTATCTACCTATTTCTATATATTTCCACCTGTTTCTGCCATAGTCTTCAGCTGTACCAAATATTGTCATTACAAACTCTGTAGGAATATCTACAAGGTTGATCTTTAAAAATAGTGAATCTTGCTGTATCTTACAAAGCTCAAACATCTGGATTTGTAATTGGCAGCAGCACACCTTGCAACCTCTTTTACAAGTTGAAAATGCCAGTTATTACATCTTTTCATTTATGCCATCTTGGCTGTAGACAGAAATCTCTACTTCAGAATTAACTCTGACAAGCTTTTGTATGCTTCTTCTAGTGCCAAATATGCCCACTTGCCCACTGAGTCAACATGCTTTTGGAACAAATAAGCTTCTCTTTTGCACTTTTCAGAGGTGCAATCCAGCCTTTAAAGCGTTGTTTACTCTGAATCCCACTTTCTTTGCACCGCTTAATGGTAGAAGTGCTCAGAAAGAAAGCTCTTGCTTGCCAGCTATAAAATGGAAAGCAGGCAAAGCAGAAGGTCATTCTCAGCAGGCAGCCCTGTTCAAATGAACCAAGCAACACACACACATATATTTGTTGTAGCTGCATTTGCCAGTTTCTCATGCAAATGCATGTCTGCTAAAAAATTCCTCACAGTTGTTCCAATATTGTTTGCCAGTCCCAGGTCAGGACAGCATGAGTGCTTATTTAAACTGTGCATCCTCCCTCCTAAGTGCATGTCTGTGGGATTCTGCCAAGCCTACTGGTCAGCAGTCAGTCAAATGTTGCTGGATTTTTCTCTTGTTCCACCACATTAGAGTTGGGTGTGAAGTTGTTTTCATCATGTCCCAGCCTTTGAGATTAAATTAAATTTAAATATTTGGCTGGAGCAAATATCTTTGAAGTATTTTGAAGTTTTGGAAGAAAGTCCTTCAGAGGGGACTTTCTTTACAGAGTAGGATTTAGCTCAGTGTTCAGGACCAGAGAACAAAATGAAGGTGATAAGAGCATGGTAACAAAAGAAGGCTGTTATCTCTTGCCATAGCATACATACATCTGTCTCTAGATGAGAAGTAGGGATAGCTACTGTCTCCTTTTTGAAAAATAGAATTGAAAAGCGCCAGAGCAACATATCTCTCTCCGTTTCTCTTTAGGTCACTGATCTGAGATATAACAGAACAACTTTAGTCTCAGTTTGGAGAGTCAAAATATAGTCTTCTTCCTGCACTTCTCACAGGATCATAATGTTTCTTACTGCATTGAGAGTCTCCACTCACCTCCCAAAGAATTTTTTATGCAGAACAATATATGTAATGTCAAAGAGACAACAAAGGAAAGCTTTTTGAGACCATATTTGTAAAAAAGTGTCCTAGACATACTGTCATTTGTATGTATAAGAAAGAGCAAATTCCAGAAGCTGGGAAGTTATACAACATGCCCTCTGTAAGACAGATGCTTCTTAGACTACAGTGAGGAACACCACTGAATGCTGGCAGTTTATCTTTTTCAGGGTATCTACCACCTGAATAAGATTTGCCTGGCAAAATTCATACGCACAACACTGGCCAGCATATGTGGCAACACTTCACAGCTCCATCAATTCTTGCCCTTGAGCAAATATAAACAGGTGCAGTTAAAAGCCCAAAGTATAGTAACTTGTACCTGGAGAACAGCTTGTAATCTGGAGCTGCAAGCTTCATAACAAGACACAAAGAGTGGAAATGTTGTGAATCTAAGTGATCCAAAGAATGATCAATGTCAGGTGGAAGAGTGCTGCTACTAAAGTAACATCCATCCCATCAACTTGTTGTCATGTTATTAAATACTATCCTGGGGAATTGTAAATCGCATTTAACCTCTTCCTTGTTCGCAGCACACTATTACAATAACTTTGTTAGATAAGAGAATCTCACAGAAGACAGTTTCATAGAATGTGTGCACAGAACATGTAAATTTGGATGTAGCACTGAATCCATTTTCAGTCAGCAACCATACCATGCTGCTTGAAACTTAGGCTAGAATTCACAGGTGTGGTTGTTTTTTTTTTTTCCTTCTCATTGTGTTAGTTCATTTTCTAGTCACTGTCCTATTTGTCTAGACATTGTTATCAATTGTAAGGCACAAATCCAGACAACCTCCATGAGAAAAGAGTAAGCAGCTTTAGGATTTAGTATCTCTCTGTTTTGACTCTTAACTACAATTTGGATTTTGCTCTCTTTGCCTGTTTCACATTGCAGTCATTTTTTTGCAGGAAAGTTTAGATGCAGAATAAAGTGACACGAGTAAGAATACCATGTGTAATAAGTGCTGGATGAATGATGAGCTCTTTGATGGCCATGAGAGAAGTTTACTCACTGGTCTGTCTTACAGCATCTGAGTTGTGATGACCCTCTGCTCTGATACTGTGAACATGGCTTGAGAGCAGAGGGACTTACAGCAGCTTCTCAGAACCCAAGAAGGAATGAGAGATGGGATCAGCCAAAAAAGACATGAAAGTGCTTTCTTGCTTTTCATGAAAGCTTCAAAGTGCCTGTGTCGCAAGAAAAAAAATAGATTTCCAGAACCCATGCTTACCTCCCAAGGACTGGCATGGGCACATGTGTTGAAGTATGAGAAATGTTGACATACTGCAGTGACAAGAAGAAGCAGATGCCTGCTAGATTGTCTCAAAGATTTTGTCAGCGATTTCTTAGAGAGCTTCTGGTCTTGTCTGAGTGAAAGGCAATGGGAGGTGCTATTTTGGGCTTTTGCAGGTAGGCTTCTCTAGGGCACACAGTCAGAATGATGCTCCCTCTGTGTATGATCTGCAGAACTTTTTCTACAGATTTCAGTGAGCCACAGTTTTGCTTTGGCTTTGAATTGAGTCTGTGTTTGGTTTGCTACAGTTGAGATCAGAAGCTGATGGTGGTCTGGGAAAAATCAAAATTCATTGAGAGTAAGCTGAGGGACACGTGAAGATATGCAGAACAAGAAGACTGCTGAGAATAAACAATCCAGACCCAAAAATCACCAGAATGGAACAGCAGAGAACATCCTTTTGTACAGTACTAGCAAACTCTCAGTCTGCAGCTCATAACCCTGCATTATGCAGAGGCTCGGGTAATCCATATCAGAAAGTGAATTCCAAATTTAATCAGCTCTACTCTGTGGATGTATTTTTGACACATAAGATTAAATCATTAAATCCTGTTATTTTTCTTTGTGCATTTAAAAGAAATGACAACGAAACACAGAAGTCACCTTTATAGGAAATGGGGTTCATGTGAAGATGAGTAATAACCTCAGAGATACTTCCCATTTGCAACAGAAATTGAGAGCATTGTTCTTTGTTGTATCCCTTACCCTTCCCTTTCCATTCAAATTCTCATTCAGATAGTTTTGTTCCAGTTCTTCTAGAGCTCCAATAAGCTCTTTAGGAACCAGGCCTGTATCAGTCACCAGATTGTTAAAAGAAGCTCGTTTTTTTGTTTGTTTGTTTGGTTGGTTGGTTGGTTGGTTGTTTTTTTCTGTCTGTACTAGAATTTTTGGGCCTTTCAGGAACTTGCACGTTAATAAGAGGACCTTCAGAAACTGGGCAAGTTCGGCTTTAAGTCTGTAACCATCTCAACAGCAACACTGAGGTTATTTTACAATGAGAATCCTAAAGATTTGTCACGTATGTTACTGTTTGTTATTGCCACTGAACATCTTATCTTGCATATATCCATTTTCTTTGTTTCCATTTTCTAAAGCTGGAAGAAAAATTAACATGTTGCTTCATGGTTCCAGTAAGGGATACACTATGCATATATGTCACTGGCAAATATTCCACCTGTAGAAATTGCTTTGATTACTTTAACCCCTATTCAGTAAGACATTTTACACATGTAATTCACTTTAGGTACATAAGGAATCTTTTCTACGTCAGCTGAATTACCCATGTATTCAAATAGATTTAATAATTACTTAGAGATTTCTCGGAAAATAAAGCAGTGTAACACAGTCAACTAAATACACCCAGCTGAGATAGAGGAGAGCCATGAGACTCCAGAAGTGTGAGTCCTAGATTTAGGACTAGTCCATATTCTTCTTCAAGCCCTATTTTTTCACACCTTCTGCAGCTTGCTTACTTCCTTTTTAAATAATCTTTCTCTTCTTAGACACCGCTATGGTATCTGAGTGTTTCGCAATTTTGTAAAGTGACATCATAAAAAGATTTCTTTCTCTTTACATGAGGGTCCTCAGAAGCTCTCTGTTTCTGTATCTGTGCGTGTGCTTAGAAGAGTGCTGTGCTGTGTGGACATCTTGATCTCCTGTGGGAGAGAGACCCAAGTAGCTGCTGCAGCCCCTGGGGAGCTTTCTGCTTCCTGCAGCTGCTCTGCCTGGCTCCGTGCTGAGCGTGACTCTGTCCTACTTGTTGCAGAAGCCTTAGTCAGAGAGAGGTCATCTCTCCGATAATCTGGAGATCAAAACCCTCGTCTTATTTTGACCTGGAGCCAGGGAAGAGAGCAAACGCCAGAGCTGCTCTGTTCTTAGCCATCTGTGTTCGCTGAGCAGATGGCCTGTTGCACAGTAAACCAGCTGTGACTGTTTTAAGGGGCAGCTGCTCTGTACTTAGGCATAACAGTTGATGCTATTTAGACTTGGCTGTCAAAAGCACTGGATCAGTGTCGCTAAGCCTGACTCTGACAGGATGGGTGTGGCTTCTTACTAGTCACCAGGGGATGATGGAGGCGAGGAAAACAATACAACTGTTACCCTTCCAACAAAAGGGGAGAGCAGCTCAAAGGAGCGCCTTGCAATACTTAGGAAAGGCGATGACTGAGCTATAGTAAAGTACCATGTGTTATGTGGCTTTGGCAAATCATGTTTTTCAATCTCTGATGGGTAAACTGAGCACAGTTGCAGCCCACTGCTTCACTGGAGTGGAGCAGGCAGGGTGCATGGTGCTTGGATAGTGCATACCATATAACCCCTTAGGAAGTAAATGCTGAATGGTGAATTATTCAAAGTAATTCCTTATGCTGGATGCCTTAGAGTTCCCCAGCACAAGACAACTGCTCTTTTTTTTGCTGATGGAGATGTCAACTGAACTTTGAGAGATTTGAGCGGTAGAGTTATTGGCACAGGAACCACCAGTGATAGGAGGAAGCTGGTGCCAGCGTATTACCTTGACCAATTCTGTCATAGTCTGCCACTATAACTTCATGTACTCTGCATCATGAGCAGGATGAGGGGCATTTACAGAGCTAGACCCTGAATGTGGGAAATGCCCCCACACCTGATGAAATAGCTACTGTGGTGTTTTAGAGTGCTTGTTTTTTGGCTAATATTTTTTAAAGTCGTCTTAAAAGATCACAATATTTATAGAAAAAGAAAATAAACAGTACTGCAGTTACTGTTGTTGAGAATTTGTTGGGAGAGATATTTGCTTCTGAAGGAAAAGTGACTGCTAGAAGATGTAGGTAGCCGGCAGTTAAACTTTGATGATGTGATGGCTGCTGTGAGGGGATTAAATGGAGGATTTCCTCTAGTCTCTGTGGCCTGCACTAAAACACGACCAGTCTCCACAATATAGCAGTGCGAAAGACTGAAGTCCTCACCTGGTCAGTGGGTTGTACTAGAGAAATGTGCTGCTTTAGCTCAGATGAGTAGCTGCTAAGCTGATTTATACTGCTGTCCTCAGCAGAACTCCTAGTCCCAGTCTTGCCTGTTTTAATTTCCACTCTGTAGGTATGGCTTCCTGCAAAGAACTGTTAAAAGGAGAGCACAGGATGCACTATAGGACCTAGTACGCCCCAGGTCTTTTGTTTATGTTTAATGTCTTCAGAAATGGAAAGAAAGAAAACAAAACAACAACAAAAAACAGTTTAGATGAAGCCCTCTTCTAAGTGTGTGTTTTAAAGCTTTGGAGCCATAGACATTAAAACTGATCATCTCCAGAATACAGAAAAATAAAGGGAAAAAAAAAGAGGTTGCTTGATTTGTGTATCTATTCATTACAATCACTGTAGGAACAGATAGTGTAAGATAAGGTGAAAATATGTAGGTCATTCAAAATGTGTTCTTCCCTGGTTTGGAGGCTGGTATTCTTTTTCCTGCAGTTAGGAGATAGGGTGAAGACTGACACTGGAAGGGAGTGAACGTGACAGGTGATGAAAGAGAAAGAGAATGAAAATGACTATTGTAACAAAGCCTTTGAATTAACAGCAGATGAAAAGAAACCTGAAATAATTCAGGGCTGAAATATACATGCAATGTTTGTCTCTGGTAAGGCAAAAGATACAGTGCTAAGCAATTAAAGCTGAACATCAATTTTGCAGGCTGGACTACTCCTTCATTTTGGAGAAGTGTAATAATGGAAGATGCACAAACGCTATCTCAGATCAAGGCCACTACATAAGCGGTTTGACTTCTGTAATATTGAAAGCTTCATCTGCAACAAAGTGAATTCCCTTCTCTTGATAAGTCCAGTCCACATCACAGACAATGCTTCTTGGAGAACTAGGGCCAGATTTGCCCTCAGTTGTCAAAGGCTAACAAGTATTAATATTAGCTAAGAAGAGAGACAAAAACAATTGGTACAACATAGGTTAACTTCCTACACCTGTCTTAGCAACTTAATTGCGCCTATCTAAATATAATAAAAACAGCAAACTTTTATAAAAACAGGCATGCCAAGCAAGGCTCAAAATCCAATACCTTAGCTGCATATACAGTATGCAGTTTTGGGTACCAAAGCATAAGAAGGACTATCAGAGAGTGTCCAAAGGAGGGCTACAAAGATGGTGAAGGGTGTAGAGGGCAAGACATATGAGGAGCAGCTGAGGCCCCTTGGTTTGTACATCCCAGAGCAGAGGGGGCTGAGGGGAGGCCTCATGGCAGCCTGCAGCTCCCTCACGAGGGGAGCGGAGGGGCAGGCGCTGAGCTCTGCTCTCTGGGGACAGCGACAGGACCCGAGGGAACGGCATGGAGCTGGGACAGGGGAGGGTCAGGCTGGGTGTTAGGGAAAGGTTCTGCACCCAGAGGGTGGTCGGGCACTGGGACAGGCTCCCCAGGGCAGTGGTCACAGCACTGAGCCTGAGGGAGTTCAGCAAGCGTTTGTACAATGCTCTTAGACATCTGAGGTCTGATTTTTCAGTGGTCCTGTGCAGAGCCATGACTTGGACTTTATGATCCTCGTGGGTCCCTTCCAACTCAGGATATTCTATGATTCTATGATAAGCACAATTCTATTTGCTTTTTCTACCACTGTGTCATTTCAGTTTTCAGCAGGCAAATAGTAGCTCCATGGTAGCACCTTGCAACACTGTACTGCCTTCCTGATTCCCTGTAAGCAACATCAGCTGGTTTAAGTCCTGGCTGACCATGCCTTCTGCTTGTACCTTGTAATGTTATTCACACCTGGGTGAACAAAGCATAACATGCTTCTATTCCAGTTTCAGAGCATATCAATGCATTTGTCACATCTTTACACATTTGAGAATGATTAGGAAAAGTAAAAGGCAAAACGGAATAAAAGTTCTGTAGCAGAATTTGTCATGGTAATTTTGTATCAGAAAATAACCAGCTCAGCAAAGTCAGAAACATTTAAGCAACATACTGGGAAAAAAAACATGAAATGTTTGGGAGTTTAGATAATTTAAGCACCTTTCATTTAATTTTTTTGACAGTTCAAATATTGTTTAATGTGATATACCATGTTGCAACGTGCAGTATTTCAGATGACAGAGTTTTCTATTCATGGAGCTGTATTTCTGCATTTTGACTGCTTTTATGGCATAGAATTTGAAATGCTGAGCCTTTGGCTAGGACATCACAAACACATCTATGTAGGTGCTAGCAGAAAACAAACAAACAAACAAACAAACAAAAACACCTGCCACATAAGCAGTTTGACTTCTGTGATACAGCAAGCATCTATCCCATTCCTAGCCCCAGTTCTGGCATTTTCTCTCCACTCCCTGTTTCTGTTTCCCGCCTGACATTCTCTCATGCTGGCAGAAATATTTTAAGTAGATCAGAGATCTTCCTTGGATAAAAGTTAGGGAAAAAAGAAAGGTATGAAAGTCATATATTATACATACACATATTTCAAGAGATAATTAACCATCTGCATGGTGTGTTATAAACACCATGTAGAGGACAGTGTGGCTTATTTTGCCTTGTTCTGTAAACAAACTCAGATTTCCTGAGGACGCAAATCTGAGGCCATCTAAGCAATTGTTATGTATAAAGGAAAATTGTATGAAATAAAAGCTGAAAAGCTGTATCAATTCAGCATTTTGTGGTTAAAGTACCAATAGCTTTCTCAATATTCCTTGCTCTGTAGGACATGGTGTAGGTCTTACAAATAGGGGAAAGTGGTAAACCTGTAATTTTTCATATAATTTACCCTTTGCATGTTTTTGTGTTGTGTAGTGTTTTGTGAGAGCTGTTAGTTATTATTGTTACTGGTTTCCCTAGTAACTTAAGGGCCACATGTAGGTCAAAGTACCATTATGGTGAGAGTTATACAAGTAGAGGACAAAATGATCATCAATGCCCCGAAGACATTTGTAGGTGTCTGCCAAAACAGAGATTACGCCTCCTTTTACATAAACTTGCAGCAGTACTTTGGAGTTATTAATGCTGTGCAGATTCACACCACTTGAGGATATGCCTCCCATTTTTGTAGATACAGCAGGATGTTGTAGCCTCCAAAACGTATAAAGGCAGCCTGTTCTCTTGCTAAGCTGTAGCTCCTCTGTTTGCAGCTCCTGCTGCCATCTGGAAGGCTTGCTGGGCAGCCCCCTTTGCTAGGAACCGCAGCTTCCCAATGTGCTGCACTCACCAACGTCTCAGTGGTACAGCTTTTCAGCTGCTGTTGCATGGGTTGTTGCTGCTCTCTCAGGCAAGTAGCAATGTTCAGCTATGGAAAGGTAAAGTGCAATGGCTGCATGTGCATGGGTGGAAGGGATTGAACTGCTTGTGCCTGGGACACGACGATTCTTTTTTCTGCCTACTGGGAGCAGACTCTCTTCAGACAGTCATGTTTTCATTTCAGCCTTTAATACCTGGACACTTTATGCTTGTAAGTCAAGTCTTCCACGTGTGACCATGAGCTCTGCAGTGATGCCTAGCCAAGTCCTGCCTGACCTTGGCATGTATTAGGTCCTGCCTGTACTGTACCTATGGGCTGACCTTTAGGTGGCCCTCAAACTCTTGACTTGTTCATAGTCCCCACCACAGAGTCCTTCACTTGACTTGTAGTAGCTGCTCAGCCCTTCCACAGGCTTTGCTCTACAATATGTGACTTTAACCCTCACCTCTTCCCCTCGCTCTTTTGAACATCATTGTAGGAACTTGCTGCTGTGAACTGGAGTCAAAAAGTCTTCCTTTCATTTAGAGATAAGCCCAGTAGAAAGCAGGCTGGTATCTAGAGGAGCACCACTCAAGGAGTCCAGCACAGAAAGTTGTATGGTGGGAGTTAGGTGAGTGAAAAAAGGGGACAGACAGCTTGTATGGCTCAGGAAAGGGGAAGGAAAACTGTACTTGTACTCTTGTGCCAAAGGGGCGATTTGAGAGCCTGACAACCCCTTTTTCTTGGTGCCATTTTTGAAAGAAACTGTCCTTTCAGGGTGGAGGAAGAATCTCAGTTCAAAATTAGTCCTGGACCTTTTAGCTTTTGCCTGATTATGAATGAAAATACAAGAGCAGCTTGTGGCTTTGGGTCAGTAGATATTACGACATTTTTTTTTGTCTCCCAAAATTCAATTTAAAGAAGTAAAATCCTTTAATACCACAAGCCTTGAATTAACAACCTTATAGAAAATGACTTCTTGAAGAGCGTTTTAATTATGTTTTTCTCCACTATTTGAAAAGAGGTTATTTTTTTGCAGAAAGAAGATCTCGTATCTGGTGGACTACCGTGCTGGAGGATCATGTGCTTCTAGTTTAACTACGTTAGTGTAGCAAGTTAGTTAACAAAAGCAGTTTAGAGGTAGGACTTTCGGTAATGCCAGAAGTTATTGCCAGATGGGAAGAGGGTGGTATTGTGTCAGCTTGCAAGTTCATGTACCCAATTGCCTCATAGGCACTGGGGGGAGTGGTCCCTGGAATAGATCATAGACCATATAATCATAGAATTATCTAGGTTGGAAAAAACCTTCAATACCATCAAGACCAACCTTTGACCTGACATATCAAGTCCCATCACTAAACCATGTCCCTTAGTGCCACAACCATACGTCTCTTAAATAAATACCTGTAGCAATGGGGACTCCACTTCCCTGGGCAACCTGTTCCCATGCTTGACCGCCCTTTCCATGATAAACTTTATACTAATATCCAATTTAAACCTTCCATGGTGCAACTTGAGACCATTTCTTCGCATCCTATCACTTGTCACCTGAGAAAAGAGACCAACACCGTCCTCGTTGCAACCTCCTTTTGGGTAGTTGTAGAGTTGTAAAGATGTATTACTCAACAGATGGGTAATAGCTTGTATAAACTCAAAGCCAGTAGAGTAAAGCACAGTTTAATAAAGAACAACCAATACTGCTCCATCAGTAACATCTCAGGCCATAAATCTTCCCATACCAGGAAGATAATATGAAAGACCGCCTGAATTATTGTTAAGTCCTAATAAACCAGTTGGTTACAGAAGAAGCAAAATAAAAATCTTTTGACACTTGAACCATTCTTTTGTTTCAGGTAATAAGCTGTACGGAAGCAGGCCTTGCTAACCCTGAGAGCTGGTCAAGGACACAGCAGTGTCTCAAGCAAAAGATGGATGAGCAAGACAGAGGTGTGTTGAGGCCACGTGGCTGTAGATTCTGAGTTTGCAGGCACACCCAGTTACATCTGCGGGCACAAAGTTCCCTTCTGTGTCGATGCTGCTCTGCCATTTCAGGCATCTCCACAAAGCAATTTATATCTGCTGTAAATGTATATATGTGCTGGTAATTTCTTTTAAGTCAGAGTTCATTTACAGAGGGCTGAACCTCTCTCACTTTGTGTTCTCTCTTCTTGCTATAGAGAGAACCTGCTTCTGTCTGACCTGAATCCACAGAATAGACTAGTTGCGTGTTTATATTCCATGACAATTCCTATGAGGTGTAGAAGGGAGGAGGAAACTGGACTGCTTTCACCTTTTCTTTTTTTTTGTGATTAACTTTGTGTTTATGCTTTCCTAAAAATGACCACTCTCTACAATTTAGCTTTGTGTTTGGTGTTAACCCTATGGAAAAATTCTGTGTTCCTGTGGGCTGAGGGAAGGACAATAAACAGCATGTAAAAGCAGAGGGATTCAGGAGGAAAGTTAAAATGTTGTCACTTCTTTAAGGTGACTCAAGAGCTCCAGAGTCTTTACAACCTCACTTGGGCAACTCCTCTTGTTAATGGTCAGTGATGAGAATGGATATAGAGGTCATATCCACAAGAGTTGCCAGGCGTTTACCTCCTTTTTCAGAACCAAACTCCTGCTGATGACAGCTTTTACTCTGAAATCATAGCAACTCTGTGCAGATTTATTATTCCTGTTGATGTATGTTTTTTGGGGGTAGATATTGTTAAGAGTCCTTGCTATCATTACTGTTTCATGAATGTAAGCACCAAACATAAGCTATACTAAAAATGTAGTTTTATCTCTTCCTGCCTTTATACTCCTAAAAGTCACTGATGACTCTTGTTTACAACAATTGAGAAAAGAAAGCAGTAGTTAAAGCACATTATCTATATTGCTGTCATGAGTTCACGTAGCTTTAGTGTGAAGTTCCTCAGTGAACTTTGCTTGTCCCTTTTTATTCTTAAAGTAAACATATGTTTTTTGTATCTGTCAAGAGGTAAGTTTCATGTATAACTCAAGCCCCTATTTTTTTTCTGTATATTTTTAGTGTTGGAGAGATGGAGTTTATAAGAGATGACACAAGTTTGTCATATATAGTAACATTCTAATATTTTTTTTCAATATTTTCTCTAAACATTTCTATTTCAGTTCAATACTGGCTTCCTCAAAAATAAACAGTTACTAAAGATACTAAACAGTACCGTCCAAGACAGACCCCTAAGGGACACCACTCGTCACCAGCCTCCACCTGGACATAGAGCCATTGGCCACCACTATCTGGGTGTGACCTTCAAGGCAATTCCTTATCCACTGAATGGTCCTCCCTTCAAATCCATCTCTCTCCAATTTGGAGATCAGGATGTCATGTGGGACCGTGTCAAAAGCCTTACAGAAGCCCAGGTAGATGACATAGAAGACAGAAGTCTTCCCTTGTCAACTGATGCAGTCACTCCATCATAGAAGGCCACCAGATTCTTTAGGCACAACTTGCCCTTAGTTTTTTGCTCACATAAAAGTAAATGTAGTTCATTTTCTTCATTTGCTATGCAGAGAAAGTGTGAATAGGTTTTGTAGGACTGAAGATTGTATTACAATAGCATCATATAGGTATGAGACAGCAGAGCTAAAACATGGTGTGTGTCCATGGGATACTGGACTTTTGAGTTCTTCTGCCATCTTACTGTTCTGCTAGTAAATCTCAGCAAATGCATATTGGCATTACTTTGTCAGCTTTGATGGTGTTATGCTGATTTACATCATCAAAAGATCTACCTAACAGCCTCATTAAAAATCAATACAATGTGAGTCATATTTTATCACACTTCTATTTAACCCTTGTGCCTTATCTGCTCTGACATGGGATATTGCACATGGTTTGAGAGGCAAATCTAACTTCCTTCTAATCTGTTACAATCTTTACTTAGTTTGATTTAGAAATGGATCAAACTCAGCCATGATTAAGCTAGACACTCAATCAAGCTTGTGTCTTAGTTTTGAAGCATGTGAGTGATCCTGTTGAAGCGAGAGTTTAGCATGTACTTAAGTACTTGCCTAGACGGGATGTAATTAAAGATCTAGAGGGATATCATAGAATGACTTGTAACTCAGTGACTGTTATCAGAATTGCATCAGATTGTAAATTCAGCCTCACTTAGAATAAAATTATGTACTACTTTTTCTCTGGGATAGTTTTTCTTTTAAACCTGAACAAGACCCTTCTACTCTTTCCTTCCATTCTGCAGACAAAAGGAGAGCTGTTTAACATAGTCCTTGTTCTGTCTCAATACAGTTGCACAAGCAGACTGCCTAGCATCCTTCTAGCATCATGCAAACTTTCTGTCAGAACTGTTTGTCTTTGCAATGACTTTTCCACCTTTGTCTTGTGACAAAGTAGTGGTTATCTGTTGAGTAATGATTATTTGCTTAAACAGTAGGAATGTGGCAAAAGGAGCTTAAAATATGCCATGAGAACCTTGAATTGCCACTTGATCTAAATGAATGCTGAATGTAAACAGTAAAACTTAACATTCAGCGTTCACCCTATTTTGGAACAGCAGAGACACCTCATTAAAAAAATTTCTGACATGTCAGTGAGCAATGAATTACCATGCAGTGCAATACTGTACAGACATAACAAGCAACTCCTTGCTGGTGTATAATGTGCAGCATGTGGAAGATGATACATAGAGTGAGACAAGCAACAGCTCCTTAGGGAATAAGATACTTCAGGCCTAATCCTGAGGTGGTGTGAGAGGCATATATCTCCACTGAATGAAATGGAGCACAACACATTTACAGCAGTCGAGGTGCCAGCTCTTTCTCATTAGTGACATGAGATTATGTTCTCTCCATTATAACTTTTTCCTCTGCAGCTTAATAAAATTACTCTGGCTGCTGTGTTAAGGTTTCTCCATTGTCAGCTGTCTGTTGCTGAGGCTCATATTTCTGCTTAGACTGGTACATTGCCCTTCTGTTCCCCGGTCCTCCATGGTGAAACTTGACAAACTATTCTCTCCTGTGTTTGGGAACGTATCTTGACAGTGTTTTCCAGCTGATCGTCCTCAACAACTTGTAAGGGGATCAAAGAGAAGCACTACCTGGTTAGAAGGTTTAAATTTACCGTACAGGTATCCATATTTCCACTGGAAAAATAGAAAGTCTGCAAATTGATGAAGGTTTAATGTCAGAGACCTGTTGGTTAACTTTTGCAACTCGGTGGAGGAGACAGCAGTGCATGGTGGGAGGGCAGGAAACAACAATCATAATTTGAAACAGGAGAGGTCCAGAATGATATAAGGAGAAACTGTACTGCCATGAGGACAGCCAACAGTGGAGCACATTGCTCAGAGAGGTTGTGCCATCTCTGTCCTTGGAGGTTTTCAGAATGTGACTGGACCTAGCCCTGAGGACCTTGATCTGGTCTCATGGCTGTCCCTGCTTTGAGCAGGAAGTTGGACTAGAGGCCTGCCACGGTCCCTTCCAACCTGAATTATCCAATGATCCTGTGCTCTTCATGCATGAATTGCATGAGAAGTCTTTCTGGGCCATTCAGAGCTGGCAGTAATGTGTCCTGAGACCTTAATGGAACCTCTTTGGTTACCAGGCTATTTGACCAGAATTCATGAGCAAACCTATAGATCATAAAATCATAAATATGTACATACATATGTATATACATATATACACACATATTACATATATGTAATATATATCTGTATGCCTTCAGCTGCTTGGTGTATTGGTTGTTGTAACATCCCCAGTAGATCTAGCTGAACCATTTCTTGCTGTAATTCTACTGATGATATATTGTGTAATTGCTACAGGCATTGTAGTTGAATCCGAGTTACTCTGTCAGTGCCTGTTGCCTCTTACTGTGCCCAGTTTACATATTTGACCAGAAAAAGATACAGCTGGTCGTCCTTGTAGATTGTATTTGAATAATCACAATCAAAAAGCACAAAGTGAAGTCGCTGATTTAACATGTCCCAACGCCTCCTGGAAGCTATAGTAACTAGATGCAAACAAGCAGTCACTAAGTTAATAGTTACAATTTTCAGTAGATGTTGTTTCTTTAACAGGAGTCATTGCTTGAGCTTGCATGTACGGTTATTGCTTAGCCAATGTGTTTACTACCAATGCATGTTTGCAAAATCATAATTAAATGCAGAACATATGCTATTGTTATTTAAATAGCCTCTCTGGGAGGGCACTTATCAATGGGTGTTTTTGTACCAGTCCTGGGGTTATTCTAGTGCAATGGAAGCCACCCAGATCAACAACTGTTTGCAAAATCGTGTCTCTGAGAAGTGCCAGCCCACAAGAGAATTTTTGAACTTGTCTGTATAGTCCATGACAAGTAAGTAGCGGCAGGCAGAAGGGTTACTAGAGTTCACCAAAGGGCTGCATAAAGCATGGATTACTCAATTCTCATAGAGCTTTTGCTGCCAATGAGCAAGAGAACATTGCAGGATAAATAGCTGTTATCTGTACCGAGAGGATGCCTTCCAAGTGAGATGGAAGGTGTTCTGCCTTTCTGGATTATCTGGCTGTTCATCCTGTCACGTGAAACAGCCAGTCTCTGGTTGTTATTAAACATAGGCTGTCAATGTAGGGGCCATAGGGGATGGCTTCATAAAATCACAAGTACCATTTCTATGGCTGTATAGGAGAATGCAGAGGTCTTGCCCAAAATATTTATTTTAATCTGGATTCCCTGATACGAGTTGTTTTGGAAGAAAGTGAAGGTTTCTCATTCAAAACAAATCCAATTTGCAAGGCTGTTAATCTCAACATTGTTGCTCTCCCTACTCTGAAACTTTGCTTTTTATTTTATGGTAATAGTAGTAACAGAGGTTAAGATTCTGACATGGTTTCTTTCCTCTTCTTGAGAGTACCCTAAATACAGTGTATGATTGTTGTTCCTGAGGATAAACAACACTAAATCCAACCTGATGGGCAATAACAGTTGAACAAAGTTGTTATCAAATATTTGACCTTTGGCTCAGAGGCAATGGGCACACACTGAAACCCAGGAGGTTCCATCTGAACATCAGGAAGCAATTCGTTATTGTGCAGGTGGCACAGGCTGCCCAGAGCAGTGGTGGAGCTTCCCTCCTTGGAGATCTTCAGCACCCATCTGGACATGGTCCTGGGCAACCTGCACTAGGTGGCCGTGCTTCAGCAGTCTAACATGACTTTCTGTGAGATGTTCAGTTACTGCATACTTGGATAGCTCCCTCAGGATGTGGTTCTTCATGGTTTCATTACTAATTTTTATGGGGGTGCAGTATGGCAGGTATGGCAGAGAAGATAAGGATGAAATTATGGCAACCACAAAATATTCAATATGACTCACCAACCTGTCTTTTTCTGTAGTTATTTTATCAGTTTGTTGTTTTAGAGCATATCTGTTTTGGTCTTTACTTTCATTCTCCATATTTCCCTGTTACACGCCTACCTTGCTACTTTTTTGTAAGCCTTTCTTTGGGAAGAGCTCAGGAGAGAATAGGAATCTAGAATTTATCTTGAATTTAACTTTTCTGTAGGATGAAAAATACATATCCCACAGGCCAGGTTTTGATCTGAGATAACTCATTGCAGCATGACTTTCTTCAGTGAACTATTCTTACTTAATCTGAGTCTGGCACAAAACTTATTTGCCCCTTTTCTCTAATTTACCACCTCAGCAATCGAAGCTCAGCAGATTTTACTACTTCCTGTTTTACCCAGCCACATGTTATTTCACAGACCACACAATGCAACCCAACAAACTCTCTTGCTTTACATCAAGGGGAGGAGAATACTTCCTTATCCGTCCACTTCCCCTTCCTAATGTCTTTCAAATGTAACCCCCTACTACAAGACTTATACAACTCTTCCTTGCTACATACTACGCTACAGCTAAGAGAAAGCCCTCTGCCTAATTACTACCTATTACTCCTATATAATGTTTATATTGCTCTATTGACTTTAAAAAGCTGATTTATCTCAAGAGTGACTTAGGCCAGGTTCACCAGCAATTTTGTCATATATTCTGTTGTGCTTTCTTGTTTGACCCTGCTTTGAGCAGGAAGTTGGACTTAAGAGCTCCTGAGGTCCCTTCCAACCTGAATTATTCCATTATTCTGTGATTAAGTGATACTGGGTGAAAAATGTCATTACACACAACAGATAGTCTTCCTTTTGAGCTCACCCTGCTGTTGCATAGTGGAATATAATAACTAACGTAAGAAGAGAGATGGCAAGCATGGAATTCAGTTTGCAATTCAGTACTGAATAATAGTGTTGCATAGTTTTGTTTATTTGTTTGTTTGTTTTTAAGTGGAGTATTAATCTGTGTTTTCAATGATATTATTTCTATTATGGAAAAACATTTCTGTCATCTGAAGTAGTTAGTGCTTCCTGACAGCTCCAGCTCTTTTACCACTTGAGATTAGCAGGTTGACAGGCTCATATTGCCTTTGAAGTTTTGCATTTGCCCAGGGAGTATATGTCTTTTTTCCCCACCCATTGCCAATGGTGCAATCACAGAGAGCTGAAGTGTATTTTATCTCATGGCATAGCTAGTTGTTATTTTTAGACATTAAATAATTTATTTGCATTTATTTTCCTCCTTAATTATAGACATTAATGACAAGACTAGCATTTTTAAAAAGACGGAGTAAGATCCTACAAGTGTGCTGGTGAGGCATTTATATGAAGTCTCTAATGTCCTCTGCGAGTGGATTTGGAGCCTTGACTCATGTCGCCTACCGAAGAAAAAGGAAACTTGGGACCGATTTTATCCATACGATTAACTATCAAATCAAGAAAACATTTCCTTAAAGCTATACTGGTTTAGATTAAAGATTAAAGTAATACAATGTAAGACTAAAGTAATGCAACTACCAAATCAAACTCATGTCTGCAGGTTAACACGAGTGCTGGCTTGGAATAAAAATTCTATGCTGAGTTAAGCTGTTCTATGAGCACAACATATCAATCTGTCTAAATCCCAGGAAAGAATCCAAAGAGGAGTCCAGTGACTTTAAAACCTTACTACAGGATTTTACCAAAGACTTTCGATTTAGGGGGTCAAATGAGGAAAACAAAGTAAATTTTCTGTCTGAAATGATCAGAGTGGGTGGAAAGCCTCCTTGTAAGCTGTCTGGTCTCATACAGTGGTTAACGTTTCCTTCATAGTTCACTCTGTAGTTCATGCCATCACTGATGCTCTGGCAAAAGGAAGTTGGACAGCTCTTGGCTGGCTGTTTATAGCTGAATGGTGTTCATTTTTTCAGGTTGCTCAAACAGCAAATAGAACACATGCTTTATCAAGTATAACACTGCTTAGGACTGCAGAGTTGTAGAGCTTCTTCTCTTTGTAAATTTTCTAGAGTACTTGTATGTGCATAGGACGAGTTATATTTTTATACCTTTCATACAGCCATCGAGAAATGAAAAACCTAAAGAGGTTTTGGAGGAATCATAGAATGTCTCAAGTCAGAAGGAACCCTCAAGGATCATCAAGTCCAACTGCTGGCTCCACACAGGACCACACAAAAATTAGACCACGTGTCTGAGAGCATTGTTGAAATGCTTCTTGAACTCTGGCAGGCTCAGTGCCATGATCACTTCCCTGGGAAGCCTGCTTTAGTGCCTGACCACCTCCCAGTGAAGAGCTATTTCCTGATTTTTCAGAGTAATTTCCTCCTTCTTCAAAGAAAATCACGCTCAAAATCCTCTGTGGCAGCACTTTGGGCCATTTGTCACGAGGTGTTTTCAGTTGGGCAGTGTCAACATCACTGTGCAGAAGAAACCTACACTCCCTGCTCAGTCTGAATATAAAAAGTACAGAAGTCTGCTTTCTGACAAAGCTCTCTCCCTCTCCTCCAGCTTCCTCTTGACTGCATCCTGCTTGACATGTTACTGGCTTGTGGAAAGCTCACCCACAAACTGGCAAAAGTAAGAGACTGAAAATATCCAGCTGCTTGGCACTAAACTTTCAAAATGCAAAAGTAGTGTGAACATCTTACAGGCAGATAATATAATTCTCTTACAGAAGAGGACCTAGTTCTGCACTCAGGGTAGCTGGGAGTTTGCAAGCTCTCTGTAGGCTTTCTTCAGGTATGAGAAGAGGCAATCAAATTTGTTTGCTTAAGTTGCAGTTTCCTATTTCTGAGGTAGTCAGTCTGAGGGTGTGGAAATGCTAGTCATTCAAGTCCTTACCCTTGAATCTTAATGTGATCTTCACTGCCTCTTTCTTGCATACCTGCTCCATAACCCTCAGTGATGCTTCAGACCTCCAGTGCAGTAGGCTGGCCCATCACATGCTGTTCTTAACTTGGCAGAATTAGCATCTGCACACAAAATAAATCCATATCCTCTCCTCCCCTCTCTGTGGATGTTTAAATACTAAATAAGTCTGTTTTTTCTGAGAACGCAGTGTGAACATCATATGGGCAGATGGCACTATTCTTGCCAGCTAGACCAAAAGATGTAATCTTCTTGGATTTCTGTAAAGCTTTTGATACGGTCTCTTATAGTATCCTTCTGGACAAAACGTCCAGCATACAGCTAGACAAATACATGGTATGATGAGTGAACAATGAGAGCTGATAGGTCAGGCTCACAGGGTAATCGTAAATGGGGTTACATCAGGCTGGCAGTTGGTCATTCATTAGTGGGGTTCCCCAAGGCTCCAAGATTCACTTTAACACTTTGGTAAATGATCTGGATGCAGGACTTGAATACATACTGAGTAAGCTTGCTGGTGACACTAAATTAGGAGGAGCTGTTGACTCCATTGTCAGTAGAGAGATCTTGATAGAACAGAGTGCTGTGCATCACCAACCTTATGAAATATAACAAGATCAAGTGCCAGATTCTGCACATGGGAAGGGGCAACTCTGGCTATAAGTACAGACCGGGGGACAAGAGGCTGGAGAGCAGTCCTGTAGAAAGGGAACTGGGGATCATAGTCAACAACAAGTTGAATATGAGCCAGCAGTGTGCCCTGGCAGCCAAAAGGGCCAACAGTACCCTGGGTTGTATCAGGCACAGCACTGCTAGGTGGTCAAGGGAAGGGATTGTCCTGCTCTACTCTGCCTGGTGCAGCCTCACCTTGAGCACTGCATGCAGGTTCGCATGCCACAATGTAAGAAAGATATAAAACTATCAGAGTGTCTAAAGGAGGGCTGCAAAGTTAACAAAGGGTCTAGAAAGGAAGACATATGAGGAGCGGCTGAAGTGCCTGGGTTTGTTCAGCCCAGAGCAGAGCAGGCTGAGGAGAGGCCTCATGGCGGCCTGCAGCTCCCTCACGAGGGGAGCGGAGGGGCAGGCGCTGAGCTCTGCTCTCTGGGGACAGCGACAGGACCCGAGGGAACGGCATGGAGCTGGGACAGGGGAGGGTCAGGCTGGGTGTTAGGAAAGGTTCTGCACCCAGAGCGTGGTCGGGCACTGGGACAGGACGCCCAGGGCAGCGGTGAAAGCACCATGCTTGCCAGAGTTCAAGAACCATTTGGACATCACTCTCAGACATATGGTCTGATTTTTGGGTGGTCCTGTGTGGAGCCAGGAGTTGGACTTGGTGAACGTTGAGGGTCCCTTCCAATTCAGGATATGCCATGAGTCTATGATGCTGTATTCTGAATTTATGTTAAGGGACTTAGAGCAAAAGTAAATCAGCCTATCTTCAGACTTTCATCCCAGTAGAAATAAAATACTTAAAATGCTTCTCTTAATTACATTTGAAGATAATTAATTGCTCCATGACATGCACTAATTGAGTATAGTGAGTTAAAGCTGGGTCCTCTGTCCCATGACTCTCTTCTCCTCACCGCATGAACCCAGCTTCTCCTCATCCCCATTCAGGTCCCATACACCTCCTTGCAACAAACAGCACATTTCCCTGAGCTGCGTGCATGGTGGTCTTCTGGTCAGTGCCAATCAGTCCACTGACTACAGCTCAAAGAAATGTAGGGGTTGGGTTCTGCCTGCCTTTTCTGTTGGGAATTACAGAAGTCTACCTGTCTCCTCTGAGAGACTCTACCACGTCTCTACTTTTTACATTTGTAGTATAAGTAACTTTCATGTTTGGTTGCAAAGCTATTCAGTGGATTAAAAAATCTACATTAACTTGGGCAACTGCCTGAAAAGGAGATGGGTAGCCAGTGCTTTAGTGTTACCTGGATTTTCTTAAGGAATCAAGCTCACAATATGGGAAATAAGTTTAAGGCCTGCATTATCCTACACATTTTTTTTTTTGCCTCACGATATGTTGCAGAGCTGTAGCATAGCAAAAACATCACAGAAATAGCTGGTCTAAAATGTTTAGCATGTGTTGGCTTGCAAATCCCAAGTAACTATTTTTTCTCATGAATTGTCTCATAATAATCAGAAAACTGGGTTGTAAAATAGTACATATCTGCAGCAATCTAGCCAGGAATTGATTTCACGCAGAAATGCTTCAGTGGAAGAATATCCTCCAGAAGGACTGTGAGCTGGTGGTACAGTATCCTTCTTGGCACTGTCACCTCTTGGACCATTGTAAAGATGTGAGCAAGTAAGATCTATCTTTCATTCCTGCCTCAGATGATCAGCATGGAGAAAGGGAATGCAATGCTGGGGAAAGGCCAGCCCAAAGGATTTTGTTTTAGTCTGTGCAGAGAAATAAAACTTTCTTGGGCAGTTCTGCCAAGGTAGCCTGTGGGGTTTGGGTTTCTTTTCAGACACAGAAGGTTTGAAAAATATTTTCTGTTTGTGTTTGAATCTGCATTTATATATTTTCAGTATTGTATTGGAAAGAGGGATTTTGTTTATAAATCTAACTCACTACACATTGACTTATCAGGCTGAGAATTCAGAGATGCTCTTTCTGTATTTTTCTCCAGTTTGAAATTCAAATATGGAAAAGCTGGTCAAAAATAGAACAGACACCTCCTGAACACCCTTGCCAAATGTAAAATGAAATTTAGATCATAATAAAGTAGAGGGTGAAAGATAGTGTGAGGTTTTGCATTTGTTTGATATTATAGTGCTAATAAAACAGAGAATCCACAGCAAAGACTAAATGCTGACTGTCTTGATGGAGAAATTACTCTCTGGATCATGACAGATCTAGATCTTTTTTTTTTTTTTTTTAAATTTTGGAAGTAATTGACAAGCAGCACAGTCTTGGCATAAGCCTAAATGTCAACATAACCCTAGATGTGAATGTGAATAGCAAGTCTGGACGTTACTGTCACATTAACTATCTTACAAAAAGTTCATCAGAGACTCTGGAGTCACATTGTGTTGTTTTGATAAAATTTTATCTTAGACTTTCTATTTCCAAGACTCCATGCAAAGGGCACAACACAGCCATTGTTATGTTCATGTAAATCTCAAACACTTGAAAAAAAATGTCTGTAGATGCACTCAAGAAACAGAAGTTTGAAAAGTGCTGAAGTCCAGGAACATTCTAATGACTTTTTCTCCTAAGATGCTTAAGTCCTATTAAAGGTTTTATTCTTGTGAATAGAATGGTGAACAAGGGTGGGATAACAGGTTGTGCCTGTACACACTGAACTGAGGTGGTTTTCTGAATTAAGAAAAAAATGGATATAAAAGTGTGAGCAAGTGATGCTTATAGAAATACAAGTATAATTTTCATTTCTGCTTCTTGAATCAAAAGAACTAGTTCCAGAAGTAGAGAATTCATGAATCCTTGTTTCTCTGGATGCATCTTATGGTTGTTTGATTTTTTAATGGTTTGCTTTGAGAACTTACTCCTAATTAAACAGTAAACTCCTTATTAAACCTGTAAAATAATTGTAGAGGGGATTTTTCTGGTTAGTGAAGTATGACTCTGACTGGAGCTTTCCAGTGGTTGGAGAACTGGTAGTGTCTTTGTCCCATTTGTGTCCTTTGCATCTAATCAGAGTTTAGTGAAAGCTGCAGCCTTTCCTTAGTGAACGGACTAATAGTCAGTGACTCTGCCATCCATACAACTATTTTCATAAAACTTGAAGCAATTCCGTAACTTTATGATTGCTGTCTCTGTCTGATTTGACTGTTATTGTCCTATGGTTTCAGAAATTATTAGGGAAATCATAGAAATTTGCGGCCTGTGACTGCTGAAAATCTTTCTCATAAAACACTGCCAGGATACGAAGACCAACAGCTGGGCAAGCAGGGGTTTCTGCTGTAAAGTGACATGCTTTGCATTTGGACACACTTCCAGCATCATCCCAGGACTTCAATGTCTTGCTGTGGCACTACATTCATGCCTTGATCTGCCCCGAGAAACTCAGCAGTGTGCTCTGGACTTGAGTGCTATTAAAGCTCACCTGTCCTTTCCCCAACACCTTGCTCACCTTGTCTGTCTGCACTCACTTTGGTCTTAAATTTGCTGCTGCTTCTGGAAGGAAAATTCTTGGGTATCCTTGGGATGTGCAAGTAGGTAAGATGCCTCCAAGCAGAACAGACACATCAAATCTGCCCGCAGGCAGCCCCCTTACAAAGTAGACACTATGTCCATGCAGCAGGTACACTGTCAAAGCTATCAAGCAAGAGTGTAAGGAACAGGGAGGACATCTCCAGAGTGTTTGGTTGTAATGAAATTCCAGATAATTTTTAAGTGAAAGGCACCTCTTTAGCCCAAATGTGAATGAGTATTTACACCCCCAAAGTGTGATTACAACCTTGATTCATTTCCTAGTTCAGGTGGAATAGGTAATACAGCTAGGGGAAGGTGTATGTTGACAGAAGTCTGGTACAGTTATATGTCAGGAACACTCTTGTGCTCATCCCAGAATCTACCTTCTCTTCCCAGTGGTGTTTATACTGCTCTTCATGGCTGTCACCTGCTCTTCATAAACACGGATAATAGTAGGTATAGCACATATGTCGCTAAGATTCCTATACAGAGCAATTAAAGCTTTGAAGATATAAATGTTTAGCACTGTTGACAGTACAGCTGGCGACAGGAAATGCCAGAAATTACATAAGCTCTCCAGGTATGAATAAACTTCATGTAAGCATCTGCTTTTCTTCTTGGTTAATTATTTGTCAGTGACTTGAATACTAAGGCTTTGATTCTGCATGGGAATCAATGGGGTTTGCCTGATTTGGAGCAACATTATATCATAATCTGAACTTCTAGAATTGTAGTTTCTTCTCTCTTCGGTACTGTCCTTCCAAAGAGAAAAACTCTTCAGAAATTACATTTGTTTCTTCCTTATTGTGTCTTCTAAAGTAAAATAAATAACTTTTAATAAATAGGTAAAGTAAAATAAATACTTTCTGTAAAGGGAGAACCTCAAAAGGCAGCAGCAAAATTAACTTTTTGCTGTGGTCCTCACTGCAAGTGAAAAGATACATTGATGTTTACCTGCTGATGGAGCATTGGAAGTTCCGGCTGAATAAGAGGGGGCACTTCTTTATTGTGAAGGTGGCAGAGCACTGGGACAGGTTGCCCAGAGAGGCTGTGGAGTCTTCTTCTCTGGGGATGTTCAAAACCCACCTGGATGCCATCCTGTGCAGTGTGCTCTAGGTGATCCTGCTTGGCAGGGGGGTTGGACTAGGTGATCTTCAGAGGTCCCTTCCAAACTCGGCCATTTTGTGATTCTGCGATTGTCATAAGCAGAGACATTGAAAATAAATGTGATATAAAAACTGGAGGAATCAGCGAGCGTTTGCCAGGACTGTATGACATCTCCCTGGAAGTTCCTAAGGGAGCTGGTGACAAATGTTCTTTATCATTCAGAACAGCTGCTTGTCTGGAGAGTGGCCCAAGTTATGCTGCTCTTCTGAGAAAGCTGTTGGAAGAAAATATTCTGAAGTCATTACAGATGGAATTATCATTGTGATGTGAACAATCTAAGAGGGGATGAAATAGTTGTACCTATATAAATAACGCTTCTGAAGCAAACTCCTTAGGAAGACCAGTGGAGGAAATTATTGCCTGGTGGGTTCCCAACTAATATCAAACAGCAGAGTACCCTGACTTCAGTGTTGTAATGCTGAGCTACATAAGCTAAAGGGGGGTGAAACAAACCATTCATGCTAAAGAACTGAAGTTTTCTAAATGGCTTTTTTGAAGTGCTTTGTTGGAGGCTATTAAGTGAGGCTGAAATCCACAGGCTGAAAAAGCTCTGGGAAAGATTAACAATTGGTTACTAGTTAGAAAATAAACACTCCTCTCCCATTAAAGCAGCAAAACCTGCTGAGAAGAAAATTATTTAAGATAGCCAAGAAGAGAATTGGAAAATTCTGGAAAGTCTAGGTAATAATATAGTTATAATAATATAGTAATAATATAATAAATCAGGAGGCACAAAAGAAACAAATACTGCTCCTGGTGTTTTTCTTTGTGGGATAGGAATTTTACTAGCACTGAAACAGTAACAGACAGTGCTAAATTGTTCTCCAAAGGCATCATTGATAGAAAACATCAAGAGGCACAGGATGAAAGCTCCAGCATTTCCTAGGCTCTAAAAGTTTGGCCCAGAAGACAACAGAGAAGCAGAACATTATTCTTTGCATTGTCAGCATTTCTTGTGCCTTGTGCCCTGAATCACTCTGTTTAGAACAAAATAACTGACAGGCAAAAGAGATGCCTTCTTTCTGGTGTGCAGTTCCACCCTTTCAGGATATCAAGCCCTCTCATTATAACAAATACGTTCTTTGAAATCTCATTTTTCTCACTTTAATTAACTAATTCCTGACAGTAGGATGCAAACTTATTGTGGCATATTTCACTGAACATAGAATTCTTTGTATTTTCCTAGACGGTTAAGAGTTGACAATATTACTAAAGCTGAACAAAAGAAAATTGACTTCACAATTCACTAAAAATTATTCAATTTAAAAGCAAATAAACAATCACAGTGATGGCTTGGCTTTTCTCTCTCTTTTTTTTTTTTTTTTTTTTTTTTTAAGCTGTACTATTCTGTATTCCTCACAAATATAGAACAATAAGCAAAACTATAGTGTCCAGGACATGTGTTAACAAAGCTAG